>NC_065427.1:6681003-6998836 GCF_024362695.1 Pectinophora gossypiella | reverse complement strand
TCAAAGAAAAACGCGAGGGCGATAGCTTTTTCGAGCACGAGGTTCTGTAAGACCACCTGGAAATGTTGGAAGAGGAGTCATGGCAGATTGTGCTGTTCTACCAACTGATGATGATGTGGATACTATCATGCATATCAGTGGGGATTTAGACTGCTAATTTGAGACTGTTGTCAAATGTTGAAATAGTATTTTATTGTGTTTATTCCATTGTGATTTCTAAGAGTTAAACTTTTGATTAAGACTTTTATTTATCAACGTGTAATATTAGATTTTGAAAGTCTTTAGTACATTTATAGGATTGTTCCTAAACATTGTGACTCCTAAGAGTTTAGACTGTTGAATTTTTATGATTATAAAAAAATTAAGTTACTGAAGGTATTTTGAAGAGTTTTATGTTTTTTGTTTTTATTTTGAATACCTAGTATGCCTTTTTGATTAATATTAAAGTTATACTATTTTGATCACTTCCAAGTTTTATTATAAAAATTATTCCCTAAACGGTCATGGTTACATATGAAACCACCAATTTTTTTCCCTAAACGGGCATGGCTACATACGTAACCTCCCCCTACAGCCTAATCTAAATAAATAAATTTAAAAATATCGGACTATTTCCAATCCTTAGGGACCCCATAACCCATGCCGACACAAAAAAATCAAATTCTTCAAAAAAAAATCTCTGACCTATAAAGGGTTAAAGACTTACAGTTCAATTTGTCAAAAAAGTTAATGTGACATGGTACCAAAGTGTATACATATTAATGCTCGTGACCGTACTTGCAATGGATGATTAACATCACGCCTGTATCCCCGAAGGGGTAGGCAGTGTCGTATTACAATACACCTACTACTTGCCAATACTATATCCTCATGGCTATAATAATATCCCAATTGGGGTAGAGTAGGAGATACGTCCATCACAATGTGAATTAAGTACCCACATGAACCGAGATTTCTGTTAGATCAACGTGGTAGGTGAGCCGTCTCGCCGTCTAATAATGGTCGAGCCAACTGTGTTAGTGGAAACTGTACTTAAGTTAAGGTTCCGGGGTTCGAAACAGTGCTCCTAGTTTGAGAAGCAAGCGGGTGAACCTCAGAACCGCAGTGAATTTACGTTTTTTATTAAGGTTGCCCCGGAAAGATGGACCCGGAGATTGTTAGAGTGGCGCCCACGAGCATTCACAAGACCGAGAGGAAGACCACCAATGAGGTGGAAGGACGACATCTCACGGCACGCAGGATATGGCTGGATGTCGATAGCCCAAGATCGTCGGAAGTGGAAAAACATGGAAGAGGCCTACGTCCAAAATTGGATATGATTTTTTTTTTATAGATAGATAGGTAAATTAAGGTTTCAAAAAAAAATAATTGAATGTGTTCCTCTAGTTATTAAATAACTTGTAATGTAACCTCATTGATTTAAAAGATGTGTTGCTGTTGCAGTTTCTTGTCATTTCTCCTCCTCAGACATAACACCTTGCGGAATGACGTAAATTCAAAAATTTCACATTGACCTTCAACAAGTTTATCCGTGATAATTACGTTGAATAAATTGATTTTGATTTCTGATTTGAAATTCGAATAAAAATCACGTCGGAATCCGATTTTTCAAATGGTGCTTACGTGGTTTGTCGCTATCTATTTAATACAAAGTGGTCCATCCTAGAATTGTTATATTTACCCTAGATGAGATGGTTTCCTCCGAGCCACTCAAAGGTGAATGATCTGTAATTGAACACGCTCCAAATTCGATACTTTTATGATGACCATAGACTACGTGTACTGGAGACGCGAGCTTTCGCTTCTGAGCTTCCGAAAGCATGTATCTAACTAAAACTTAGCTACTAAATACTGAGTGCCGTATGAGGAAAAATCAACAATGTTGACAATGATTGATTGTTGGTGATAATGATTTTGTTGCAAAAATAATTGCTAACATAGAAATTGTTCTCTCTCTCTATTTAAGAGCTGCGCTCTTGTCGGTGGAGTAGTCGCCATTCCTCTCTTCTCCCCGCCAAATCCTTAACCAAGAAAAAAATATATAGGGAACTTATTTTCTTTCCTTTTTGGACGTGACTTATTGTAGGTTGGTCTCAAATGGCATTAACTACTTGGCCGGACAAATGTGAACTTATTAACTTTATTGTGTAATAAATGGTCTTTTGTTTTAAAAAGATAATATGTACATAAGTAACTTTACAACCTGACCCTAATATCTTTATCCAGAGTGAATGAGGTTGGTAATTGATAATGAGTAACGTCAATATTTTTTTAAACCCAATTGTTATTTTAGTTTTTTTTCTGAACATCCACCCATAACTCATAGACTTCTAAGTGAACCATCGACGCATTATTATGAACGTCTTTGCATCTCCAGTCTAATGAAAGTAAATATCTATGGTATTTATCGACGTTGGATGTACATCACATCAAAGTAGGTACTTTATAATTTTATTAGATCACTTTTTAAGCACGAGGAGTCAATTTTTGTACATAGTAAACAATAATTTGCTACGAAATGTAGTGTATTATCAAAGAATTTGTATAAGTACCATGTGAGTAGTAGTAAAATCACGTAAACATACATTATACTCACTCCAATGTAGAGCGGATGAAGGATAATAGGATTACCAAAGCAGTATATAAAACGAAGGTTGGTGGTAGGGCTGGCTGAGGAAGACCTAGAAGGGTGTATATTGACCAAATTGGAGATGTCCTTAGAAAAAGTTCAGTACGGTCTACTCTGAACCGGCGTGCGTGTACGGTCACGAGCATTAATATGTATACACTTTGGTACCATGTCACTTTAACTTTTTTGACAAATTGAACTGTAAGTCTCACTAAATGTCAAATATATTAGTGCGACAGAGTCCTAAAGTGGGTACATTATATTGCTCATGACTGTATGTAGAGGAACCAAGAGAAGCGTGATAGTCGCTGCTTACCCCGGTGGGAAATAGGCGTGAGTTTATGTATGTACGTACTCCAATTTACCAGCAGGGCAAGCGGAGACTATGGAATTTCTCCACAAATTACGTTTAGCTAGCAAAATGAGACGTTCCTTATAATGTCTAATAAGAATTGATACGATAGGTTTAGTGAATTTGGTACACACACACTATTGAAAACTGCTCTATAAAAAATGAAAACATCGCAATATTTTTTTAAAAACTTGAACTATCGGGAGTTTTTTTAAAAAAGCACAAACTTATTTTCAGTTTCGAACGCTTTCCTCTACCCATCTCTGTCTTACACTGCTAATAAAAACAAAACCCAGCATAATCTAAGCTACTTAAAATGGAACTCAATATCTCTATATAATTCCAACTAACGCTATTTCTCCTAACAACAAAACATCATTAAAGTATAATTATTATAAAGTGTCAAATTTGACATTTACACCATCCGCCTCGGCCTCCGGTTTTGACATCGAGTATGATCTAATTCTATGATCACGCGCAAGTGAATTGTTACAAAAAAACAACTTTTGGTACGTCTGTTCGTATCGGTAACGAAGGTTGGGTTTTTGTCATTATTATTAATATTAGCTTGTTTGAATGGAATATGTGTATTTATTTTAACGAGTTATTAGTTTATTTTAGAAGAATCGAGAATGCTACACCGACAAGAGCGTGGCTCTTAAAATAATGATGATGATGACTTATGTGATGTAAGTAGAGATAAGTATGTGGTATTATATATGACAACTTATACTTATTCAAACAAAGGCATTTGAAAAATCTCATTCGATCACCGATTTCATACCACGTCAAAAATATGTCGCAACTAATCCAAACTAGTTTAGAAAAATAATGCCGATGGACGTGTATCGATAAAATCACGTCTTGTGTCATATCACTACGTGTTTGACGTCAGATATCGACGACATGTCAACGTGTCATGCACAGCACTGTTTCGGAGAAATATTTCATTGAGTGAGTTCCGTTTTTAAAATGGTCTGTTTAAAAATGGAATTTGTCGTTCGAATTTTGAGATTCATTCAAATATTTTTTGTAGTAGGTGAAATCTCCTTTAAGAATTTGATAATAAAAATAAATGTGGTTTTAATGTAATTTCGAATGATCTTTGTAGGCCTAACCAATATAAAAATCCAAACAAAAACAATGTGTGCCATAGTTATATGATAATAAAAACACGTAACGTGCACCACACGATCAGAATTGGAACCTTGAAAACTAACAAACAATCCAAAGTATTTGGTTCAATGAAAACTGGCCCATTGTTGTTACAAAAAAAAAACATATTAACGAATCATTGTCTATTAGACCACTTTATAATTGTAATAAGTTCGATTTAGCACTGGTTAAAGGTTAAGTTAAGATTAGCCACTAATTAAAGTTTGTGTAATCGGGCTTCGATAAGAATTTAAAATTCGAACTTTTGTTTCGAGTTACATTTTTTTTTATTAATAGCCTGGAAGTATAGACAAAAAGGTTGCATAAGTCTTTGCTTTTTAATAATGGCAAATGGCTATGTTGCGAAAATTGCAATTTAGAATGTAAAATAATGTCAAAGATTACGTTTTTGTGTTAGATAAAGCTTAATCGTGTATCTAGATTAGATTAAGTCTGTGCCTGTGCGCATTACGAGCAAGGTTAAAACTTCTAATTAGAAGAAAAAGAATATACGTAGGGACGTTTTTTTCTTAGTAAAGTAAGTTTTTTGTATAAAGACACAACTCAAGTCTGTTATCTCGTTCGAGGTGGGCAGATCTATATATCGGAGTTATGGAACGCACATATTTGAGGCTACAGGTTACCAGGTTCCCTTATTTGTTAACATAATACAGCATCACGCGTGTACCCCCGAAGTTGTAGGCAGAGGTGTATAGTACACATACCCACACCTCACCAACTATGTCTTAGTCTTATGAAATAGGGGGCGAGCCTATTGTCATTAACCGGGCATAAAATCCTCGAAACCACGTCGGATAAGAGTTTGTCGGACTTCAGTTTTTAATTCGTCCAAGTCGTCACGCCATCTCTTTCGAGGATAAATAAGATAACATAAGATATTATCTTGATTTTACCATTTTTTTTATCAATGACATCACCAACAAAGCACCAGGGCATCAGAACACGTGAAGGGTTACGTTATCCTTAACACGTAGACCATTTGAAGTAAACCCAACGCGGCTTTATAGCTACAGCTAATATATAAACACACCTTTTAAGTTCCAACCTTGATAGAACAATATCCTATAACGCTAATAACAATAAAATAGATAATAGTTCAATACTGTCGTGCAATAAGTGAATTGAATACAAAATGGCGGCGGAACGGAAACGTATAAGCATATAAATATATTGCGCTTTGGAGTAATAGGTGCCAATTCCTATAGGGATATGAGACTCCCGATATACTCCTGGTTCAAACGCGGTAAGAACCCGTTATTATGTGTTTTAATTATTATAATAACCGCATAAACTTAAAACAATGTACTTCATTATCTATTACACACCAACTTGTATACGTCCCACTGCTGCTAAGTTAGTGGAGGCATTTGGGCGCTTAACCCGGGACCAAAGGTTTAACGTGTCTTCACATTGGTGGCTTAACATGCCAATATACTAATGAAATCCCATAATACCGGGTTCCTACCGCGTTCATCAGGGATACGAGACTCCCGATATTTCAACACTGTTGTGCCATGATCACGGGACGACAACCCCCCCCCCCCCCTTCACCCCCTTTTCAACCCTACCCCCAGTAAATGTAGGTATTTAAGCTTTAAAATCTGTCGTTACAGCTATCAAAAGCGAAACCCAAAATTTGTAGTTTTCGAATGATTAATTGTATTCGGTAATCGAGCCCATCGATTTTGTCGATACATAATTTAATTAGACGGCGTTATACGCGTAGGTGTGTCAATATACAGAGGCCGTTATTACTGGAGCTTTGACATTTATAAAGTACTTTTATTAAAATGATAATAAGGTTTCTATTAGATGGAAAATTCGAATATAAATTAGTTAAGTTTGTCAGTTATACAAGTGAAACTAAATAAAAGTGCCTTTATTCATGTTGTCATATTAAGTTTCTTTGTTGAAATACATAAATAAATTATTATTAAATTAAACGCAAAAATAATGTTTTACGAAAAAAAAGTAAGTAATATTTTAATGTACACACAAAAGTAGACTTTCTGGAATAACGAATATCGAATAAAACACATTTTGTTTTATTTTAGTTTTATTGAATATTATTTTTGTTTTGTTTATTTAGTCTATTTGTGTGCTCTAAGTAAATGTTTTCTTTATGGCGTAATTAATATTTTAAAAATATATTATAAGTATCGAATTATTGACAATAAATTCTAGAAAATTTATTACTAAAATATAATTTCACATCAATTTTTATTTTTACGGAATTTGAATTTGAAATAAGAATGTTAATATAATTATTTTATTTTAATGTTAGATTCTTAGCCTTTTGTCAGAGGTCAAACATTAATGGTTTTTAAATATCTGTTTTCAATAATATTAGTGTAATTTCAAAACAGCAAGTTTTCTATGTTAATTTATTAGTGCCTGGGGCGTTTTTTCATACTTTAGCGTAGGTAGGTATGGTTTAGTAACTAGTAATTTTAGGCTATATTTTAAGTTGTTTTAGAATAATATTATGATAATTATTAATTGTTCCGGTTTTTATTTGATAATGTATGACGTCAAAAATAATGTAATATTACTTAGGTAATGTAGTATAAATAGTACCGGCTTGCGTGTATGAAACGATTGTTGAATGTGGAGGAAGCAAGGGAAGTGTGTTAGGATCGAAGCAAATGGAATTCCATAGTATCTGCTTACCCCGGCTAATAGGCATGAGTTTATGTATGTATGTACTAAATTAGTCCTTAAACTAAAATAACGTAACAATATTTTTTATGAACTTTATATAATAAAATACGTATATTTTCGTCGCCAAATTCATGATTTATTTTTTGTTTGTATTATTTTGATCATCAATTTAAATAACCCGGGTACAGAGCCGTGACTCGAGTGGTATTACATAAATGTATTTAAATTATTACTTTTCAACAACTACACATCGATCTAATTTGTTTTATTAATCGATTAAAAGTGATAACTTGTCGAGTGGATATTGCATAATAAATATAATTTGTCAATGATATTTATTGCATTGGCGGGAATATTTTATATACATGGATAAGTTAACTAAATAAACAAAGAACTGGTTTATCAAGTGTATGTAACTACTATCTACTTAATAAGAATATTTTTTTATTAAGTAGTAAGTATAGTATTTTTAAGAAAGGCCTAGTAAAGGCGTTGATAACAGTGGGAGAAGCAAAAAAGGAGTCAGGTTCGTAGCAAGAATCCGGGATCTTTCCCACAAAGGAAAATAGGTATAAGCTTTATTTTCAGCATTGATTACCGACTTTTATTTATTTTACATGTCGATAAAACAGTACCAAAAGTAGCCATTATTGGTCGTAAAGTCACCAATAACGACGATTAGTCACATTTGAATATTCAAATATCGAACTTCGAAAATCGAATGAATTTTATTTACTGCATTGAGAATCGGTTAGAGGCATCCGCTTTTTTAATTACGCTATCCACGGGTAATTAGTTTTGATTTTTGTTGGTTTATTTTTAATTTATTATTAAGTAGGCAGGTTGGTTCTTTATTTTAACTACCTAGGATTTGAGAGTAGGTTTTTTAATAGAGTTTATAAGTGAAGTCTTGCGATAAAGAGAGATTTTTACCTTTTTTTACGAAAATTAAGCATACTCAGTAAGTATTGGGACGTATTTAAAATTTGTTTATTGTATGTAGGGATTGCCTTTATTATTATTTTAAATCTGTAGATAAACAAAACATAGGGTTTGTACCTTCAACATAAATTTGAAGCTAAAGACTTGTTAGGTACTGTATGAAATTTCCTTACTCGGCGTTCGTAGCGTCCTTTCTACGATATCCGTAGCTCTACGCACAGAAGCGGAACGGATATAATGCTCACTGCTCACTGCCACTTTGTAAAAGACAATTTACGCGAACGATTAAAAATAAAAACATTTTCATGAGAAAGCTACGCGAACTATTTTTTAAATTAAAAATTAAAGCGTTCTTTATTCGAATGCCAAATTGCAAACTTTCGTAACTTTTTCTATTTAGTTTTTTTTTCTAGTAGGTGTTTTTTGTGGCAACCTCCGTGCATTCTGAAGAGGTCGTGAACTAGAGTAAACCGAAAATGATTAAAAGCGCCTTAATGCCTCACGATTTAACATCGGAATTTAATAACTGTAATTATGAAGCTTCTCGTCTGTACAGGCGGCAGCCCAGCTAGTTATGCTACTAAACTACATTTTAAATCAGGATCACTTACAAAACATATATTTTTTCGCTGCAACAAATGGGTATTTTTACGTACCATTTATCGCCTTTAACTTAAAAATAATCCAAGCCATTTTTTTAAATCAACTGTACACAGAATGAATACTTAATAAAGGCTATAAATCAGTTCGAAAGATATCAAATTGATCGATGATAGCACACTTGCGTGGCTCTGAGTACCTTCTAATTGGCTAACTGTACGCGAAGCAATCTCTTAAAAGCTGTCAACTAGAAAAGCGAAGAATTTGAAAACCAGTAGTTATCTATATTTGTTCAGTAATGGCCGCAACAAAAAAAAGTGTATGTACTTAACATTCTGGCTGGCTACAAAATAAAAATTAAAAAGTCAACGTTCCAAATTCGTTCGAATTATGATTTAAAACGTGTTCCGGAGAAACTCGACGTTTCTAAAAACGAACATCTAGCGGTCGTCATTATACATACGATAATGAGAGACTTGCACCAGAGCGGGGCGGACATTGATATCATTGCGTCATAGAGGTCAATTGTTTTTCATTGAAGCTTCACGTATATTTTTTTTCTTCTAATCTTGAAAGATAATTTACGAGAAAATAATGCCATAAAATGTCTTTCAAAATAACAATTTCGAAATTAAAAAGTAAACTATGTAGAGAATCAGAAACATACGTAACTTCGTCACGTCCAACTAGGCGTTTAAGTGTTTTGAATCTGACCTGGTTCAAACGAACCCATTACACTAGCGGCATTGCCCCGTTGCACAGCCACTGACAGGCGTTGGACCAGGTAAGACTCAGACCTAGGGTCACCCCCTCTGACTAAAAAAAAACACTAAAAACAAAAAAAAACCTCTCCTCTTTTTAAAATAAAAACTTAAATTTTGTAATTAATAGAAATGGATTGGATATCGATATCAGTATGAACTTTAAATACCTACATAATGTAAGCTGATATAGATGGCTGAATGATTACTAGGAAAAAATGAGAGCATTAGTTATTAGTTATAAGCAACAATGGCTCGATGACAACATGTATTTAAAAAGTAATAGACAAGGGAAAGTAACATCGATCTCGTTTACTCTCAAAGCTTATAATCAAAATCCGTAATAGCCGGATTGCTCTTGTGTTCGACGAAGATAGTGTACTTTATAATAATATAATGTTTCAAATATTTCAAGGCTAACCGTTCTCAGCTGTCAATCATAATAAGCTATCCGTCTCTATCTGATTTATGCGTTTCTTGTATTACTATCTCATTCCAGCTTACTCGCCCGATCGGCCGCCTCGCCTTTATTTGAAAATTTGATTTTAAATGTGGAATGAATAAGCATTATCTTAAGGAATCTTTTATTTGAATTTTTAATTTCTTTTTTAGGGCTGACTACTGGCTTTTTTCGTTTTGATTGTTTTTTTAGGATTTTTGTATTGCGTTGAGATTTATTAGGAGATGTAAATGTGTTTTTCTTTTTTTGGAATGACTTCATTGTTCACAGTTGTTAACTAGTGAACGACCGCGACTTCATTCGCGGGGGAAGTTATTTTACGATCTGACCTACAGAGATTCTTCTTCAAACGTTAACGATTTGTTTAACACTACAGGAGAGTGAAATATTATTATTTTATATTTATGAAAAACAGTCAAACGTGTAGGTAAGGATATTTTATTCGCTGGTTAAAAATATTTAGACAGTTTCATCAACGTACCTCAATTTATTTTTTGTTAATCCTAGATTACGAAAAATCGTTTTTAGAAGAAATTTAGCTGCTTAGATATGTCGTGTGTCATTTATTGTATTACCCTAACATATTTCAAAATACTTACTCAGGCTTCAACTGCTTACTACATAGGCTTAATTTCGTCGAGTTTAAATCCGGCATTTAAAAGTAAGTAATAAGAAAAAAAAAATTCTTTTTCCCTTTTTGGCTTGACATCGCTGTCAACGGATTCGTTTTTAAATATTTTTAATATTACATTTCGAATAAAGAATACAGCCAGTCACTATAGTTTTGTTTATGTAATTCGAAGCTTGATATTTTAAAATGCTATATGAATTCTTTTGTCGGAATTTGCTTGGTTTGTTATTGTAAGATAACATGTCGATTCAGCGTCTGTGACGCCTACACGTTATATGATATTAAATTAATAAAATATTGTTCATTATTAAAATATCAACAGTTTTTCATATACATAAGATAAGCTCACGGTTATATCACAATTGGGGTAGTCAGAGGTACTTCCATCGCAAGATGAACTACGTCTACACCTCACCGAGGTTTTAGCCCAAATAGTTTTTAATATAAAAAAATATGACTATAGACGAATGTAGACGAACCAAAAGAAGTATGAACATCATAGTCTGCAGGTATTATCCCTTACCTTGATCTTATATAATGTATTACATTGAAAATAATATAACTAACCAACCGAAAACTAGATACTTGGGCATACCTTATCATTATCTTTTTTTATCATTTAGTAAGTAGTGAAAGTTTAATACAGTGTTAGTGACATCGTAAGAAATACTGAGGGGGATGATTCGATGAATCATGGGATTCTGAGTAAATACCAAGTTTAATTTTCCATCGCAAAATTCATGTCATTTTTTGTGATATTTTTACATAAATTTCAATTCTATACTTTTGGTCTGAATCATTCACATCAGTATTTGTTACGATGTCACTAACACCCTGTATAAATAACCAACCGAAAGCTAGGTACTTAGGCATACCAAAACATTCACTACTAAAACTAGTTGCAATAACTAGCAGCTACAATGGCGCTACCTACCCTATTAGGCATTGCAAGCGTGATTGCATGTCCAGTAAAATAACGTGTAACATAATACGGAATTTCTTCATAAAAAAAAAAATGAATCATACTCCTTACCAACATTATGACGCACGAATCAAATATGCAATATAATCTTTATTGGATGGTAATAAAATAGAAATTAGTTTAATTAATTAGATCCAATGAAAGATTATTAAGCATAACATTGAATATGGGGAAGCCCGCATTAGGTTGGTCTAGTGGAGTATAGAACTTATATTAAATGAAATATCTAAAACTATAAAAGGAGTAACTGACTGACTGACATATCAACGCACAGCCTAAAAGGCTAAACGTAGGCACTTGAAATTTGGAAGGAACGTAGCGTAGGTACCGTAGAGGTGCACTAAGAAAGGAATTCCCGGAATTCCAATAGGAACGGGAATTACCGGGAAAATCCTTTTGTATGAAAAATCTAAACCGCTTAAGTTAGACGCTTGAAATTTGGCATGCAAGTACCATAGTAAACTTAAAGCTTAGTTGCAACAGGATATTGCAAAATTCCCACGGGAACGGGAGTTAGCGGGAAAAAACATTTGTATGAAAAAATCTAAACTGCATAAGTTAGATGCTTGAAATTTGACATGCACTCCCCCACACACAAAGATCTCTCTTTTATAACACGCCACGCGGACGAAGTCGCGGGCAAAAGCTAGTAATAAATGATACATGCATATACTGAACTGGGAACAGAGTTCTCTGGCGCAGGCGTGTAAGGAGACCCCCCCCCCCCCAGCTAAACTGGGAAGAGGGGTGGACAAAAAATAAGAGAGGTTTAGAAATAAGGAACTGGGGGGTTAAAATGGCCACATCGAAGCAATTCATCTAAGAAAGCAATATTGCAATTTGACATTTGCGCATATAAAAGTAAGTGCGCAATGCACGCAATGCAATCGACGTGGCCATTTTAACCCCCTTGAACTGGGATCGAATAAAAACCATAGAACACTTTCCATAGCTAATCTTTTATATTTTTTTACTGTCGTTTATGTATGCTTTCTAAGAAGAAAAAGATCTCTTTCGTGTCGATGACAAAACATTTGAAATAGACGCATATTTTGTTAGGAACTGGCGAGGCATAAAGCAACATGAAAAATAATAGATTACCTATCCTTTAACAAACATTAGCAATCACGATTAAAACAGATAATAAGGCAAAGGAAACCAATCATTCATCCTCAACGTTTGGTATGCGTAGACGCACGTCAAACGCAGATTATGAAAATAGCACAGGCGTGTATTTAATATTAAATGGCGAATTTTTCTGATTGGCCACCATTTTCCTGTGCTTGAAGGACAGATATAGGTACGATTTAAATAGTGTTGCGTACTAAATATCGAAAGTTTATTATCTACAATCATCATCAGCCCATTAACGTCCCACTGCTGGGGCACGGGCCTTCCCTATGGATGGATAGGGAGATCGGGCCTTAAACCACCACGCGGGCCCAGTGCGGATTGATGGTAATTAACGACTGCTAATGCAACCGGGACCAACGGCTTAACGTGCCTTCCGAAGCACGGAGGAGCTCGAGATGAAAACTTTTTTTTTGTGGTCACCCATCCTATGACTGGCCTTTTGCGAAAGTTGCTTAACTTCAACAATCGCAGACCGAGCGCGTTTATCGCTGCGCCACCGAGCTCGTCATCATCAATCAACAAATTATCTACAATATATTTGTTTATTATAACAAAATTATTATGAAATCAGTCTGTTGAGGTGGAACCGTTTCGGCATACATTTATAATCGTACTATTTTTTTTTAATATGTGATAACATTAGTATGTCGAATAAATATGTTTTCTTTCTTTCTATCTTTCTTTGTTATGATAATTTTATTGTTTGTACAAGTGGTTGCAAGTTAAAAGATGTATTTTGACAAGAGAAAGCCATCTCTCTCCAACACCCATATCGATAGGGGTTGAAACTTACGTAAACTGCAGGTACTTTATGTAGGAATGAATGGTTCTATGGAGATCTAATTTATCGATATCGACAATGTCCATGTCACATCCCTAGTAGTGACACTAGGACGATCAGACATGCACTTTGAATGCGTTTGTCTACAACAATGTGAATAGAATTAATAATTTGCAGACGTAATAAATATTATTAAAATATCTGTTGTGGGTAACAATATGGTGGAAAGTAGGACAGCGTATCCGTTTCCAGGGAATTCGTTTGAATGTTGAGTAACAGGGTGGATAGAGCTTAGTGTTGAAAGATTTGAAATTTTTCCATGGTTTCTATGGCAACGAAAACGCAGTACGGTCACGAGCGTTAATATGTATACACCTTAGTACCATGTCTCATTAACTTTTTGGACAAACTGAACTGTGAGGCTCACTAAATATCAAATATGTTAACGCGACTTGGTTCTAAAGTGGGTACTTGGTTCTAGTTTCTTACCTTACTTACTTTAGGTTAGTTAAATGGCATTAACTACTAGGCTGGACAAATGGGGGGCGCTGAGGGCTCTGATGTATTATTTACTGTTTAAGCGAACATAATATGCATAAAGCCCTTGATATTGGTTACTAGACCTAAAAACACTTCCACGAACCCGCAGTGGAGCAACGTGGTGGAGTATGCTCCATAGACTCCATAGTCCCTCTAATTGATTAAGGGGAGGTACTTGGGACACACCAGTAATGCATATCGGTGAGGGCAGTACGACCACATAAACTTTGGAACCATGTCACATTCACTTTTTTGACAAATCGAACTGTCAGTTTTACTAAATGTCAAATATGTTAGTGCGACAAGGTTCTAAGATTGAGAACATGAAGTTCCCATATAGATAGCCAAGACCACTATGGTTTAGGAAATTCTTTATTTTTTCAGTGTTACCTGGAAAGGAAATAGACTTTCAGACATAACAAAGATAAGGATTCTGATAATTTCTGACGCTGATAGCTGCATTCTTGACCTCCCGCGCCTACGCGTTCTTTAATCTTAAGTAACTCAACACCTTCATATAAACATTGCAACCCATAATAATATTGTTACCATTAAGGCGACTTTTGCGTTTGTTCTAAGAAATCTTCAAAGTATCATAACATTTTTCTACAAACTTATTTTTGCCGTCACCAAACAGTTTTCACTATGAAAATTCATCTTAAATGACGTTTTTGAAACAGTAATTTTAAGTTGGTCATTTGCAGCCAAGTTAAATTTGCAGTTGTGAAACTGTTTTTATTATAAAGGTTGAACTTGAGAATTATTTTTAAACAGTAATGTTATGTTGGTTGTGTAAGGGTACCCCTAATAAAGATTTGATTAAAGGCAATCTCATATTGGCGCGACGACTAACGCGGTATGCAAAGTATGCTTCGTTTTAACACGTAATCAATCATTGATTTTTATTTTTAATTACATTCATAGTTCGATATGGTACAAATTTTGTTTTTGAAGTTTTGTTGAAAGGAGTTTTTATTCCGCCCGATGTATTTAATGTGTGAGCGAAGGTGAGAACATTGTATAACTTAATAAGTCTTTTTTCACTGGACTTTTTACTATTTTTATGCTGCAGTGAACACATAACTGGAACTGGCAGCACTATTCAGAGGCGGAGAACAGGAGTTCTAGTACGACTTTGAAATAGACTACTCTGGACGCCTTCCTACTTACGTCAGACAGAGTAGTACTGCGGGGCGGAAGGCAATAGACAAAACCACTGCTGTATGTGTCTGTATTATTTAATCACATCAGTGTACCAACACCTTTTCTTATAAACATTTGAAATTGGAACACATGTATTTAAAACAAAGAATTATTTCGTAATTTTTATCTCTCGTTCTATTGAAATAAGGTCTAAAAAAGAATGACTCTACATTAAGGCATACGCAGGTGTCCTATTGGACGTTATTTCTTTTTATTGTTACGCTGAAGCAAAGAGCGGAGCCTATTCAGCCTGTAATAAGACTCGAATTATTTTCTTGAATTTTAAACTGTTAAAAGGCTGTTATTTGTTTCTTAAAAGTTTGAAACTGATACTGGCAATTTACATTAACATAATAATGTATGACAGATTGATCCTGTCACCACACGGTTCATCATATCGGACTTATTGTAAGTATTATGTATGTAATTTCTTAGTATTTAAAACATATATACAACAGATAAAATATCTAACTCTATTTACTGAATCTTCAAACATCAATCTGGATCACGCCAGTTAGATCCGGTTCAGACAAAAAAAGACGCAACAGATTCAATTGACAATAGGACCGGTCTTTTTATATTAGAAACTATTGCTTCACAGTATCATTCGCTGTGTGTGGTGAAATTAGGAATCTTAGTCAACTGGCAGAGATCGCTTTTGTGCAATAAGCCGTTTGACAGCGCATGCGTCGCGTATTAGAGTCAAGCTTAGAGGTGATGGGTTTATTGTCAATTAAAATAATAAGTAATTTTCTAGATTTTAATCTGTCATTACGTTAATGTAAGTATCTGTTTTGTATTTGCTCTAGTAACTAACAAACAAAAATAGCTCAGTGTAAAATACAACTCTAAGCAATAATGACCAGTTTTTTTTTACTTTGTTACCTAACACCCCTGGGTGTTTCCAAGTCAATTAAAAAAGTTAGGAGTCAAATAAACTACTTTTTACTGAAAAAGAAATTAAACGACCTATGACGTCATAAAGATGGGGCAAAACATCGAAGATTTTGTTATTCTTAATTTAAAATCATAAATAAGTTAATAAAAAAGATTTTTCTCCAATATATTCAGAAAAAGCATTAGTAAGCCGACTTTTTACTGGCATTTTATAATTTATTTCTGACGTCGGAAACTATCGTATTCAGCCTATGTAGGGATAATCACGCTTATTCCACTACACTATTATTGTTCTAACTGGCGACAAAACTTTCAACTGACAAAACTGACACTAAACTTAAGATGAAGAAATTCCAAGCCTGTTCCAAGATTACATTTTCAACTAGCTAGATAATTCTCTATTAGCATACAAAGGAGTGTTTCTATATGTCACTATACGTATACAGGCCACGCCTTATGCTGTACGTACCCTAATTAGGTATGAGTACGTATTACGTTGAGCAATACCATTTTATTATAAGACTTTATGTAAATGTGTAAAGTTTCTGAATGAGCTAGCTGTTTTGCTTAGATTATAAGCTGTAAAAAGAAAAAAAAAACATTTAAAAACGCGCGTATTCGATTAAATTTCAATCATCAAACTACGAGTTTAGTTTGCAATGTTGCTAGCAATGTTTTCAGTGTGAGTGTGAAATAACTTTTGCGTAAAGTTGGTATTATTGGAAACCTAAGCGCGTGTACAATCGGCAATATTTCTAAGAAAAACTCACGCTTATGCAGTTCCATATTCAAGAAATAGGGTAAATTATTCCACAATTGGCAGTATTGTTGTTATTTTAAGAAGCATTTGGTACCAACACATCAAAAACAAGGTTTTTTCATGAGCGCACTCTTTCTTATTTTGTTTCATAAACTTACAGTAAAAGCTTTGTTGCCATATGCGCAGGAAAGTAACTTAATATTCGTCGAGTACTGTTCCTTCGTTTAAAAACCCATATGTTTATCTTATAATTACTTCTGTGCGTGTGTGTATAAGTGTGTGGGTGTCTAAGTACGTAATTAAAGTATGGAAATAGTAATATTCGTTTTGAAGTGTTTTCTCTATAAAACAGTCGAGTGGCTGGGAACACTCATAAGTCGATGACCCCGATTTTTTCCCTTCTGTTATAATAACAGCTCTGTTTACCGACGTCTGTTATTGGTGTTCCTTTTTAAATATTCTCGAAATTTCAACTTAATAAGTTTGGGGAAGTAAGGAATTTAGATTTCTAGGAACGCGGGTGGATTGATGTGCTAATGGTTTAGGATTTCTAGTAAATCAAACATTATCAATGCTTAGTATTGAAGGAAGTCTGTCTATGTATGTTCGAGCTAATCTCGAGACCCACTGAAAGGATTTACATGCGGTTTTCAATGTTACGATCTGCAATTCTCTAAGAAGAATACATTTAGAGTTAAAATTACGAATCCAGGTCAAGTCGCTAGTTTAAAGATATGAAATAAAGACGGGAAATACGAAAAGTTGTCTTTGAAAAGAACTCTATTTTTCTGCTTGTTTAGATACCTTGACAAAAAAGTCTTCGCAAATGACCATAGACAATTTTTTCCATCATGTTGGCAGTGAGCAAGATAAATAGTGTATAGTTATTACTCAACAGTTCGACCGGTAATTTTACACGTTGCGATATGTGACTGGAACTGTTAGCGAGACCATTTATCTTATAGTGATCCAAAACTGTCCATTTTTGTTTGAAAAATGTAGTTTGACTGAGCTCTTTAGTAAAACTTGTATTAAAAGCCATTAACTTGGAAGTTTCTAATTGTCAAAATATGTTCCGACTAAATGATTTCGTATAAATAGGAAACTAAGAATTTCTGTGCTGTAGGTGTATCAGGAAGGATGTGTTCTTATAGTCGACTATGGCAAGTTTATGAGAAATATGATTGACGCAATAGGCGATATGCAACACTAATGTGTCATTATATACTTCATCATCTTGAAACACAAAGTGAGTATCTAATCTTACAAAACGTGGCTCTAGTAAACATAGTAGACGAATCCATAGTTTTACGTATGTATGAAAAAATACACGTTTTCTACGATAGATTTTTATCAACAAGCAAAAGAATATTACTTATTCAGCCAACACGAGTACACTTTAAAAAAAAAACTAGGACAATGGCACACAAGCCCGCGACCAACCCACGGTAATTGAAAATAATAATTGAATTCGAATTAAGAATACGAAATCAGAATATAATGCATTCCATATTTGAAATTCGCGCGGCAACGTTCCTACGCGCTGTTCTTTTTTTAAAATTGAAATTTGAATTCGGAATCGTGTGTGCTCTATTGTGTGGCAAAATGGAATTCTTTGTAATATACGTTGCGTACATTTTACATTTACATTGAGTATAGAATAATGCCAGTTTAATATGATCTTTATTGCAGTACTGCTAGTTCGAGATGAGAGCTCTATGATGGCCAGTTGAGTTTTTGGAACATTTGCGTCAGTGTTCATAGTTCGTTTTGCAGAAATATTCAATAGAGATCTTTTTGGTGATAAAATACTGTTTGGCATACAACTTGCGTAAGCCATACAAGACCGTAAATCAATAGCTGTTATACAACATTGACCTAGAAATTAGTAAATGAAGTTTTTTGAAATGTAATTAAAGTCTTGCATTGACTCTATCGTTACATCGGAGTGTCCTCTAAGTATTCGATTCTCGGTCTGTTGAAAGAGTTAAAACAAAAAACTTAAATGTCTTATTATTAATAAATACACTTATTATTGCAGGATGAAAATGTCGTAAAAACTCACTTACTTCATTTTAAGACCTTTTGTTTTTTGAAAAATTCGCGCTTTATGTGTCTGTCGGTAAAACAGTATTCTAAGCGATAGTCAGTTAGTATAGTGATATTAATATTTATTTCGTAGATATTACCTACTTACGTATTATTTTATTTAGATAATTGAATGAACTGAATTGGTACTTAGATCAAATTGCACTTTTAAATAAAAGTTTCAAATATTTCGTATTATTTTCCTCTAAGTATTCAATTTTCTTCTCACACGTAAGCAAGTATGTATTTCTTAACACTATGCGCACTTGTGTGAATATGTGTGCAATCGGTCAAACGTGACGCGTATAACAATAACAAAACACTTACACCGGAAATTTATGAATTTAAATGAGAAAGTGCCAGGAATCTAATGGCAAGGCAAGGGAGTGAAGCGTTCTGCTTTCCTGGTGCGTTCTTTATTCAAAATAGTACGTAATGTTTATTGTCATTTTATTATGCTTTTTTAGAGAAAGATTAACATTCGTTACGTTGGTAGCATTGCATATTAAACGTATTCAAGATGACTTGATCAATGGGTGCCAACCGTGAAAACGAGACTTTTCTTTTATAAGCTCTACGCTTACGTCAGATATACAGCATTTACTCTTAATACGCAAAAAAAGTTATTTTTAGCTATGTTCTAACCAACCAGTGTTGTGTACTTATGTGACAAACAATTAAGTACTAAGCTAAGAAAATCGATTACACATAATAATGGCTTATTGTAACACATACTATGGAAACGTTACGGCGCACGCGTCGCCCAACAGGAAAAAGAACTCGTTCCAAATTCAAATTGGAAAAGGAATTTGAATACGCAATTGTCATTGGTTGACAATCAATCATTATAGTTTTTGAATTTGAAATTCCTCGGCATACGCGTGGCTTGATTCGATCTAAGTGTGGCCAGTTTTTGTAACGTATGTTGAGAACATTGTTATATTCTTTTTTTGAAGTTTAAATTATGAATCAGGTAGATTTGGCTTTTGTTTCGTAAACAAAATGTTATAGTTATTTTTTATATACTTTTTACCTACATAATGTAATGTGTAGGTAGTTGGCTAAAACAGAACGTAGGAACAGTCGTACTTAATAAAGTGTAATTCATATATGAACTAAAGCTTCAGATGTCTTTTGCTATTTGGCCGACAAAATGCATGTAGCTTTATGAAGTCATAAATTTAATATTTGAAAAAAGAAAACAAATTTGAATGTTACCCAAAACATAAACACGCGTACCAACCGTTTCTACAGAAAGCTAATAACTTAAAAACGTACAAAAAATTCGTGTAACGATGTATGATAACTGTTTAACATCAAATTCGGTCTATCGGATTCTGACAGACAGATGGACGGTATGTGGAGCGAGTACCGTAAATGCCTCGGGCTGTTTCGACTTAGCATTATACTTATAATATTTATTTCGTGTATGGAGATATTTAAATTGAGCCGATTTCGCTTAGCAAGTATTTTGGTAGCAACGCAAAGTATGAATAGAGTTTATTCGTTTGATTGAAGGGAAAGACGTAGTTATAAGTATGTCTTTTTTATGTATTTTTTGACATGACTTAGTAGATTTGCCGCAAATGGCATTAACTATTGGCCGAACAAAAGGGGAGCGCTGAAGGCTCTCACCCGGTACAAAATATAAGACAAGAGGTGTGTCAAAAAACCACATCGGAGAAATTCATATAAAAAAGCAATATTGCTTTTTGACATTTGTTGATATTGCGCACTTAGTTTTGTATGCGCAGATGTCAAATTGCTATATTGCTTTTTTAGATGAATTGCTTCGAAGTGGCTTTAACCCATAGACCTTAATAATACTAAATCTAGAGTCACATTAGTTGTTTCTGTAGTTTTATTTTTAGTCTTTTTTTGGTACAAACTGAATTTGTGTTTTTATTTAGAGTCATTTGAAAGATAGAAATAAACGTTTATTATTTACATTTGGCTGCTTACAGTAATAGTTGCGTGAATGTAAAAAACTTATTTACTTTTTTCTTATTAGGTTTAATCTTATATGTATATGAAATAAAGATAAAATAAAAACAATTTCATTTCCTAGTAGAGCTTCCCATCAATAATGTTTGTCTTACTAAATCTTAGTGTCAATACTCAGAAAATGTAAATTCTGAGTTATGAGTGTTTGCCGCCGCTCTTGTTGGGATAGACATAAACTTGAACACGTTTTATAAGTAGCTACTTGGTAACAAGACATTTTTAAGTTATTAAGTGCACTCGCTTTCCGAACGCGAGACGCGTGGTTTTCTTTTTTTTTCTTTTTTTTTTTTATTGACATGACCTTTTGTACATTTGCCGGAGATGGCATCAAATACTTGGCCGGACAAATGGGGAGCGCTGAGGGCTCTCACCCGATAAAAAACAAATAAGACAACAGCGGGGTTAAAATGGCCACATCGAAGACATTCATCTAAGAAAGCAATATTGCAATTTGGCATTTGCGCATATAAAAGTAAGTGCGGAATGCAAACAAATGTCAAATAGCATGCTTTCTTAGTTGAATTGCTTCGATGTGGCCATTTTAACCCCCCAGGTCTGAGGGTGCCCTGTGCGCGAACTTCGGCTCAGGGCGTCGTCTGAGATGTAAATATTTGAAAGAATGAATCGACCCTAGTGGGTCGATGGCGATAAGCTCTTAATATGGGACGCGTAGTCTTCGCTTGTCAGTTTATCGCTAGTAATGGATATTTAGGTTTTTGTTTACCTTTTTATTTATTGCTGACGTCACTTATTTTTAAAAAACATACGTAATATTAAGTATTTTTTAATTTTGAATTTCGTAAGATCATGCTTATTTCCCGTTGCGGTAGGCTGTACGTACAGTCATGAGCAATATAATGTACCCACTTTAGGACTCTGTCGCACTAACATATTTAACATTTAGTGAGATTAACAGTTCAATTTGTCAAAAAAGTTAATGTGACATGGTACCAAAGTGTACGTATACATATTAATGCTCGTGACCGTACGACCCTGAAACTTTTGCTTCTTCCACTGTCATCAAAGACTTCATGCGTTCTCGAAGGTATAAGATACTCTTGACCTGGTGTATCTTTAAATCATACTGGTCGCGGTATTTTAAAAAAGTGCCGCTTAAAGCTAAAAGATATAAACAGACATTATTACGCAAAATCTATATCTATTACCAGTCTTCTGATTTAGCGCTATTCTGCAAAAATCAGGTTAATCGCCCAACTTTAAAAGCCGCTTCAAACTTGTTTTTCTGCCATTAAAACATTCGCGTTCCTACTTTTGTTTTTTGTAACTTATAATTAGTTGTAAAATAATAATCCATTGCAAAACTGTTTTGTTGATGAATGTGGAAGCAAAAGAATCGAGGATCGAGGCAAATGGAATTTCATAGTCTCTGCTTACTCTGGTCCAATCAGCTCCCGACACCAAACACTTCAGGACCCCGATACCGACCCAGCCGGCGTGGTCGACGATTTCACTCATTCAGCGCTTATCGCTATCGACCCACTAGGGTCGATTAATTCTTTCAAATATTTTTCCTCTCAGACGACGCCCTGAGCCGAGGTTCGCGCCCAACTGGACACCCTCAGGCCTGTTGTCTTAAATGTTGTACCAGGTGAGAGCCGTCGGCGCTCCCCATTTGTCCGGCCAAGTAGTTAATGCCATCTGCGGAAAATCTACAATAGGTCACGTCAAAAAAAATATAGCTTACTCTGGTGGAAAATAAGCAAGAGTTTGTGTATGTAATGTATGTATGTTATTTGATTTACTTACACACGGCCTCTCTAACATCATAGAATAAACAATACTATCTACAGAAGGGACACTCTTCGCCCCGCACCGATGCGAGCTTGGAGCGAGCTTGGTTTACCTCACCCCCGAATAGGGATCACTTTAGTTTCAACCCGTCGCTGGAGAGTGAGGGAGCGCGCTGACTGTATGTACTCCACTCCAATTTCATCAGTCTTCCCGTAATCATGGCACTTGCAAGACTGTTGAAATATCGGGAGTCTCATATCCCTGATTGCACGCGGTAAGATAAGAACCCGGTAAGTAAATCAGAAATCAGAAAAAAAAATATAAAATTTTGATTATTTACAAGTTTATGAATTCAAAATAAAGATTAGTTATTCCAAAAAAAAATTGTCGAAGGTCAAATTAATATTTGAGAATCTACCTACGTCGTTGCAAGGTGTTAAGGCTGGAATTGAAATGATAAGAAACTGCAACAGCAAAACACATATTTTAAAGCAATGTAAGAATTATGTGTTTTAATAGTACAGTCATGAGCATTAATATGTATACACTTTGGTACCATGTCACATTAACTTTTTGGCAAATTGAACTGTAAGTCTCACTAAATGTCAAATATGTTAATGCGACAGAGTCCTAAAGTGGGCACATTATATTGCTCATGACTGTACTTATTTGTTATGTTGACCGCCCCGGTATCGGAGTTGCACTAAACTGCCACCTATCACGTTGGTCTAGTGGTTGAGCATCTAACGGCGTCCGTGGTCCAGTGGTTGAGCGTTGTGCTCACGATCCGGAGGCCCCGGGTTCGAATCCCGATGGGGACAAATCACAAAAATCACTTTGTGATTCCTAGTTCGGTTAGGACATTACAGGCTGATCACCTGATTGTCCAAAAGTAAGATGATCCGTGCTGCGAAAGACACGTTAAGCCGTTGGTCCCGGTTACTACTTACTTATGTAAGTACGTCACATGAGTCATGTCAGGGGCCTATGGCGGCTCAATAAGAACCCTGACACCAGGGTTGATGGGGTTGGTAACCCACCTCACAACTCACACGATAGAAGAAGACGTTGGTCTAAAGGAAAGCTCATTACACCAATTAGACATAGCCGACAGCTTATGTTATGATATGGACCTGATATTACTATACCTAATACCTATTTCTCCAATAGTTAGCACGTGTTACCTCTAGGCTATAACAAATATACGTAAAGGTTTTTGTCAATAGTTATCCTAGGATAATGGTCTGTATCGCAACGGGCAGTTAGAGATATCTAGATAGGAACACTGGCTTATTATCATAAGCTTTAAATGGTCGTTAGTAGGGTTGGCAGTAATACTTTCTATATAACTTTAAAGTGTAAAGACAACTTTTAAAAAGATTGCAAGAAATTATTTATTTTCAGAGGACGCAACAAAAAATGGAACAACAAGCATCCATTTGATTCTAGACTCTTTTGTCTGATATACATATATACACATAAACTTACGCTTGTAATGTTTAATGGGGTGAGCAGACTCAAAAGTAATCAGACGACAACTTATAGCTGCGTTTTATTTTCTTCCGTCATAGAATAAACAACAATATCAGTATAGAAAGTACATTCTCCGCCCCGCACCAATATGAGCTTGGAGCGAGCTTGATTTACCTCACCCCCTCGATAGGCACTTTAGTCAAAACCATAAACTGTTAAGGAGTAAGGGAGCGCGCGCGAACTATCTTGCTTCCACGCACAGCGTTAGGGGCACACGGTAATAACTGGATTTTTGTTTGGATTTTTTGTGAGGGCTGTTTTACTAGATTAGCAAATAACTAAGTAAGTAGTACTCATGACAAATATCACAGATAATAAGTCATCATCCCCCTAGCGTTGTCTCGTTTTCACGGTGTCCGCTTACTTGACCTGAAGATTTGACAGGTCTGGTTTTTAAATAAGCGATTGCCTGACCTTCCAACTCGCAAAGGAAAAACCAGCCCAATATGTTAGGTGACATACCTCCGAATCGCATTTCTCGGGAATGTGGGTTTCCTCACGATTTTTTCTTTCGAAAATCATTGATTTGGGCCCGTGCTGGGATTTGCGACTGGGACCTCATAGTAAAAGGATCGTGACATGTTTACTTCTAATAAGTATATTCTCTGTACTTATTAAAATTATTTAATTTAATTCAAGATACGATAAAGAGCAAGCCCTAATAAAGTGACACCTACGATGTTATCAGCATTATAAAGTTTATTGCAATAATTTACTTAATTATTATGCGTTCGCCGGCGGCTAATTCGTTGTTTGTTAACTTTATGTTCCTAATTATGCAAATTATTACATTCTTTTGCAAAATCTGCCTTTTTCACTTTTAGAGATCCTTAAGGAAGTTATATTTGAAGTATATTTAAATTTGAATTTTAAGCAAGCAGGACATGACATTAAAAAAGCAAGCATATTCTTATGACGCGACTTATCGGATGCCATTCACTACTTGGGTGGTCAAATGAGGAGCGCTAAGGGCATCCGGTTAACACCTTATGCTTATAAGTAATATTAAAAAAAATAAAGAGCCTACGCATTTTTTAATAAAGACAAAAGTAGAAATAGCATTAGTTACATATCTTTTGCATTTGCAGATATTTAACATAACAGCATCATGCCCGTGTCCTCGACGGGGTAGGTTAGGTTAGTTAAATCATGAATTTTGCAACGGAAAATTCCACTAGATCACACAGAATCATGGCCTGAATCATCTTTCAAAGTTTTCGTACGATGTCACTAACACCCTGTATAGTTCTCCTTATCGTGTCCGATAACGGCGACCTTAGTCATGTCTGTTATGCGCTCTTATGTGGCTGGCGAAACCGAATTTAACCAAACCGAACTTGCTTTTGCATTAAATTAGTAACTAACCTGCTTTAACTAAATCGATCAGTTTTAAAAGTACTTAATTATTACCCAAAGAAAATGAAATAGGTAACGGGCTTCAAAATGTTAACTGTTTCTTTAATATATTATTTTTAGAAAGACCTCCGAAGCACAATATTTTGAAATCTCCCCTCACAACTTTAAGCTGTCATTAATCAAACTACTCGAGTTGAGGTTGTATGTATGGTTACACAAGACTATAGACAATAGACCTCATATAAACATGTTTCCGATCATGTCAACAAAAATCGGACCTTTTTGATCTATGGCGGCTGCCCAAATCCTATATGATGGATCCAGCACCGTATGAAATTAATTAACTATACCGGCGCAGGAGTTTGCGTAAGACAGTGTAGATCTATCAAGATCTATAGAACCAGTAATGTCACTACCGGTTTCGAATTTCGGCAATTGTTTATTGTACTTGATTGTAATCGTTGTAATTGTAATTTCTCTTACTACAAACATTACGTAAGATCACGCCAATTCCCCATTAGGGTAGGCAGAGACTACGAAATTCCACTTACTGCGATCCTGATACACCCCTATCGCTCATCGGAATCTTGATGCATGCAATTGGGTAGTTTCCTAGATCCAACATTAATTATAAAATTCTGATTACGAAACAAAGACAGAGCTAAAACTGTCAAAAAGCGTTTTCTTTTTCCTTATTAACTTATTTATGAATTTTAATAAAGGAAAATGTAATAATAATTGCGACATTTTATCACTTTTTCTATGACGTAAAAGGTTGCTTTTTCATACAAAGTCCACGGTGATTTCGTGTTTTGACGTTTAGTAAAAAGTAACTGATTTGACTAGTTGGAAACTACTCAATTGTTGAATCGACATGTTTTAGGGTTGAGAATGTGTCGATTCAACTATAACTGTTCAAATTCGAACATTATTTTCCGTATATTTTCTGCCTCGTACTTTCCTGGCTTAATGTCAGAATAGCTCTATTTTCGATGTATTTATTTATAATTCTGAAAGCTATCACGTTTGTCTAATAAAAGCTTTGAAACGCGGGTAGTTTATGATGCGCACCTTTCCGCACGTCTCGTTTGATTAGCCCAATCAGGAAAACAGATAACTAAAATCTCAACTCTATGCAAACATAGTCGGCACAAGATAGTTTTGAATTCAAAAAAAGAATCGAACGTGACTGATGGCCAATCAAAACGGATTTACATACAATTCGAAATTCGATTGCGTTTCGAAAATTAAATCGAATTGTTTTGCGCTCACGGTTGATTGATTAAAGACAAATAAAAAATGGCGCAAACAACACATGTAAGCGGGTGAAAGATGTTTTTCAATTGTTTTTTTTTTACATACGACCGGGTAGGAAGGTAAGTTTTTATGCAGGATACGAAGCGAATCACAAAATTAACTGGTTCAGCTGATTATCTTCCTGAGATGGTGTCCTTTCTAATACAATGGATTAAGCTCTGATCTGACTGTACCAAATTTCATCAGAATCGGTTAAGTGGTTTTGGCGTGAAAGCGTAACAGAGTTCCCAGTATTAGTAGCGCTTTTTGAATGTAGGTGTGTAACGAAAATAAAAAAAACACACTATAAACTTCCCCATTTTAAACCGCATTATTCACAAGACCAAGTATCACAATTTATCTTCACATTTGCTAGCAGCCGGTTAAACAACAATGAGTCGCCGACAGCTTCTTTCAAACAATGTTTCGTTGTGGTAATAATTTATCTCACTATCTCAAAACTAAAGTGTCTTCGGCGCTAAATTAATAACTCTACATGAGTACAAGATGGCGAATCATTCTTCTTTCTCTAGTGGGTTGTGAGGTGGAGTACCAATCTCATCAACCCAGAGAAGAAGAGATACACTCTATCTTAGTGAGTCTATCACAGTCTTACCACAAACTTCATCTCAATAAAGGTGACTCCATATCGTTTTTTACCTGGAACAGAAATAAAATAGCATTAGTCAAAGCAATAAACATTATTCACATCAAAATGGTATTATGGCTACGTCCCAGTAAAATATGAACTTCCCTTCTTCTATCGTGAGGGTTGTGAGGTGGATTACCAACCTCATCAACCCTGGTGTCAGGGTTACTATTGAGCCGCCAAAGGCCCCTGACATGGCTCATGTAACAACTACTTACATCAGTAAGTAGTAACCGGGGCCAACGGCTTAAAGTGTATATTGAAGCACGGATCATCTTACTTTCGGAGAGTCAGGTGATCAGCCTGTGATGTCCTTACCAAACTAGAGATCACAAAGTGATTTTCGTGATAAGTCTCCACTGGGATTCGAACCCGAGGCCTCCGGATCGTGAGCCTAATGCTCAAACCACTGGACCACGGACTGGCCGTTAAATCATATTTAGTCATATTTATGTCCTAAGACTCGAAAGGAATTTATCACTAGCCATCTTCGACTTGCCTTAGATAATCAGAAGCATTGCTCTATTCTAATAGGATAGTTTCCAATTAGTCAAATCACGTTACTTTTTTACAGGAAATTACTACCTACGGAATTTGTATGAAAAAGCACACTGTGACGTCATAGAAAAACATGATAAAATGTCGGATTTATTATTAAAAATTCATAAATTATAAGTCAAATAGAAAAATTAAAATATTTTTCCTTAGTTTTAGATCTGTCTTTAGTTTTAGAGATTTAGTACCTAATCAGAATTTCATAATTTATCTTAGACACCACACCAGCACAATCAGTTGTATGAATAAATAATATACGAAACTTACTTTGCATGTGTCAAGTAGACCCACTGATTGTAGTTATACTGTGACATCTACACTAGTAGCCGGCCAATACTGGTTTTTATCAAAATCGTGCATCAAACTCGGTATTATTTTGAGAAGTAATTATTAATGTAAAGGCTTACCGAATTTCAGACTCTAACAATAAGTAATGAATAATAGAAAACTGGATTGTCCAAGTAGCTGATATCGATATAGATAAAATTAAATGATGAATGCGGTACCGAGAGATTTTTTTTCGAGTAATTATTGATGGAATGTGTCTGTACTTTCTTTTTTTTTCGATGTCGCTGGACGGTTGACCAGTCAAGTAGCTTGTTTGCTTGATTGGGGACGTTTGAGGTCTGTTTATTTGAGCTTCGATGGGCCATAAACAGGGTAAATACGTCTAGCCATCACGAGGCACTAACGGCCTCCGTGGTCCAGTATTTGAGCTTTGGGCTCACGTACCGGTGGCCCCGGGTTCAAATCCTGTCACAAAAATCACTTTGTGACACCTAGTTTGGTTAGGACATTACAGGCTGATCACCTGTTTTTTTTTTTATTTATTTATTTTCATTATATCTCTAATCTAAATACATGGTTTGAATGATTGACCGAAACCAAGATGATCCGTGCTTCGAAAGGCACGTTAAGCCGTTGGTTCCGGTTACTACTTACTGATGTTAGTAT
The DNA here is from genome assembly GCF_024362695.1 of Pectinophora gossypiella. Classification (NCBI taxonomy): domain Eukaryota; kingdom Metazoa; phylum Arthropoda; class Insecta; order Lepidoptera; family Gelechiidae; genus Pectinophora; species Pectinophora gossypiella. Next base: position 6,970,140 of record NC_065427.1, on the reverse strand, counting down.
GTAGTCGTTACACGAGCCATGTCAGGGGCCTTTGGCGGCTCAATAATAACCCTGACACCAGGGTAGATGAGGTTGGTGTTCCACCTCACAACCCAGACGATAAGGAGAAGAAGGGGCGGACACTACATGCAATTGAATTGACTTGCGCTTTTACACACGCGTATGTAAACTAACCTAACCTAACTACGGTCTACGCAAAGTGCATATCTGACTATCCAGACAATTATTGTCTCTTCATCACTAATTTAAGAGCCACACTCTTGCCGGTGTAGCATTCTCCATGCTACTTTTTTAAGGAACAGGGCTGTGGTTTCCTCTTTGCCTTTCGCTCTGCAGTACTCTGTCTGACGCAAGAGGGATGGCGCCCTGAGAGACTCCTGTCCCGCCTCTGTATAATACTGACAGTTGCTGCTGCCCTGCCAGGTTCCAGGTTACAGTCCCCGTGCCTTGCCCCTTCTGTCCTGTATTACCATACCGATGGCTCCCATCTCCGCCTCTGCAACTATTGAGTTCTTCACCTGTATGGGTTTCTACTTTAAATAATATCTAACAACGCAGAAATAAGAAGAAATACGCATTCCGATCGTCGTGGAGATCCTTGGGGGAGGCCTATGCCCAGCAGTGGGCGTCGTACGGCTGATGATGATGATGATGACGCATTTTACTACTCTTTTTTTACTTTTTTTTTTATTTTACTAACACAACATAATCAAAATAGCGATACGGCGATACGGCTCACCACCTATCACGTTAGTCTAACAGAAAGCTCGGTGAGGTGTGGGTACTTAGTTCATCTTGCGATGGTCCATATAAAACGTGTAGGTATCACTTACTTTACAATTACAACATAGAAAACCTTCGATATAATCTATATTATGATCGAAGTCGGAAACAAACAAATAATAACGTAAGTAACGAATACGTAGTAGTACCAATTACCAGTCAAAATATCTTAAGAATTTGTTAAAAAGTAAAAAAAATATCGATGTTTTTAGATTCGATTCCCGACTGGGGTTTTGCCGTGAGTCGCCTCATCGCCTGGCTTATTAACTGGAGGGAAATATTTTTAAAGTATACTTTAGGACATAATAACTGCCAGAAAAACCTCGTAGACCGTTGATTTCGGTAAAGAATTCTGGCAGTTCGCGACGAGAGGGACAGGACATAATGTAGGTTTCGGATATATCCGTAAGCATCTACTTACTTACATGTTAAAGAAAGAAAGAAAGAAACATTAAACGCACATATCTCATTGGGTCGTCTACTAGGTTTAAGATAAATTGAAATTTTGATTAAGTGCTAAATAAAGACAGATCTAAAAACTAATAGAATTCGTTTTCTTTTTTCCAAGAAAAACGCAATAATAAGTCCGACTTCATCACTCTTTTCTATGACGTCGCAGAGTGCTTTTTCATACAAATTCCATAGTAATTTCGTACGATCTACTCTGAACCGGCGTGCGTGTATGAAACGATTGATGAATGTGGGGGACGCAAGAGGATAGAAGCAAATGGAATTCCATAGTCTCTTCTTGCCCCGGTGGGAAATAGGCGTGAGTTTATGTATGTATACTTTTGCGAATCAACTGGTTATTCAGACCTTGTCGAGATGTGTCTAGCAGCAGTTTTCACTAACACAGTTGTCTCGAACATCATAGACGGCGATACGGCTCACCACCTATATCGATGGTCTAGCAGAAAGCACGGTGCGGTGTGGGTACTTACTTCATCTTGCGATGGATATACTTCTCACTACTGTTACGTAACACTTTATTGAGCCGAATAGTTTCGTATATCCGCGAACATCCTTACCAGTCCATTTTATTCGGACCCCCGACGTAAATTTGACAAAAGAATTTTATGAACGAATAAATTCAAGATGTCCAAACGATCGGTACATTTAATACCCGCTGGTTGGTAGTTCGAAGAATAACCGAGTTTTTGCCAGTCAACAGGTTCAATTACCGGCCAAATTAATGATTGAACACATTAAGTATAAGTTTCTGTTTGTACGTATGTATGTACGTTTTGTGGGGATGTGCAAGATTTGTTATTGGAGTAATTATAGATAGATATTAGCGCGTGAAGACGGTCGAATCTCTTGTACTTAATCCATAAACGTAAGCTACGACTTTTTTTTTGACGTGACTTATTGTAGATTTGCCGCAGATGGCATTAACTACTTGGCCGCACAAATAGGGAGCAAAGCTATGACGACAGCTTATTTTTAGTCAAAGAATGAGGCAAATCAGCAGAAAAATCTAGTTAATGTGAGGAATCAGAAACATTTATTCAAAGTAAAGAAAGAATATTGAATATTGTAATTATCACGGATTTGGTGCAATAAAGTGTATTTGTATCGTATTGTATGGATAAACTTTTTGAAGTTCAATTAAATATTTATGAATCTACGACATTTCGCAAAGGTTATGGCTGAGGAGAAGAAATAACAAGAAACTGCAACAGCAACACATCTATTAAATCAATGTAGGTAGATAATAATGTACATTACAAGTTATTTAATAATTTAATACCAGACATTTTTATAATTTAGGTAATCATTAATCTTATAATAAGCTGTTTACATAAAGTATGCATAACATGAGCTTGAAAATTCACTGTCAAATTCAAAATATCGTTTGGTATTCTATTGTATAGTATACATAACCCCATAGAAGTTGATTTCAATTTACTTGAGGTGTAGTCACCATTGCTCTTTGCAGTCAGTTAGGAACAAAGTATATGGATATATAAACTGCTCTAAGTAAAAGCTTTAACTCTGGAATAGTATTTCAAAGGTGCTCATTGAAGCGTTTTTACAAATTAAAATTTGAAATATTTTCTCCTACGCGATGGAGATATTCCATACCCTATGCAATGGTCTTACAATAGGATAACATAACCATAAATGGATCCGTATATGCAACCAGTTATGACCGTTTATGATCGTATAGATGCTGCTTATCATTTTTGTTCGTTTTGTATCGTATGGAACTGTGTTCTCGCGTTTTAATTCGAGCTTACGAATTATTCTAACGTGAAGTTTTGTTGGCAATGTTGCCTTTGTTACTTAAGGGGCTTTTCAATTAATGTTTTGCCTGGGAAAAGGATACGAAGGACATTTTTGCGCAATACTTAGTAGCTAAGATGAGATAAATATACTTCAACATAACTATTCGGAAGAATTTCAGAGGAGTATTTTCTTATTTCATATTTTTAGGGCGCATTTTTTCCGAATTATTGCTTTGACAGCAACTTCCCGAACAGCGATTCCCGCTACGGCGAGTCTCTTTACGGCGAATGGCTGTAGGCGAGTTTTAATTTTTAAACTCATATTTTTATAGTTCAGAGATGACAGGGAGGGTTGGAAAGATAAGGGGGAGGCCTTTCCCCAGCAGTGGGACATTAATTAGGCTACAGAAAAAAATATAAAGTTCATCAATACAAAGAGAGCTAACTTGTAACTGCCATTATGTTGTATTGAAAAATTAATTATTGATTGAATGATTGAAATTTTTTTTTGCCAAAAACGTATCGATATTTTGAACACATTTTACCGTTTTCCCACTGTATAAAACAATTTTAATTTACTTAACATCGTAAACAAAAATAGTTTTACGACTCGCGAAATTAAGGCAGTTTCCTTAATCACCGAGCGGGCTTTTAGATTCCGATTGCCATTATCAATCTTTGTAAAGATATAAAATCTAACGACGCAACAGACACATCACTCCCGTTCTTTTTTTTAAAAAAAAAGTTACCCGACAATTAATAAACGAACGGAAGCGACCAACAACCGCTTCTAGTCAAAATTTTAATAAACCGTATAAATTGTAAATGACTTCTGTTATTGGGTACCGCTCTTTGTGGATGACGTCTTCAGGTTGGTTCGCTTACTTTAAGGTTCCTATCAACTATTTTTCATTTTCCCATATCCTAGCATCATGTTCGTTGGATTATTCCACCTTCTTAATCATGTATCAATATGTTGAGTTCCCCAGGTCTTGAAATAAAAATAAATATTCTGTATTTTCGCGGGTTTTCCTCAGTTAAGAGTACCTTTGCATTAACCCTTCCAAATTCAAACAGAAGGCAGACCATTGCTTACATAAATAGCAAGTACCTACCCACACTGTAAACCCGCCAACTTCGTCAAAAGAAACAAAAGAAGTGCAATTCCAAAATAATATAATAACAAATCTAAAGACCAATCGGAGTCAATATTTCAAATTAGGAACAATTCAAATTCGAATTCTCGTTAGAGCAGGACGCAAGTAGGGTTGATGACCCGTTGAAATGTCAGCACGTATCTATCTCGTTCTCGCTACACGCATTCGTAATTGACCATCTCATTCATTCGACGAGATGTTGATCTTTATACGTCACATTTTTAATAAACGAACACCGTATGACATGCAGCACGGAAATTCGTTTCATGATTAATATGCCCGCCGCGTTCCTAAAAGAAATCAATACACTTTGTTTTTAAATGTTATTAGAAATATTGATCGTTTCTTGTCATTGCTCATGTTTGCGATCGGCCGATAAACGATTCGATAGAAAGTCCGTCGGAGAACAATTAATAAATGATGTTCCTACCAGAGAATATGTAGGCAGCAAAAACTGCGTATCGTTCGTTATACAAATCGTGTCGAACGTATTGTTTCTTGAATTTTTTATTCGTCTAGAAATTCGGATGCGAGATCGGGCGATAGTTTTCGCATCATTGCCCGCTAATTAGAGCGCGCGTTTCCAAACGACTTTAACAACGCAATAATCTTGTCGCTTACGGCGTTCCTAGCTATTACTCGGATTTCTTATTTTAATTTTGACATTAATAAGTATACCAGACGTGTATGGACAAAACAAAATGAAAAACGACTGACGTGATCCAACAAAAAACTAAGATGTACTAGACATCATACTGAGCGTTTCATTACAACAGAAATAAAAAAGTTCATATTTGACGTTTAACAAATTGTTCCTTTTTCAAATCGACCAATGAGACCATTGTGTTCGCTCCTAATGGCGTGTTCTATTTTCAAATCTCATTCTCTTTTCAAATCTCGCTCGCCTTTCAGATTCATTCGAATTTGGAATGCGTTGGTTGTAACGTTTTTCCCACACATCTTTTTTAAAGTTGTTTGTCTTTTAAATGAGTTGATTAATTGAGGTTGCTTTATACTTTGATTGTTGTAACGAACGTTTACGGGGCTAGTTACAGTTCATCCATTTTATTAAACGGATCTAGGTCTGTCGCGTGTATAGACTTACTTTACTCAAGACAAAATGCCACACAAACCCTCGTATTCATTATCCGGGTAGACAAACCTACGAGATCTTACCAAATATACTGTTAGCCACTTTATCCCTTATAAGATATTAGGATAAATATCAATATTGAAAGATGACCAGACAATCGGATCGCGTAATTCTACAAATGTTCACGATATGTCGGGTTATTTCGAAAAAAACTTAGATCCATGCAGTAATGATTTAGAGAATACAAATCTTTCAGGCAAAGGTTTCGTAAAAGATTAGGTCTTGTGAAACTTTTAAATTCTGATTTATTTTTGACGTGACTTATTGTAGATTTGCCGCAGGTGGCATTAACCACTTGGCCGGACAAATGGGGAGTGCTAAGAGAATTCATGTTTGGATCGTAAATGATTATTACGTGCTCAGCGATGAAGGAAAACATCGGAACATTCTGTAAAAAACCGGACCTGTCAAATCTTTCAGGTTAGGTAAGCGGCCCCTGTGAGCAACTTGATAATGCTAGGGAGATGGTGATGATGACGGCAAAATTCCATTTGATATTAACTCGGAATCATGAGCTGAATCATCCCCCTCAGTATTCGTTACAATGTCACTAATACCCTGTATAAAATATTCTGTATGTATGCTTCATCTGCTTATATATAACACGAGTCTGTATTCTTCGTCCGATTAACACATCTGTGTATTCAGCTTTTTACCTTGTCTTGTCAACAAGTTGTGTTCTTCTAAATAATCACATCAGAATGATGAAGTGGTTCTATACCTTCGGTGATATGTTTTGATTTATGGCATGCTCTCATGTAGTGTATGGGTGGGCTGGTGACATTTCGCTTTAGCCATAGCATAGAATAAGGAATAACACTACGTATAGAACGGCAACTCTCCGCTCCCCACCAGCGGCTGCGCTAGGTTTACCTCTTCTCCCCCCCCTCGGTCTTCAGACGTCACACGGGGTGTGGGCGTACAATATAAACTTATTAATTATAAAATAAATAGGCATCTCACCGGTATGTGACCCGTTTGACGTGTGCTGTCAACTTAATTCTGTCGAGTTATTGGCCAATATATAAATTTGGGAGGGTTTTTAAAATTCCTACCAAAATTGACGTGTGTTCTAATAAATTTTATGCCTGTCGATTACCCGTCCCATTCCCTTTCGGCGGATAAGAAAATGACAGATATAACTTAAAATACTACTACTAAATACTTTCATTTCATTTCAATAAAATTAAATGGTGTCTACAGGATTCAGTACCATTATATAGGTATGTAGTATTTATTATGTACACCACACAATAAACTAATCCGAAAATCGAATCAGTCATTTTAAACTCCCATAGAGTCATTGAGTACTTTTTAATAACCATGAAAAAAGATTTTAATCTAAAAATTTTAATCTGAATCATGGATCTGAAATCCTCCATTCGACCAAATGTCGCTACCGGGAGATATTGCCAAAATGTATAAACATCAAAGGGGTTTTTTGTTCAAAAGATTTAAAAATTTTGAAGGGCGTCTCCCTTTGTACTGACGGCAAAAAAGTTGATAATAATGTTAGGGATGGTCAGTTACACAAGGACAGTGCTTTTTCGAACTGAAAAGGAAGCTTCGTGGTGATTTTTTTTATTTATTTTTTTCTTAAGGGGCTTCTACGTGTTAGCTTCGGCCCCACACACGCCTTATGGAAACGAAATATGGAAACGACATACAAATAGGTAATAAGCATGTAACATGTTCAGCTGCTTATGATTCCGAGCATGTCGTGAAAACATAATGAACATCAAATCCATCTTTAGACTTCATTAACAAAGTGTGATTAAGAACAAGTCATCAAAATGACTAAAAAAAAACAATAAAAAAAATGCCTTGTAGCAGCGCACATTACGCCAACATACGCAACTAATCCAGTAAATTTCATTATATTTTTTCTCCGTAGGTAACTAAAATAAAAAAAAAAACAATATAAGAGCCGTGGTAGCCCAGTTGGTAGAACGCTTGCCTCTTACTTTGAGGTCGCACGTTCGAATCCAGCACAGGCCTAAACCAATGATCGTCGAATTTGTTTCCGAATTCATGTTTGGATTATAAATGATTATCACGTGCAAAACGATGAAGGAAAACATCGTGAGGAAACCCACATTCCCGATGCATTTTCGGAGGTATGTAACCTAACCTGTATTGGGCTGGTTTTCCCTTTGCGGGTTGGAAGGTCAGGCAGGCAGTCGCTTGTGTAAAAAACTGGACCTGTCAACTCTTCAGGTTAGGTAAGCGGACCCTGTGAAAAACGGGATAATGCTAGGGGGATGATGATGAGGTAATATCAGTCTTCATCGTCCTACTGGACTGGGCAGAAGCAAGAGGCCTTATTTTTGAGTGTACAGGAATCAGCACCATTATATAGGTACTTAGTATTTATTATGTACACCACACAATAAACTGTTTATTATTATGAGGTAACTAAAATATTATTTTCTCTAAAACACTTTTTTGTCCGACAGTACCCAGTGGGTTTACTCAAAAATGGCGTCCAAGATTATAATAACGATTTTAAAAGTCCCCTCCGTTTTATTTTTAGTTTTTTTCGGAAGGGTTGACGCAGTGGACGCTGCCCTATGGAAAATTTGACACTAACACTCTCAAAAATGGGGTGAAACCATGTTTGCCGTGGGGATAGTTTTCGCGAGAGGACGCCATTTTGGAAAAATCAATATTCAGTAAAAAGTTGTTAGGTTTCAAGTGCGTACTTCACTTTTAAAATATACATCCATGCATATTTAATTTACGGACATAAATTCGGGGTGAGCACAAGTTTTTAGGAGATAACTTCCACACACTTGATATTGGAGTAAAAAAATCGCGTACTTTTATCCGACCTCAAATAAAAGAGGATCTTCGGGATCTTTTTTTAACACTTTAAAAAAAGATTAGTTATAGGTATTTTTCCCTTTTTCTTTTTTTTTAATCAAGCACGGGTTAAGTATACTAAGTGACAAGGTACCTAATTGTAAAAAAAATATATAAGAATGAATGCTATGCCCTTTGCCAGTCCGCAATGGCGCAGCGTAGTGGAGTATGGTCCATACTAGCGATCGATTGATATTTTATTAGCGCGTTCTTACATTGTATGTATCTAATCAGCAATTAAAATTCACTTATCTGATCTATTACAACACAGACATTAAAATTAAAACGTTATGGCCCGACACTACTAAAACTGCACAAGAACAATAATCTTCGACACAGAAGGTATTCAAAACCAAAAACGGCAAAGAAAGTTGCAATAATAATATTATGACGTGTCACGTAATATTTTCACCGATACGTGAGCGGGAATCGAATCCAGGACCGGCATACTGATTGCCGTTTAAAGCTACTTTTCCGTAGAAACCGCGATTCGCACTCCGTGACTTGCGAATATGGGAACTTATTAAAATTCACAATTATTCCTTTGTGCGTATGATTCGGTATGGAATATGTTAGCGATTTGGGTTTTCTTATTATCTACCAGCCACTGCGGATCGATGGATAAAAGCTCGTGTCCTATATAATTGAGGCCACCGAGAATCGAACCTAGGAGCACCCCACAGAGATTTCATACAAATCTTACGAGTAGGTTCTACGTCTAAGCGCACGGTGCTAAGTAAAGTCGTGCACTAGTTAGTTACTTTAAAGTGAATAGTAAAGTACATTTAAACTTAACATTAAATTCGATTTCAATACTTTTTTAGCTCAATAAAGCCTTAAAGGAGCTTAGGCCGCTTTGTGTTTGGTGGTCGAACTTAACGCATGTTTAATTTTACATAAGTGAACTGGCAATATAAAGAAATTACCAGTAGCTATATCGCACTTGACTCGATAAATGAACTAATTATTATTCTACAGGCTCCGCGATAAATAAACCAACGTTCGCACGTTTATCGCGTCGCGCGCGATATGCTGGTATTTTCAGACTTGTTAGTAGCTCTATCTATCCCAATAAGAATTACAAGCCTGACTTTATGTCTGTTTCATTAACAAGCTGCAAATCGTTTCCGCTAGGTGGCCCGGTAATGTCATTTTGGCGCCAACTACTTCGTCTTTATAAGTAAAAAAGTATCTTCAATAAAAAATAATTAACCGCATCCATTTAACAGCATAATGAACATACCATAACCTTTTTATGGCAATTGTTGTACTTATCTTAAACTATTAATTCTTAATTACAGTTTTCAAGATCCTCGCAAACGAGTATAGAACAATTATTGTTAAATGATAGTTAATGGCGAAACAGATGTAAAACAGACAATCGATAAATAAAAATAGCCTATGAAAAATTGTTTTAATAAGTACATTATTATCGATTAATTCTTAAAACTCTTCCGATAATTTTCGAGCATAATTCTATCCGCCATTTTGCCATGAATCCATTGTGAAACTTCAATAACGCGCATGCGTAACCCGCATATTAAAAACCATCGTCCGACAACTTTACATTTTCAGTTACAATAACAACATTGTCGAACATTCCTAATTAGTTTCCAATTTTATAAACGCAAAAACAAGTTTGTCGGCCACAAGGAACGACAAGTTTATTGTTGCAGTCGTTAAAACTAATAACAGATGGTTGTTGTTATTGATTTCGATTTATTCGAGCGCAGTGATAAGTTTGTCGGGTAACTACGAGCGAAAACGGGAAACAATCGGACATTCCATATTTGAAAACGGAGTTAGAATGGTACTATTTAAAATTTCGTATTCGTTTCGTTATCGCTTCGACGTGCGAGCGTTTTCCGATTGTTTTTGGATTGTGAATTGGAACGCAGTATTATGATATCCGTTTATTAGCTTTAGTTCTTACCGACTAGGTAACGGTTAAACGTATAAGGTTACATACAAAAACGACTCTTTGGTGGCTATATCCTGTACGTAAAGGAATTCAGAATTAGTAAGCTAAAATTAATGAAATAAGAAACTTCACTCGTAAAAAACTTTGTGGTTCAGCGCATTTTTTTTTAAATAAGTTATTAAGTACCTACAATGATGAATGTAGTACAAAAGTTACTTTATCTCAATACAATAACTCTTTATTGTACATAAAACACAACAAAATTGACAAAAAGCATTTTTAGTGACATTAATTAGGCAAAAAAATTGTTCGAAAATTAAAATCGATTCCATTATTCAAAAGTTTTTGGCAGATCAATCAGAAATGGCTTGGATTCGTTGCAAAAGACGTAATGTTTTTTTAGTAGGTACCTAAATATGGAATTCATAAAAATTTAAGGAATTCATGAGAATTCCATTTTTTAAACAGAAATTTTAGTTCTACATAAATATTCGATCGAATATTTGACGAACAGCATATTCGAATAACTCGTCCGTTTTTAAGAACACAAAACTTGATTTCTCGATCTCGATTACGTTTCAAACGCAAATGTTCCAAATTGAAATATTCAATTTGTTTTTCTTTCCCAAATAGAGGCTGGTAGCTAATCTATTTTCTTAAAAATGTTAACTTTGAATAATGCGAGAGCTGATATAACCGCTTCCGATTCGGGCTTTTAAAAGATAAATAACAAAATTAATCGTCGACATTTGTTTATTGACTCTTTTGAGATATTTGAATAACTAAAACAGGAACTCGGGCTTTTTACTAATAAATCGTAAGTTTACAAGTTTTAGGTATTCACAGTACAAAGGGGAGTCTGAACACGTATTGGATTTGCATTCGGTTGTAAGTTATCATCTGTATTTCTCTAAGACGGCTTAGCGAAGTCCAGCACTGAAAAACACCGTCTGTTTCTCCGACAATCGACGCGATGCTGAGTTCGTGACCTTATCACTGTTGTACCACATTAATGCCAATTCAGACCAACTTAATTTTACTTTAATTTGACAGGACTCAAACTAGCTCCATCTCTTTCTTGTACCTATTGTAAGTGAAGGACAGCACTAATTTAAAAGCTGTCATATATGTTTATTATGTGCCGAGTAAATCTGCATATTTTTGTTAAATCTCATCATCTATTTCTGTAGTAGTTTGTTATTGCTCGATATTTTATGCGTCACAAGTTGATGAATCTTCTACTCTCTATAAGGTAAAAAATGTACTTAGGCGAAGCCAGATCGTATCGATAGTCATTCATGTTATTGTCTTCTCTATTCCGCGATGTAAAGTAAGCAAAACTTTGACAGCGAACAACATTTTCAGGTTTTTGTTGAAAGATCGTTTTGGAACTGTGTCAAGTATTTTCAGGTTTTGCGAAGCCATCCGCGGACAATCGGTTACTTTCGACAATCTCGTTTCATCTGTCCGTACGAAACACATAAATAATGTTAATGTCTTATAAAAGGCGTTTTTCGATGAATTTATACCCAAAAACGTCCGTTTGCGCCGAAACGGGCCGGGAAGTATAAAGTTGTTCATAAATTATTCATACCACAATACAGTTTTGGGACTTAGTCACCTCACTGTTGCATTTCTGATAAAAATAAAGCCTTCGACATCGGAAACTGTCACTGGACAGCTAAAACGAAACAAACCTCTTTCTTTCTTTAGTTTTCATCGCGCACCGTATACGGAAATCATTAGCGGCCAGTGTTACAAAGCTTATACTCATCGTTGCCTAATCGAGAAATTATTTCTCAAATTAACCTCTGCGACTATACATCGCAATCGCAGCCCCAATCTCAATTATTAACGACAATTATCTTAGAAAACCGACTACAGAAAAAAATACAGCCGTTTTGTGAATACAGATGAATAGACAAAGAATACCGCGCTAAACGCAAGTCACTTCATACGAATTATTATTGCTTTGTTTCAATCGACGGACAAAAACAGTATTTTCAATATCAATACCCGTGTACCCGATTTCTCGATTGTAATTACACTAACACATTCGATTGTAATTGTGAATGCAATAGAGCGTTCTAATAAAAGCTGTCAGCGCTTCCCGTGTTCGAATTTGGAACGCGCCGTTTAAAAATTTATGACCTTAAAAATTTGGACGCGCGCGGAATTCCAAATATGAAAATCGAACGTCATTGCGTTTAGCGCCCGCCATTCGAACATAAAATTTTATTATTTCATTGTTTGTTTCTTTTTTCTCTAAACCCTTTCGCGGCGATCACTCATTTTTTTCGGCCAATAACGATTTTCGGGGAAACCAAATTCGGATACATTCTCAGAGTCATTTATTTTCGACAATATTCGCAATACGTTTATGCATGCGCGTTTTAAACTACTTATACGTGTTTTATGTTTGTGTCTGCATTCGTTTGATCCCCAAGCTACGGGATTACGAAGGGGGTGAGAGTCCAGTCTCATCATCAATTATTTTTGTGAACGCTCAGCTTTCCATTTTTAAAATAAACTCGTACAGGAGGGGACTTTAATAAAATTACGCATGTGTAATATGGGGTGCAGTGAGATAAATCATTAAAAAGAACGTGTTTTTGTACTTCTATAAGTATATTCTTATTAGATAAAACACTCACTCTTGAGAGAGTTTGTGACGCGTCCCGAGTTTCATTTCTTAATTCACGATCTTTCGACATCTCGATCATTTAATCCCGTTTGTACCTGAAAAAAGAACAATACTATTAAGTATCACGAATATAGAAACAATGAAGATAGAATCACCGTAATCGCGACTAAAATTAATTTTGTTGCCGCTTTCCGTTTCAGTGTTTAGAATAATAATTTGACGAGATAAGTTCTGTGCTTATATTGATATCCTGTAGGATAATAAATTAATGACACCATTTTGAGATTTTGACTTTTACAATATTAATAGCCAACTAAACTTTATTTCTTTTACCAAACAAAACACCAAAAACAAACTACAATTAAAAATTAACTCGAATTTTCAAACCCAATAAGAATCTCCGATCGCTTCCAAATTCAAAATCTGATAGCTATTCAACAGCAGCCGTATTGGTCGATACAAAGGAATAGAACGAGCATGACGGTTCAAATATTTTCGAAAATGGAATATTAAGCGAGGCCATTATACGAACGAATGATTATTATTGGTTCGAACTTTAAACGTCACTGTGTGAGTACTCTATTATGAAAAGTATATTTTAGGTTCGTTATTATGACGATGCGATATTGTTTCTACGAATATTAACATTCGAAGAAACAATACCTACGCTAATATAAATATAGTAACGTCCCATACGGCTATGGGATGAGTACAAAAACTTTGAACATTCATTCCATTATAATATTCTGTAATAATAAATGCATTATTAATTATTTGTTAGGAATAATAAAATTTCATGATGCTTGTCATTTCAGAATCAATTGCTTTTGGGTTGGATTTATCACTTATCTTAAGATCAGAATAAAATTTAATTTAAAACTAAGTCTTTAATTCAAAAGTAAGGAGTTAAATAGATACTTGCAGGTTTTCAAAAGTCTTTCGGTTAGTTCTACCTCCCCCAATTGGGAATACAAGCGTGCCCTTTTGTTCAAATATTAGAATTCCATTGACGATTGCTATAATAATTCCATATTTGTGTATCGGGGTCAATGACTCGGGTATGCTGGCGTGTGATGCTATGCGTCAAGTGACCTCTTAATGCGACTTATTGGTTACTCATTTAAAGTGCATGCCCTGTCAAAGACCTATCTTCGTTTCGAACATACTTTTTTGTCGTGATATATTGTAGATTTGCCTTTGGCGTTAGCTACTTGGTCGGGGAAATGGGAAGCTCTGTGGGCTCTCGTCTGGTAAAAAAATATGCATATAACTGTGCCAAGTCGGGCGCGACTTTCGGCTCAGGGTGGTTTGTCGTCTACACGGAAGCTGTTCGAAGTGGGCAGTTAGTGATAAGCGCCGAAAGAGGAAAAACGTCTACTACGCTAGCGGGAGTCGATAACGCGGATCTAAAAAGTTTACTGTCGCAAGCTAATTGGTCAGCTTCAAACATCGACATCACTGACATTATCTGTCACTTTCTATATAAACTTTTAATAATCTTAGTCCGTAGTCTTATTTCATTCTTATGAGGGCTCATTGTGATATTGTGATATCATACACGAAATTGCTCGTTGATCGTTTAAGTAGCGGTTATAAAATTTTATCGACCAAATAGCCTTTTATTAAGGACGATATAGTTAACGGAGACACAAGACTGATGGGTCGAAGCAATCGATAAAACTAAGACATCTATCTTAGATGTGGAAACATTATGTTGTCATTGAATATAGAGCCGCCTGTAGACCCGCCTACACGCATCGAAACAAAAACAGATTGCGGAGAGTTCTACAAAACATCATTAAATTCAATATTTCGTTTAAAAAGCACTCCACATATCTCGAACATTAATCACTAAAACTACCGACCTTCAAGGAGAACATCGGAATAAAATCGGCAATCGAAATAAAGCACTTAAACCGAAACGTCATTATCGCACAACATAAATAAAAAAAACACAACGAATCGAACGCAAAAATTGAATATCGACTCGATTTAAAACAGAATACGAATTTTAAAAATACGAGCACGCCCGAGCGGCATTAATTAAAAATTCTCGGTAGAATATTCAAAAATAGAATTCGCATTCGAACGCTCCTTGTACGGATCCCAAGTTTGAATTTGGCAGGAACAAAAGAAAGAGCGCGGGAGCAACCCTTTTAGCGCTGATAATCTGTTCTTCGGCCGATGTTGCGTCTCTTTTTTATTTGTTGTCACTTTTTTGTCCGAACCGAGATTGTACACAACATTCTTTACTCCGAAACGGAGCTTTTTAAAACTTGCTCCGAGATTTATTTCTTTTTTATTCCCTTTAATAACGTCGGTCGTTTTAATTGACGAATGGCCACGAAATGTTTAGAGGTCGACTTTAAAATTGACATTTTGTTAGAGTTCTAATTTATAATTACTTTTACATGTTGCGTGACAATACGAATGGCCTTCAGTAAAGTTCATGTCATGACAAAACGTGCACAATACGAAATCGGAATTCGTTAAACGAATAAAAAAAAAACGTTAAGTAGAAAGAGGCTGGCTGGTTGGAATTGCTTCGAAATATAAAAATTTAAAAATAGAACTCAATCCTTCCGCCCTCGGTCGGGCGGTTAGTGCTTTACATGAAATATTATTTTATGGAATCACCATCTGCGGCTGTATACATGTGTGTGTTGTAATATACGATGAGGCTTGTGTGCGTGAGTATTATTCCGGAGTGAATGCGCGGAGGGGTTTATGTACACACGTAAAATTACTTAAAAGTACATTTCAAGTGGCTGGGAACATTATCCGGGGCTTTTTCGGTGATGTTAATTTTAGATTTTTAATAATTTGTTTTACTGTGTTCGTTATGGAGTGAATTACTATGTGAAAACGAGGAGACGACAACACGCATCTATGGTAGCTTTTTAACGAAGACACTTTATTGATAATTAGAAATGAGTTTGCGAATAATTATGTATAAACAATGACGAATAAAACTAAAAAAAGTATAATTTAAAAAATAAAATCAAGAAGATAATAAAATTGTTCGTTCTCGCATACAATATTCCATTTTACAATCCGTCCGAATCGTCAAATCACTCGTCGCGGGTTCATTTTTTAAAATTGGAACGAAAAGCGAAACCCTTCCATTTTTAAATTGCTTTCGTCATGGCGCTCCCTTTGCCACTATTTTGTTCAATTCAACAAAGAATTTTAAGTTTAAAGTTCATTTGTCACAAAAGAAATTTAAAATTTGAATTTTTAAGTTTTATTTTTAAAGCGCGAATGGGCATTCTTTTTGAATAGGTATTGCTAATGGGTGACTACAGTGTAGGTTAATTTTTTTAAATAAATTAAAAAAATAAATAGAATTGAACTAAATCAAGAGCAGTAGATGATTATGTTCGTGTAAATTGATGTTAGACTTTGATTGCTGTCTAGTGATTTCTGGACCTATTAATTTGTTGTGACCATTTATTTGCCTTGAGCGGCAATCGTTACTTAGGTTTAGAGATAATGATGAAAGCTCTTATGTTGACTTCTGCAACATGTTATAGAATAAGCGCCTAAGCACCATTTACTATTCTTTTTATCCCAGAAACGATTCCGTAAAAATGAAATATCCCAAAAAGCATCTCTAAAATCCGGTCAAAACTAGTTATAACAAGATCCGCTCAGCTGCGTTAGTTTTGGGATTAAATTTTTTGAACCCCTCCATTTTAAATTTAACTCTTTTGACTATTTTAATATTTTTGGAGCTCGTTTTAGGGTGAGGGTGATGTGGGTGTTTTTCTGTAAGTATTTTTTTTTTATGAGAAACTGTAATACAATGGTTTGTACTATTTTTGTATGGCATGTTATCTTCTGTGATGCGGGCGTACGTTGATTTAATTTTTAAATCGATCGATTTGGTGGAGCGAAGGATTAAACTACGGGTTACGAGCTTTATTTTTTTTTGTCCAGTTTTTATTGAAACGTTACATTGTCATGTCTGAGAGATATACATTGTTAGGTAAGTAATAAAAAAAAACTCTGTAATCCTATCTGTCTTTTTGGAAATAAAGAGTTAACAATTCTACAAATCATAAATGTTTAAAAAGTATAAATTTTTTCATTATCTATGATAATTGATAAAGCTGATGAAGGTCAAAAGAGACTTTTTAGATATCGCTTAGTCTAATCATTAAACTCAATAATTGATGAACACAAAACATTAATAAATGACTTTTACAAAGATATCCCATACATGATTTCAAAAAAGAACAAAAGTCGAACAATATGTATAGGAGAATAATTAATCAAAATGACTTGTCAACATTATTATCGAAAAAAGTTAACCCTTAACAATTAAATTCGAATAAAAACCTTCGGTTAAAAAGGAAGCGATCGGATTCGGAGAAAAAAATCGGGGTGAACGTCCTTGGGAGTGAAAGAAAGAAGGATGTGGTGTTGCAACTGTATTGCTTATACGATATACATTGACGTAATTTTATTTTAAAATTATTGAATTATTTTTTATAATAATTCGAAACGAATAAATTATTTTTTTAAATTGAAATAAAAAATACCGATAATTTAACGACTGAATAAAATATAAAAATAAATATAAGTAGATATTAGTTTAAATGAAAATCCCTCTATATTACGCACGTTTTTAATGTAATGTTTCAGTTTTTCAATGAAATTTATCGTTCTCTGAAACTACGCAATGTATTGGAAACATAACAATGTTTCCACGAGTAACAAGGACTCAGGAAGTCAAGACGAATGCACGATGCGTTGCCGTCAAAATAATATTACGTATTAGATTTGAGACGTGAAAAAAAGATGGAGAGCATAAAAAGATGGGAGAATTAACCAGCTGTTTAGGAACTGATTTTTTGGGGTTGAATTTAAATATGGAAGGGTTTTTACCTTATTGTGTTAAAAGTGAATGCGGTTTGGTCGAATGCTTTGTGTTAAGACGATGTTTATTAGGATTCAGAAGTTGTATGAGACGTTATAGTTTTTGAAGTTTTACTTTTGCTTATCCTTGATTTGAAAGAATGAGAAACGTATCACGGACAAAGCTTTTAGATGTACTCCTTGAGCAAAGGTTATGTCTCAAGTTTATAGGTACGTACGTAAATGAAACTAAATGATTTCAGTATTTTTTTAGACTGACCACCGATATTCAATTTTACTTATTTATTGGTGCTAATTCCTGTAAATACTATCTAATTTTATTTTAAGTTATATCTGTCATTTTCTTATCCGCCGAAAAGGAAAGGGACGGGTAATCGACAAGCATAAAATTTATGGAACACACGTCAATTTTAAGCACAAATCTAAAACAACCGTCTAAAAATTTTACATCAGTCAATAACCCGACACAGTTAGCAGACAGCATGTCAAACGGATTGAATACCAGTGACGTACCTTTTTGATTCGATCGGGTTATTCATTCATTTACTCATTCTTCCTAAAATTAAGAGCTGTGAATCATCCGTCCCTTTCCTTTTCGACGAATATGAAACTGACGGATATAACTTAAAATAAAATTAGGCGGTGTCTGCAGGAATCGGGGCCATTATCGTTTGAGATCAAAATGGTCATTTAAATGACTTGTCATGACATGCTCAGAATCAAGAGGCCTAAAAAGGTCACATTGTAGCAATTCATCTAAAAAGCAATTAATATTTCAATTTGACATTTGTCCATATAAAAGCAAGTGCGCAATGTAAATAAATGACAAAAAGCGATAATTGTTTTTTTTTAATCAATGTCTCCTTGTTTGTTAACCCTTCAGTATACACAACATAGAGCGTTTCCAGTTTGCTTTTATACCTTACCACCTAACGTGTTAGGCTAACAAAATATATCAAAACGACTGTGTCCTGTCACATTATACTGCAATTCCATATTTCTATTAAGACTTAAGGATTCATAATGCTTTTAGCAAATCACCAAGACCATTACGCCGTGGGTAATGTTTTGTTTATTATGGATACATTCATAAAACGACATTTACAACTGTTTTATGTACCCTGCCATCGTAAAGTATACGCCGACATTGTGCAAAGACTGTTTCAGTGTCAACCAGAGTGACGTACAGTCGGTTGTCTGTACTTACCTACTTATTGTCGAATTATGTTTTTCAGATTACTGGAAAGGAGTTTGATGCTAAGTCATTTTTATTACCAATCTATTAAATACTTTAAAATATCAATTGAACTACTGTCACCGTTTTTGTTTTATTTTTACCTATTAGGTAATTTACCATAAAACAAAGTTTAAATAAATATTTAAAAATAATACAAAAAAATAATAATTATAAATGATTATTACAATAATTTAAAAACAGAATTCAAATTCGAACTAACCAACCAATTGAATCGATGCTCCTTATTCCAAATAATGTAAAAAAATAAATAACTTTCCGAATTTCGAATCATTTCAATTCGTACAACTAACCTTTCGAACGTCTGAAAGTGGCCAGTGCTATTCCTTTTTCAAAAGACGTACTCGTAACAAGAGTGACGATACTGTGTATCGTTACAACGCGGTAGACGCGGCTATTTCTGTGATGTGTTTTGTTGTTCTATTCGAGTACAATTCTCTTATGTTACGTGTTAGTGACGGTCGATATTATCTTGGGACGGGAGTTATTGCACTAATTATTAAATTTGAACTGGTCAGTAAATTATCTGGAAGGAGTGGAGAATTCTTAGAATGTTGAAGTAGATTGTAGAATTGTAGAAAAGTGTGCTTACACTCTGGCCATGTGATACTTTATCCTACCTCACACATCAGATGCAAGGGTAGATTCATTTAATGTTTGAATTGCAAAGGTTCGAATGTTAAGTTGTGAGATTTTTCTCTGAAGAAGAAATTACTAGTTACCAACAAGTTATGACCATAAAATATTGTGTCCAACATTTTTTGCGGACGATGGGTGTGTAATATGTTTGTGGTTTATCTTCAAGTTAAATTTTGACGACTAGTGCGTCTTCTTTATCTAAGTTATTAAGTATATTTGTTGATCTTTTTATATTATTTATTAGTAAAGTTTTTTCTTCAGAAATTCAATTGGATGAATCGCGTTTTGACGAGCGTGTTAAAACGATCAGTCATGGTATTCGGTTGACAACAGTCGTAAAATCGATCTTTTTGCTTTTTAAAAAAAAACTTCACTAAGAAAGCAGATTTCAGACAAACATAATTCACACTATCTGTGTCGTGGCTCTTAGAATCTTAGAATTGTACTATCTTAGAATTGTTCATTTCATGACGTGTTCGATCATTTCATGAAATGGCCATATTTCATGAAAAAGTCTTCTTAAGTTGACCATATAGTTGAAATGATCAATTCTAAGATCTGGCCACGACATATGTAACTTAATCAAAGTTGATACAGATGTCAGGCATATCAAGTCTAAGGTACCTAATTTTCGCTCTAGCTACTATAGATTTTAAAAAGGAGAAAGTAAGTTTCAGAGCGTCCTCTGACCTAAATCGAATAGCACGTTGCAATAGACAAGTCCGAAAATGTCAGTTCCTTTGTTTTCTACAGAGCGGTCACCCATCCTAAAATTTACCGCTCCTTAGGTTATTTAAAGTTGACAATTATTACCAATCGGATATTTGAGTTGCTCTACTCTTAACATAAACAAGTTTTAGCTCGTCAGAGGTACATCCATCGCAAAACAAAGAAGATAGAAGAGTTTCGGGTTGCATTGCGCACTTACTTTTATATGCGCAAATGTCAAATTGCAACATTGTTTTCTTAGGTGAATTGCTTCGATGTGGCCATTTTAACCCCCCAGGTGTAATAAACAGTTGGTCACTAAAATAGTTACTTTGAATTCAGGAATCAGTATCATCAAGATTAATTGTCGCAATGCAGACACATAAATAACAACAATATTTCGTCGACGGTGTATGGGCCATATTAATTAACTGCAGAAATGGAGCTAGGAAACTATTTCAGTTTTGGAACACAAGAAAACAAGAATAGGGTTAAACAATATGGGTTGTCTTTCTATGTGACCTAACCTGTCTTCTTCTATCGTATGGGTTGCGAGTTAGATTACCTAATCTCATCAACCCTGGTGTCAGGGTTATTATTGAGCCGCTTAGTTAAGACAATCAGGTGATGCCTGTAACGTCCTAACCAGACTAGGGATCACAAAGTATTTTTTGTAGTGTCCCCACCTAACCTAACCTGTAATTGGGTACTTTCCAAAGATAAATAATGAAATTCTGATGACTAAATAAATAAAAATTTAAAACAGACGAAAAGCTTTTTTTTTTCTATTTAACTTATGAATTTTAATCAAGAAAAACGTAATAATATGTCCGACATTTTGTCGCGTTTTTCTTTGACGACACATTACAAGTTGCTTTTTCATACAAATTCGAAAGTAATTTCGTGTTTTGACGTTTAGTAAAAATGAACTGATTACATTTTAATGACTGATAACTGATATAACATGTTAAGGTGAAGTATAACTGATTAAATAAACTAAGTACTCCATTGGGCTGGTTTTCCCTTCGGGTTGGAAGGTCTGGCAGACAGTTGCTCCTGTAAAGAAATCGGAACTTTCAAATCTCGGCTTTCATTATTAAGAACATCGAATTTTAAGGAGGTTCTTCTTGCAGCTTCTTTTCCCCGGCTATACAGGTTGTGAGAAGCTGCAGTAGTTTTAGGCGGATGAGACGTTCGTTGTGTAAAAAATGACAATTCAAAGTGTAACTATGTTACCTACCAAATTAAAAATATTTTTGAATTTGAATTTCGAAGAGCGGTAAAAGTCTAGCGCCGGCCCTATGGCTCGCGTATTTCATTTTAATCGGCGTTTCTCGTTTTCGCACAACGCGCGGGAATGCACCCGAGCACCTGTCGCACACTTTGTATGCGCGTGAGTTCCTATGTTATTGTGACTGCGCATGTGCGTTATTAAGTGACGTCATACAGAGTTTGAATTAGAAAATTCGTCATTACGTCTTCGGGAAGGGGGTGTTATTTTATGCTAGTGTTGTGGCTGTAGGTATTTTTCGCCGTGCCAAGAGTCGCAGTGGGCGTTTTATTTCGTCAAGTACTTTCTACACCACGTTCGTTCTTTGCCAAAATGTCTTCATTAACAATGAATATGGTTTCGGGGTGGTATAACTTAAGATAAGTATTTGTTACTGTAATGATTGGAGAAGTTGTGGCGATGATTTTGTCCAGCCGTGGGTTGGTATTGGCTAGTAAGATATAGGTAGGTAATTTCCTGTAGCATAAAGAATTACCTACATATTATAATGTGAAAATGTGACCTCTTCAAATCACAGTTACAGTTCCTACTAAAAATAAATAGGTAGGTATATTTGATAATTAAGTAGAAATTTGTTTGTTGATAATATTAACATCCTAACTTTAATGCAAAATGTGTAAAGTTTAGTGTATGTTATGTGATATGTGCAATACATGCGTAAGTATGTTTTGTTCTTCAAAATAAAGTGTAGTCATATTCATATTCATTTATTGCATTGTAGTAGTACCTTCTCTACTAATATCAGTTTACAAAGGTTTTCCGAACAATAGGTATTTATTGTCATTAACATCGCGCACATTATCATTATCCCAATGCTCAAACCGAGCACAATCCAGTACAATAACCGACTGCATACACCACGGTAATAGACTACGCGGAAAGCGAAACTATAAATCTGCGTGCATTTTTCGCAAACGCATAAAATCCAACGCAACTATTATTGAATCGAAGCCCAATCTACAAAAGTTCACTTATCTCCCTCCTCCTAAATAGATGTGTCTCGCTCGCTCTGTGCACGCGCCGCTATTGTGTCTGAGGAGACTCCGCGAGCTCTATCTATCTCGCTCCCGCGCCATAGCTCCGTCCTACTCCCGCGCATGTCAATGCAGTTTATTGTAGACGTTAATGGCTCTGATTACAAATGTAAATTTTTCAGCGCGCGACGGCGTTGGTCGACTTTTTTTATTCGATTTCTCTTTATGGTATTAAATTGTAGCAGAAATTAATAGCGAGCCCTTTCTGCTTTTCAACTTTTATTTTATTAACATAAAGCCTCTATTGTTTCGTTCATAAACCAGTTTTATTATGCCGCATTAAAATTTATGTTTAATGTTAGCAATCAAGATGTATTTCAAATTTTATCGACTAATTTTAAAACAATGAATCTAGAATTCAATTTGTGCGGGTTCTAAGAGCGTGTGTAATGGGGCTTGTAGAGTTGGCTCTTAGAACTATTATTGTAATTTATTAATATTATAATAGTAATAATGGCATTAATTATATTGTTCTCAATTAATTGTGACTTTCGGGCAAAGATCCGCGTCAGGTCGATGTATAGACAAAAATAAAGCTGTGATGAGAACACACGTCGATCTGGCTTACCTATTATTCGCATATCGGGGCACTTTATTTATAAAGCCCGTCCAGTTATGTGGGACCCATCTGTCTGTGTAGTTTTGTGCGATAGCCGTTTAGGCGGAGGGGTCATGTTGTGGCGGGCGCGAGTACAACGGTTTCCCAACCGAATGCCGCTTGCGAACATCTCACACCGCTGCCAATTTTCAGAAAGACAGAACTAAAATAATTGCTGCAAACGCGCCCTATTTCGAGCTCGCTACAGTTTAGATAGGTTTAATTCTAGAACATTATTTGTGCAAGTCTGATTCGGCGGGAAAATCCAGAAAGGAATTTTCGGACTAAACGCTGGAAGGGTTAACGCCCTGTCCTTAGCTAAACGATTTAAGTCAATAACAAGTTTTTTTATTAACTACTTATTACTCTACACGGAAACATAATTATAATAGTAACAAAATAAAATTAAAAATATTTCCGGCAAACGGTAGGTAACCCTAAAAAAAAACAAAATAAAATTAAGAAACAATTCTGAAACCTGGTAGGTGTTTTTTTTTTTTTAAATCGATCGGATTGGTACTTCACTCAGAAATATAAGTTTGGCTCGTCTGCGCTATTAAAGTATGATAAACAAACTAAATAGCCACAACGACAAATGCCTATAAAACAATACAAACATTATTTGGCAATAAATCCGCAATAGTTGGCAGAGCGACAAAATAAGTATTGCAATTTTTGTTTACAGCAATATTAAATAAGTAATGTGTTTCAATCATTTTATTTCAATCTAAGTATTATTTAAAAAATACAAATAAACATTTTATGTTCATTTTATTTAATTATTTATATTGTATATATTGTATGTTCCAAATTCAAATTTTATTCTAATTGTAAATTATAGAAAAAATAAAACTCAAAAACTATTTTAAAATAGACAGACGTTTTTTTTTTAAATAAATAAATACGTACTGACTGGTAATAATGAGTCAATAAATAAATAAAATAATGTTTCAAATTCGCGTCGTTGCCAGCGAGGCGCGTTCTTAATACAACGATCTTTATTACTCTACAATCCATCCTGCGCTCATATTTCGGAGACAATCATATACTGTGGGATGTAAGGATTGCAAAATGCTTTTAGATACATGTAGGTTGTCTAATATGTGGCGAATTAGTGATGGATTGTGTGATTTTATGTGAAA
Source organism: Pectinophora gossypiella (assembly GCF_024362695.1). Classification (NCBI taxonomy): domain Eukaryota; kingdom Metazoa; phylum Arthropoda; class Insecta; order Lepidoptera; family Gelechiidae; genus Pectinophora; species Pectinophora gossypiella. The sequence goes on along the minus strand of NC_065427.1, from coordinate 6,945,844 downwards.
ATGATCGATGATAATAGGTAAGTATAAATGACTGTCTAGTAATATGCATATGTAAATAATTTCTTCATATTTTATTACGCTTTTAGTGCTTTGCGTAGTATTATAAATGTATTTTTTTTATAAGTTAACTACATAACTAGGTGTCTACATATAACTAAGTATAGGTTAATTATACATTGTTTGTATAAAACGAATACGACATGCACTGAACTAACATGCACTACTGAATACTCAGAATTCATCCTTACAATAAGTACCTCGTGCTGACTGAAATGGGCCCAGTTTTACCTGAAAACAAAAAAGTTAAATAAGTTTCTTTCCCATACATAATGAGTTAAAGACACAATGATTATATTGAGGAAACACTAATTTTATACATAGTTCCTACGTAATTTCATTAGTAGGTACTAAGACGTCGTGAGTCATGTCAGGGGCCTTTGGTGGCTCAATAAAAACCCTGACACCAGGGTTGATGAGGCTGGTATTCCACCTAACTACCCACACGATAAGAAAAAGAAGTAGTAAGTAGGTACCTACTTAATACTTAGAACGTTACGTATTTACAATTAAACGATTTATTTCTCTAGACGTATGCAAACATTAATAGTCCACGTGGTATATGAACAACTCTTCGTTACGACAATAACCAGTCGACAATTACATTTGCACACAATCGCCAAAGAAAAAAGAAAGCAAAATAATCTTTCTAAATTCGAACACAAAGCGTTCGAAATACGAAAAGGTAACGGCCAGCTAGAGCGTATGCCAAAATGCCAACGCGACACAATCGAGAATGCTATTCCAAATTCAAACACGAGTAGTACAATTTGAAATTTGAATTTCGAATAAATTATACATACCTAGTCAGTAGATCGATAGACTGGTTTAATTTTAAGTGTTTACGAATTATTCATGACTTTATTAATTTAATTTTTGTTGAGTGATAATAGGTACCTGTAGTATTTATAAGTTGATACAAATGTCAGTCGAACAATGGATAACTGGGTCTTAACATTTACTCGTAAAGAATATCATAGGTGTTCTTTTTATACAAAATTAAACTGACAGATGACTCGAGTAGGTATACATGTTTATTTGAACATGTTAAGGTCAATATAGGTCACTCTTTACTTATACGGTTAGGTAAAAAGTGCTATCGGCACCGAACGTTCTAGGTAATCTATTCTCCTTATCACTCTCTTTATAATCTCCTCTCCCTTCTCTATCTAATATTTTAGGATAGAGCGACACGATGGAATAATCTTGTCTGTTTTAGTTACAAATCAGCAGTTATTAATAACCTTTATTTAATCTAATTGAAGGCAAAGGCCTAAAAGTTCCTCTTTATCATTAAGTTTTTTTTTTTAATCTATATTTACCTCATGATGGAAAGATCAAAACACGTCATAACTTCATTTTATTACTTCCAAACGTCTAATTCCGTAAATGTAAATTCCATTCCATTAAGTATGATTTCAGATCGGACTCGATGGAAGAAATCCAGATGTCGGATTGACACGAACCAGAATCGAACCCGTGATGAGTAACGATACTTAACAATAGTTTACATACTACGTAAACAGCGTGAGTGCGAGCGAGACAGACAGTTCGCACGCGCTTCCTTACTAAATAGACTAAAGCGAAGGCAACGGGGGTGAGGTAAATCTAGTTCAGCACCTCACCGATACTAATGGGCGCGGGGCGGAGCGTGTCCGTTCTATTCTTTATTCTATGAGATAGGTTTTTATCCATATAGAACTATTCATTCGCCGACGCATCCATCAAAATTAAGAAAATAATTAATACTCAACCGAAACCAGAAACCGAAATAAAATAAAAACCTCAAGGAAAGAACACGGTCGAGGACAAAACGCCAGAAAAATATGAATTCCAATCGGCTCGGAACGTTCCCAAAACAAAAGATGGCGGATTTAATGAAATGAAATAAAATATAAATTCCTTTCCAAGCGAGAATTCTTACATTTTTAATTTGGAACTGTGGAATGGGGCGAAAAACGGACAAATTCCAAATTCATAAGGACGGCAATGATTGGGATTGTTCAAAACGAATATTCATTTTTATTGAAAATCAATTTCGGAGTTCCATTCGATGTTACATTTTTGTTATTTATTTCGTATAACTTTTGTCATGGCTGATATTTTGTCGCGTTTATGAGTTTTATTCGATAATGACTTCATCGGAGTACTTAACTAAGTAGGTATTTTGATTTTAAAGTATTTTGAGTTTAAGTGATTAAAAAACTCGATTGAGTTTCTAGCGAAGAGAGACCTAAGTAATTGGGCAACTGTATCATATGTAAAGATTTTCATAAAGTTAATTTTGTCCCAATACTAGTAACATACCTAATAGTGTAAGTTTCCAACTAGTCAAATCAATTATTTTTCACTAAACGTCTGAATTGCTTCAATGTGGACTTTTTAACCCCTCAGGGGCGTTAAAAAGTGGATGAAAAGTCCACATCAAAGGAATTTATCTAAAAAAGCAATATTGATATTAAAATTTGACATTTGTTTGCATTGCGCACTTACTTTTATATTCCCAAATGTCAAATTGCAATATTGTTTTTTTAGATGACTTGCTTCGATGTGGCTTATTTAAGCCACCATGGTGTCCTAATGAGATAGGGCCCTTAGAGACTATACATAAGACACTTACGAATGTTATTATAAAAATCGAAAACTATACCGCCGAGACGCCATTCGCTAACAATAACACTTCCAAATTAAGATGTGTCATACGATATATTCGTAGAATATCCATTAGGGAATGGTAGCTACTTGAAGAATTATTACGAAGGACGTGTTTACTGAATCAGAATTTATTAGTCTCATTACACGAGCTGTTACGGCTCAGTGGAAAAACGCGTAATTTGAATTCTGAGGTACTCCCATTTGACTTTCGTACCTAATTTAATGGGTTAGAGTCCTCAACACTCCACATTAGTAAGGCTAAGTAGCGAATGACATCTAAAACACAACTATATTACATAAGACAAAAAACCTATAGTTCTATACTTTTAGATTTGCTTTTATGTTTCATATTTACTCGAAAGGGTGAAAAAGCATCAAGTCATGTCTTATAAAGCTTCGGCGCACCAAAAGAGTCGAGTGTAGGTTCGCGCTTATTTTGAGCGCGATTTTGCTTTTGCTGTGCCAAAGCCTTTTTCGTCGATCTGTCCATTTATATGCTGACTCTATAACTCCTTACCTACTACATTTTTTTATTTATTTAAGTAGTGTCCGTCGGCTATCATCCCATTTCCTAATACAAGAATATTTACAAGCATATTAAAATTTGATTTGTATAGTTTATGACGTAAGAAATTTCTTTGTTATTTCACTGTTATATGTGGAAGCTTGTAATTGGCCTTCTGCTAACTGCCTTTGTAATTACATATTTGTAATTGGAGCTGTTAGCTATAAATAAATAAATAAAAACGAATGTAAAAATGTAATTTAATTTCCATGTTCATCAATTATATTATTATTAGATTTATTCTTATTTGAGTTTAAATTCAGAACTAAGTAAATACTCAAACTAACAAATAAAGTAACTACTTGATTTTAAATTCAAATAATTATTCACGAATGAACGTGAAAATTAAATAAAATTTGCATTCCTTTGAATTAAAATACGTTTTAGTTCGTTTGAAAATGGAAGCATTGGATGCGTGACTTGGTATATCTTAGTATAATGATATTTGAACACAGTTCCATCCTTTCTAATGCCAACTTACTAATGCGTGATGTTATCAAAAGGCTTAAACTATTACCTGGTACGCTGAATATGAACTGACAAGATGAGTATCTTAGTATACCAAAATACGTACAACAGATCCGACATCCAGTCCGTTACGTAACGGAGGATAAAATCGTGCTTATACGACTTTGAAACATTTGTAGATTGTTGTAACGACAGATTCGGTTCATAATATGAATAAGAAAGAATTCTCTGTCTGAAAGCATTAGGAGAACTACGTCATTGGAGTCCTTTAAAGGGCAAGTCAAGACGCATTTCCTTACTTCTATTTCCTCTTCATCTTCATAATGTATCTACTCCTTTTCTTCCATAGTATCATCATCATCAGCACATTAACGTCCCCACTGCTGGGGCACGGGCCTTCCCTATAGATGGATAGGGAGATCGGGCCTTAAACCATCACGCGGGCCCAGTGCGGATTGATGGTTATTAACGACTGCTAATGCAGCCGGGACCAACGGCTTAACGAGTCTTCCGAAGCACGGAGGAGCTCGAGATGAAAACTTTTTTTTTGTGGTGACCCATCCTATGACCGGGCTTTGCGAAAGTTGCTTTACTTCAACAATCGCAGACCGAGCGCGTTAACCGCTGCGCCACCGAGCTCCTCCTTCCATAGTATATTATATGTGTATTATTATTATGTAGTTTATGTAGTCGCAAGTGTATGTATCTTTGTATTTTTTTTATACGTACAAGTATTCCCATGCTGCACTATATCACAAAATAGTTTAGTTATGACATTACAGGCTGATCACCTGATTATTCAAAAAGTAAGATGGTCCGTGCTTCGGAAGGCAAGTTAAGGTCATTAGTCCCTGTTAGGTACTACTGAGGAGCTCGGTGGCGCAGCGGTAAAACGCGCTCGGTCTGCGATTGTTGAAGTAAAGCAACTTTCGCAGAGACCGGTCATAGGATGGGTGACCACAAAAAAAAAAGTTTTCATCTCGAACTCCTCCGTGCTTAAGTAAGTAGTCGTTACATGAGCCATGTCAGGGGCCATTGGCGGCTCAGTAATAACCCTGATACCAGGGTTGATGAGGTTGGTAATTCACTTCACAACCGACACGATAGAAGAAGTATTTCGCTTCGGTATAAATTTTCTTATTTTTGACGAATGCGCCGGCGACTGTTAAAGGAAAAAAAAGTTTACAGGCTATTAACGAGGAGCGATTAAATTTGGCTTTTAGAAACTCAATCACGCGTTGCATTAAAATTCTGTTATGCCGAATCGTTAAAATATGTTCCAGTGAGGTTTCGAAGCGTGATTAGTTACAGAATGTGTTCGAAAGTCTTTTGCGTTATCTTGGGGGTTAAAATGGCCACATCGAAGCAATTCATCTAGGAAAACAATATTGCAATTTGACATTTGCACATATAAAAGTAAGTGCGCAATGCAAACAAATGTCACATAGCAATATTGGTTTCTTAGATGAATTGCTTCGATGTGGCCATTTTAAGCCCCTGTTGGGGAAATAAAACGTTTTAATAAAAAGTTTTTAAACAAAGGTTTAAAAACATTTTTAGATCACTTTTACACACAACCACTAACCGTCTTAGATGCCTGAAAAAAAAAAGATTTTTTATTTTTATTATTTTAGTTTCTTTTTTTAAATCTCACGCCCATAATCTCTTTTGGATTGGGCGGAGTCACAAGTTATCTATCTAATTTAATGAAATCCTAAACTTATGAATTCCTATTGGTGGGCAAAGCACCCCCTCTCACCCCCCTCTCATCCCCCCCTCTAAGCCCCCCCCCCCACCACCAACTCCCCCACTCTCTTTTTATTTATCGCGGTTTTTGCGTACTAGCTCCGTCCAACCTATGCGTCTTGGTCGTCACGTAATCTATTGCATAATTATTTTTCCTCCCTTTTCATCCCCTTAGGAGATGCTGCCCTGAATTTATTCACGTCTTTCTCTCTCAATTACTCTTATTCATATTCATTTATTCATTGCAAAGTCACAAGCAGTTAGGTGTTACATACGTGGTATTAGGTATTCTTTCAATCCCTGATCATGCGAGGTCCACAATAATTAATCTTTTAAAATAACAAGCTAACAAATAAGACGAACGTACTTACAGATAATTGTTTACAAAAACAAAGTTCAAATTTCATCTGTTTATGTTTAAGAAATGTTTCTGTTATAATATTTGTTTAATGATAATAAAGATACTTGAAACTCGAGTTTACATTATAAAGGTTTTTGAGAAAATAAACAATTGCCGAGCGTTTGTGTTAAGGAGGTATTAGAGTTCCAAACGTGAATTCGAAAACAAATTCGACAATCATTGGATTCGAACCTGCGACCTCAAAGTGAGAGGCAAGCGTTCTACCAACTGGCCACGGCTCATATCTATTAATAACTAAAATAATACTATGAAGTACTTTAAAAAAAATAAAGTTATTAACCGCTTATCCGTCTGCTTAGTCGTAACATCCATCTAACTTATCTCGGAGCACTCAAAATGTCTATTTTTAAGCCAAAACTGAACGCCAGGGACGAACTCGGAAACCCAAAGCAACGAACTTAGCGCCCGTTTGTGAAACAGCACAGACATAAGCACACGACTATGTCCCAATTGGCATAGTCAGAGATGTGTCAGAGGTTATGAACTAAGTATCCACGCGTCACCAAGCTTTCATAATAACGTCACAGAAATTATTTATAAACGGCCTCCGTGGTCCAGTGGTTGAGCGTTGTGCTCACGATCCGGAGGTCCCGGGTACTAATCCCGGTGGGGACAAATCACAAAAATCACTTTGTGATCCCTAGTTGGGTTAGGACATTACAGACTGATCACCTGATTGTCCAAAAAGTAAGATGATCCGTGTTTCGGAAGGCACGTTAAGCCGTTGGTCCCGGTTACTACTTACTGATGTAAGTAAGTAGTCTCTACATGAGCCATGTCAGGGGCCTTTGGCGGCTCAGTAGTAACCCTGACACCAGGGTTGATGAGGTTGGTACTCCACCTCACAACCTACACGATAGAAGAAGATTGGCCATCACATATCCGCACTAAATTCGAAGCATTTCACATCAAATGGAAAGCAAATGTTAAAAATTCATATCTGCAAGTCGTTTCGTACAATATGATTGATTTTATTACAATTCCAAATCGACGTTCCGAAATAATCTTCATCTTGTGTTTCAACGCAAAATTTTCATAAATAAAGTTTCTGGAATGATTCTGTTTTTCAACCGATCGATTACGATTGTTCCATTTTTGAATTTGATTTATTCTAATCTGTAACTTTTTAGTGCTGCGTGCAATAAATTGTAAATGTCTGATATTTCACGGAACAGAAAGATCGATTTACTTATCTGCAGTCTATTTTATACCATATTCCTTCATTTATTACGCAAAATTCCTTTAAAAATATTACTTCCTTTTGAAAAATCGATTTAATTTTGCTACACGTCATGTAAAAAGCAGTGTTTTATTAATCATAATAGTGCGTGAAATTGTCTTGTGCATTTTTTTAATTAAGCAATGTTGCCATTTTATTCTCGCATGACTACTAAGCAAGTTATTTTTTTTTTTTGTAAATGGACTCCTTACTTTTACCTTGGAAATAAAAAAAAAAACAATGTCACATACTAACTTTATAAGTACTTATCTTATTAGTTTCAATTAAAACACCTACCGACAATAGTGAAGACGACCATGACACATAATAAATTCTTTATACATTTTTAATTATCTTCAAAACATGACTCTAGTCCATGTGGTCTGGGGTCAACATACTATGATCATTAAAACCATTTTTTTGCTGACCTCTACTTAAGTAAGTTGTTTACATAGATAGAGGTCTAGTAAATCTGGTTACCGGTTTCCAACCAGAGTGGTCACCCATCAATCAATAGGATCATATCACAGCGTCTAAGATTATGATTTTATAAGTTTGAGTAATATTTTATTCAAATCTTCTCTTGATTGAATGTTAGCCCGCAGTTCTACAATATTAGAAAATTTAAAGCTATAAATAACTTTTATTAACAAGATATGCCTTATGAATCTCGATTTGTAATTTAAATTAAGAATGTTAGTAATAGAGTTATTAATACTGGCTGAAATTGAGTTCTTTGCTTGAGAAAAGGTTAGGTGAATAGAATTATGCTACCTAGGTACCTAGATTGATTATTATGTCATGTTCTGTTTTATGACAGTCTAATAATAATTGCTGGCGGTAATTAGTTATTGTATACTTATTTTTTATGTACTTATCTTAAATAATTCACTTAGAGTGAGTGCGAATTGTATTTTTACGATATCTGTGACTCTACATACTATGTCTGTGTAATAATAGTTTTAATATTGCCATAACTAATTTATTACTATTACTCACCAAGAAGGTTAACTCTAGTCAAGCAAAAAAAGAAAATAAAAATAACAAATGACTCTACCAATATCAAGATTTGTGTTCCAGCGTTCCATCTCCCACTCACCCGTCATAATCCATCTCGTTCGATATTTGAATACACTCGAATTTGGAACGCGCTCGTAATATGAACTCGGTTCGTTTCGTTTTTCAATTGCTTCACTTATATTTTGAATTTAGAACGAGTTTGAGATAAGAATTCTTTTTTGTTTTTTTTAGACGTTCATTTAAAATGTTGGATGTGTGTTACATTTTTACCGTTTGAAAAAAGAGATTCATCTAGATTCGTGGTTATCTTGTGGAGTAGTCGATCGATTTTGTTTTTTCGGTCAGTTTTTGCGTTCGATATCTAATAAGAATCTCGGTACTCATATTACATTAAAATTGCACGTGTTAACTTCCCGCTTTTTGCGTGGTAAGAGACGGAACGATAAACTTAGAATATTTCATGCTACTTGTCATCCCAGACGTGCTGTATAAATGATCTATGGGAATGTCATATCTGAAAGTATTATAGGCGGCGGGCCGGTATGGCAAACTGTTACATTACGGTCACCATACTTCATACTACCCATAATGGAACTGTAATAGTAAGTTGTATTTTGACGAGCATTGGCATCTACCTCGACAAAGTTTACTTGCGCAAATTATGTAGGTATGTATGTGTATGTATGTCTTATCACTTCCGAAATACTTCTAATTCATCTAACATATTCGTCTAGACGGAATTTCGCGCCCATCGTAAAGTGTCTGTGCGTGTATCCATTCTTTTGCGTATGAACTTCGTATGAAAGGCAGAGAAATCGCGATTCAGTAATTCAACTCGCGTTTCGTTACGTAACTTTTGTTACTTAGCGAATGTATGAATGGGGGCCATAATTTATGTGGTCTAAGTGGGACATAGGACACGAATAACGGGTTAATTTAGACATAGCTACGTGTGATAGGCATACTTATAAAATGACCTGGATTTTACTAAATTTTGTATATGGATTAGTGTATATGGAGTTGCTTTTTGGGGTTGCTTAATTAACGAGAACGCATTGTTGATAGCGTAACTTAAAAAAGTATAATAAAAGATACTTAAAATTGGCTGTAATTTATAATTAGAATAACACATAAAACGTGCTCTTTCTCGAGGTTCAACACCAATGACACATAATATCTTCTTTAAGACACGCACGACGGATTAGATAAGCTAACTTCCTTAACCTGACCTATTAATAATTAAATAAAATGTACCTAAATCAAGACATAAATATTTATAATATTACGCATATAGCTAGGTACTGACTCGTATACAATATACATGTCCTATTCATAAACACTTTAGTCAGCCAATCACTTAGTCGGGACTGTCCACAACCAGCTGTAAATCATGGCTGCAATAGCCATAGCCTAGTAATTGTGTATGCTAGCACGCGCCACGCCACGCAAGGGTGGCCTACACATTCTTACGCTTTGATTCATTCAAAATAAGACATTTTTATTTAGGCTTCAAACATACCTAGTAAATTCTTATAAGAGTAAAATATCATTTAATTTTAAGAGATATAATGTGACAGATAGGTATAAATTACTTGTTTGAATTGATTATAAACTTAATGCTTTCGTTGCCATCGGACAACTTGTAGCCACATTTAGTATTGAAGTCCTGGTCATCGGAACGGATTACCAACTCATCGCTTTTAATACTTACATAGGTAGTTAATTATTTTAGATAGGACATAAATAGTCATAATATTTTAACCTTATGCCGGTCGGGATAACAGACACGAAAGTTTTCAGATTGTGAGAATTCCGAAAGACCGAGATCTTTTACAACATGGTCGGGTTGAGAACCAGCTGAACGCATTATATGCTTTTACTCTACTCCCAATCCTGAGGAGTAGTTGTTGCCCAAACCTGAGTCCACTCAACCATGAGTACAGCAACCCATTCATAAACATACGTCTGTTTACACATAAAATTTGTCGAAAGGCTCTGTCAAGGGTCAAAGAAAACAATGCTCAATGAAGGCATATCATGCGAAATAGGGGGGTCTAGGCACTGTGAGGGGGGAAAGGGGAAGGGAAGGTATTTAAGGGGGGAGGTAATTATTCGCCTCTAGCACGGGCCACGCCTGCCATTGTGGGACTAAATATGGGCTTTCTGATTAGTGATGTTACTATCGAGTTGGATGTTTCAGACGATCGATTTATTTCGAGCTGAAGACGGGTGGAGTTGAATTTAGATGACATGGTGTATATACTTCGTTTACTTTCTAGTTGCCTGGAAAAGTTGGCAGTAATAAGGCCGACGGTAGTACTTTAATTGTCCTATTTTTTTAAATGTTCTATTTTTCTTGTTTTATGAGCAACAAAGAATTTAATTGTGTTAATATTGTTTTCTTTTACTTATATTTCTTCTTGACGAACGAATATCGACGCTGCAGTTATTTTGATTTTGATTGCGAGTGCAGGAGACAAAATAAAAACTAAACTTTTTTGCTGCCAGTCAAATTCAAAATATGAGTTCGAATAGAACTCGACTCGACTCAAGACGAATTAGCAGGTATGTCGACTCGAGTAGGAATAATTATTGTTGCTACATCACTAGTGGGATGTATCTCGTATGCCGAGACGATGATAAGTTTAAGGTTGAGGTGTTGTCCATGTTTTTGTTTGTTACGACTCTGTTCCTCATTGTTTTGTTTTTAATTGATTTTTGAATCGAATTTGGAACAGGATGCGATAAGGATGAAAAATCTTGTATGTAAAACTGTAAAAAAAAAAATACGCCAGATGCGAGATTTTGCTACTTTTGAGTCTCCGGTTATACGAAATAGTACTTACTTAATATGACGTCATAAGATACGGTATACCTACCGGGTGAGAGCCCTCAGCGGTCACTATTTGTCCGGCCAAGTAGTAAATGTCAGTTATGGCAAATCTACGATAAGTCACGTTTGGTGGGTTTTAATCTAAGTTTTAATTAATGTTAGAACGATACGAAACGTATTTCTTTGTAATAAGTCAGAAAGAGTCCAAAATCATAACAATAATTCAAAAAACGTCTCAAATATATGAAAAAAAAAACAGACAACTAATTTGACGTAAAACTATTCGTCTAATTTCCTGTTAGTGTCAAATTCAACGTCAAAATGACTCAGTGAATGGTTAAGAGCGTTTCTAAATAGACTCCTTTCGTTTCTTTTTTCATAAGAAATATATGTGAATAAAAAGAGTGATAGCTATACCTTGTTTATAATGAAAAAAACTTTGAAATGACTTGCAAATCTAACATGATATAGGTATTGGTAGTTGATGGGTCAGTGCTAGTAGCTAGTGTGTAGTATGCTCTGGCTGGCTGCCTTTATAGACTTCATGGCTTGAATTTATGTACGTAGATATATTTATTCATTACTTAATTAGTCAAACACTAATCCACCAGTATCAAAAGCCATAAAATATGAAAAGAAAAAATAAACTTCTAAATTCAAAGGGTGAAATTTGAATATGAACAGTGCATTCCAAGCTCCCAGTGTTTGTGATTCGTCCGTTTGAAAATGGAACGTCTTGTTCTTATTATGAATGCGTTAAGGATGCGCGAGCGCATACGTCTGACGGTTTAGTAACTGATGCATTAATGCTTCAATTGTTGATGAGGGTAACGAAAGTTTATGTTGGACTCAGTATTAGAGCTTTCAATGCAGAAGCTCTATCTGTATGTAGATTGGCTACCTTACGAATGAAAGTGAATTTAGAATTTAGTTGCAAGACCAACCGAAAGAACTGAAGACCAGACTGAAATTTCAAAGTTTTCCAAGCACTACGCAGTTAGCATAGGTTTATTGAATCATATGTAGTATATAGAGCTATTAGAGACGAAAGACTGATTGTAATTAAGACATGAACGTTAAAGTTGGGACTAAGAGCTTTCCTTGCAATTTCACCAGTAGTAAAAAAAAAGTAAGTAAGTAAGTAAAATCTTTATTTCCTCTACAAATAATAAAACACATGGATACATAAATAAATACAAAAATACAACATTTGTAGAGGCTGGAGCCTAAACTAGGATACCCTGTGTTTTAGGACTCCAGGCCTCCACCCCCAAAAAGTCATGGTCAAGAAAAAATAACAAAATATAAAAAAAATAAAGGTTTTTTTTTAAAATTCTTAGACTAAATCATAAAATATTTCTTAAAAAGAAAATATCAAATCTAAAAATGCTTGTATGTGTATGTGTGTGCGTGTGTGTGTGTGTGTGTGTGTGTGTGTGTGTGTGTGTGTGTGTGTGTGTGTGTGTGTGTGTGTGTGTGTGTGTGTGTGTGTGTGTGTGTGTGTGTGTGTGTGTGTGTGTGTGTGTGTGTGTGTGTGTGTGTGTGTGTGTGTGTGTGTGTGTGTGTGTGTGTGTGTGTGTGTGTGTGTGTGGAGTAGTCGTTTAACTCAATACAAAATTTAAGTTTCTTAAAGTACAAGAGTAGTTTTATAGGACTCTAAACACACTCTTATTAGTTTCAACCAGATCCAAAGTTCAAATTTAGTTTTTTTTTCTCGACGCCCGGAGATTGGTCATTACACATCTGAATATGTGTTCTGTACAAAAAAAAGCTCACGATTTTGTTAAAAAAATCGAAAAGAGAACTAAGTAACAGCGTTCGTTATTACATCTCGAGTTTCCGGACGATTTGAAAGTTGTCGACTGTTACGATGAATCGATCGATTCTGTTTGAATTTAGAATGATTTGTCGATTTTCGTGGTACAATTTGAAATAGGTTGTTCGATCATTGTCGGTGTATTTACCGCTTGTGGCGTTTAGATATTGGTTTTTACATCAATATTTCAATTAAGTATTTTTCTTCTGCGCAATATTATTAAATCTGCTTGAATGTCAAAATCGTTTTTGGCGGGAACCAAAAAAGTTTTTGAAGACGGTTCCCTAACATTCACTTTATCCATAGAACAATCAATGCATCATCGTAATAAAATCTTCTTACGCATAACTTCTTAGAATGACAACGAACTAAACACTCATTGTGAAAAACAACAAAAAATCCAACATTCCGTCATCTTGGCACATCTAACTCACTCATAATTAAACTCTACGTATTCCTTAAACACGAGAATTAACCTCAATTGACGGATCGCTCTATTTAAATTACTTGTAACGTACTATTCTGCTTTCTGGAAGCGTGTGACACTACACTTAACCTATAGGTTCCTGCCAGCTGTTTCGAAACGCGCCATCTTGGAATTTAGTTTTATTTTTCTCTAATAGCAAAGGGCTGTTACTTATGATTATTATTTTTAAACATAGTTTTTGGGTGTTTTATAGAGAACGGATTTCAATTTTGGAACTCTACATCATTTTTTTAAACGTTGACGCGTTGTTAATGCCAATTTAAAATCCAATTAGAAAAAGAATTCCAAATTAACCAACGTATTAACATAAATTTCGTGGAACTGTAAGATCGCCTTATTTCCTTGTATTTCTCCCAAATATAACAAAATAATTTAAAAAAATACCTCTACAACTTACAATTAAACGTATTTATAAAACAAACTATCGATTTGCAATTGTAAACAACAATTAATAAGCCCCATAGATGGAGTTGTGCTGTGACAGACAGACAGACGTTCGGGATCTTGCGGGAAACGATCGCTCTAACTACGTTATACAGCTAAGTACTTAGGCTTAGTTATTGCATTGAGATGGGTATTTCAAACACAAACGTATAACTTCACGCTCCTCTGGCTTGGGGGATTGGGCAGCGAGAGCATAAAAAGTTGTATAATGTGACCCCAACCCAATATATTATCTATTCATGACATTTTCAGCAGATTAAAGAAAAAAGTTGGGAATTAAATAGATCACGTGGGTACTCTCTTATCTAAACTTAGAAAATAAATATTATATAACATCGTTTTACAGGGAAAACAGCGTAAGCGCATTTTGGAAATCAATCATTTCATAAAACTATAACTTCATATTTATACCTGGATTGAAACTGGCGTGTTTTATTGACAAAAAAAGACACCTAATTATCACTATTAAAGCGATAGAGTTAAGTTGTATTATGCCGATCACTTTACCCCAAAAAGTGGGTATGTAACTCCTGAAAAAGCTATAAAAATATAAAAGATCGACGACGACCTTTCAGTCGAGTCAAAAACCCTGCCATGCCAAGCCTTTAAACGAATACGTCAACAAATATCAACATCGATTACATTCGATTCCCTCTCATAATTATCACAAAAGGACGCAACAAAACGTTCCGTCATCTCCTCTTCTATCTCGCTCACACATACATTGTACCCACCAATTAACATGCGAACTTACATCTTAACCCTTTGATACAAGACTGGTTATTCTTTAATAATAAAACGAGAATTTTTTAAATCGAATTCGTTTTACACGCTTTATAGAAAATTATACTTTAGTACAGTTCACGTTAAAGTCGATTTTCTAATGAAGTGAACAAAGTTACGAGATGAAATGCGAAATGGATTATTTTTTCAAAAATGGAATTAAGAAGAGACAATAACGGTCATTGTTTAAAAATGGCGGCTGGTTCATAACACAAGATTATTACTTTGTATGGTGGAGTTGTTGTACTTTTGAATAATTTTATTTCTTTTTGTACCTATTGTCGACATTGTATGGGCTGAGACGAAAAGAAATTCTTAGATTGTGCGATGCAAACTCAAATTTTAATTAATTTATTCGATGATTCGTTCTTGAGAACGCCTTCACCGATTTATTACCTTTTTTGTTTTCTAAAACTTACAAAGGTTCTTATTGAAAGAAAAATTCGCAAAAATAAAAGGAAAGAAGAAACTTAACGCAAGGCCATTCGGAGTTGCGACCGGATCGCTAGCTAACTTGTAAAAAGGTTTTTCACAATTTTGTATGAATCTATGTCCTCAAAAAAAAATATTATGGAAGAAAAAACATAATATCTATCATTGACTTACATACATTCATTTCTTGGTACAAAGTACAAAGTACCTACCTAGTTTAGGGTACTCTAATCTAAGGAATGGATAATAAATAAATATTTAAGTAATTAATCTCAAAGTGTTTGATACAAATTCCTAAAGAACGCATTAACGGAAGTGTAACCCGCCAATCCGGTTGCAAACAAAAAAGTTGTAAAGAAAAAAATACCGGAAGCGAGGTGTAAACTCTTCTCCGGTTTGAGTTAAAAAGATTTTATTTATATAATAACACAGTTTACAATTTCGCCAGTCTTAAACGTATTCTCTTAATAAGGAGGAAATACTTTGTCTTTGTTTAAAAAGTTTCCAGTTTACTGTCTTGCTTTCATTCTGTTTTAAACTTTTTTTAAAGCCTTTCGACGCTTGATGGTGAAGGGATGTGAATGTGCTAAATATTTACCACTAATAAATATTATATTAATAATGTACCCGTTATTTATCACTGGCTGAATGTTAAAATAAAATTTATTTTAAAATAAAAGACAACAGTCTCTTAAAAAGATCTTTTCGATTTGAATATAGAACGATCTTCATGTGACAAATAAGAACAACAAAATTAAGTCAGCTCTACATTTAATCAAATTCATTTTCCTGCATATTTGACTGACGATATGAGACACTTTAAACTTTCAATAGGTAACATACTTTGCTATGACAAAGTTGCGAGAAACTTGAATGTTTAATTCACATATAAGGACTTGTGTGTAGAGACAACTTTAGCAGTTGCTTTTGTTGTAATTCAAATTAAATTCGAATACAAACAATAAACAAAAATCTAACTCGAACTCCGAATCAAGAAACCAATTAGAACTTCAAGCCGACTCGATTTTGAAAACGGAATCAAGAAAAGAGCTCGTTTTCTCGATTTTGTTTCAACGTTCGATATTTGAATGAATCATATCATGAGTCAATCCATTGTTCGTTTCCTACACAATGGTCTCCGAGTAAATTAGGAAACGGATTTTTTATTGGTGCTGCAAGTATTTGGAATTACAATTGAAGATATTGACGTATGAATATTTCCGACTAATATTATATTACATATACATACATAGACTTATGCTCATAATCCCTAACGGGGTAGGCACAGCCGCCAGTAATCAGATGACAACTTATCGTATGCGTTATAAGGAATACCAACCTCATCTACCCTGGTATCAGGGTTATTATTGAGCCGCCAAAGGCCCCTGACATGGCTCATGTAACGACTACGTACTTGCATCAGTAAGTAGTAACCGGGACCAACGGCTTAAAGCCTTCCAAAGCACGGATCATCTTACTTTCGGACAGACGGGTGATCAGCCTGTAATGTCCTAACCAAATTAGGGATGACAAAGCGATTTGTGTGATATGTCCCCACCGGGATGACAAATTGAAGCCACTTTTGATTTGGAGTTCTAAGAATATGATGCCCATCATAAATTGTCCTTCTAGTTGGAAAAAAATAAGGTTTCTAAAATAAATTTATCACTGTCCCTGACATTTTCTTAGTTTGCAACTTCACTAAGGGCCCTTGTTATGTTATTTTTTTATATTCATAAATGTACTGTTACAGATTCAGTACATTTTAATAGTGCAATAATAGTATTTTATGCAACAGTTGTATAAGAAGGGTCAAAAAATGCGAGTGGCGTGAGTTGCGATGTGAGCCTTGGCGAACATCGCAATAAGAGACGCCACGAGCATTTTTTGACCTAGTTATACAACGTTGCATACAATACTTTTTCTACGACGACGTAATTTTAAACGAAACACAAAAATTTTCCAATTTATTTTCCAACGCGCGGGAAAATGGCGGCAA
This sequence comes from Pectinophora gossypiella, assembly GCF_024362695.1. Classification (NCBI taxonomy): domain Eukaryota; kingdom Metazoa; phylum Arthropoda; class Insecta; order Lepidoptera; family Gelechiidae; genus Pectinophora; species Pectinophora gossypiella. Next base: position 6,928,899 of record NC_065427.1, on the reverse strand, counting down.
ATGTATACTTTTTTTTTATAGTATATCTATGGCACCAAACAAAGTAAAGGTGCCAGTTTCCAGGTCAAAAAAAAAAAAAAACAACAACAATGCTTTTTTGGCGACATTATAGTACAGTTACACTTTGTAAACAATGCTTTTATAGGCCATAGAGCGTACACTTTTTCAAAGAGTTTAATTATGTATGTACTTATATTAGACTTTTTGGTTATTTAAATGCCAGATTAAAGTAGAGGAGTAGAAAAAATGGTAAAATGGAAGACTAAACTAAAATTAAATAGAAAAATTGCACGCTTTTATAACTTTTTAATCAATAAAACGAAGAATTTATTAAATATTATTTTAATACCATGAAATATTATGATTTAAAAAGTAAAAACAGGTTTTTTCATTAAACCTTTCAATGTAAGTACTTTAAAGTGCTTTTTATATACGTTCGATTTATTGTAGATTTGCCTAAGATGGTTAACTACTTGACCGGACAAATGGGGAGCGTTGAAGGCTCTCACCTGTTACAACGTTTAAGACAACAGGCCTGAGGGTAAGTTGAAACTAACTGACATTAAGAGTTCAACCCTAACACTCCCTACCTACCCTACAAAGTGCACATAGCGCGAATAAAGTAACTCCTTTAACATCTTACAAAGGTTTTTAACTGAATTTGTTTATAACATAACTTCCTTGTAAGTATTGTTTTACGCCAAGAAGAAAAAAATATTGTTGTATTTATATAACACTCACGTCCGACTCACATTGCTGTGACGTCACATCCTGCGCCTGATAAGGGCACTTCCGGTAGCTGTTGACCGAATGTTAGCCGAATGGTGACTGAAAGTCTACCGAAACTGTAGGTTTACGATTTTTTTTGCCATGCGAACTGCGGAAGCTCCTTCTAAAATCACATTCTAATGTGATTTTCAATTTTTTTTAAAAGTCACATTCTAATGTGATTTTTATTAACAAAACCCCGCAATAGACAAGCTAGTTTCAATCCAGAGAAATAATTTTTGTGTTTTTTTGAAATTAATTTAAAAATATATATTTGAAAGAAAGAAAGAAAGAAAGAAAGAAAAATCATTTATTCAACCAATTATAGATTTATTTAGAATCTGAATTTGAATATAGAATATAGATTGAAATTAATTTAAATACATATCTGTTAGGAGTTAGATTTAAAAAGGCGCACTGTAAGACCGTGATAAGTAGGCTTTGCATAGCCTTCAATAAAACATAAGCTTTAACTTGTTATATTAAGGAGCGTTTCTGATTTTCATTGCTCGATAATTTTTCATAATGACTGAACGTGTTTTGTTTTTAAGGGCCAAGTAGCTAATGCCATCTGCGGCAAATCTACAATAAGTAAAAACGGTTTTTCAAAATATCTTCTGCCGTATAAGTTTGAGTAGTCAGAAGTACATCCCTCATAAGTTGAACAGTACCCACTGCTTATAGTGGGTGTCACGTCGGCCCCCTCCCTCAGTTGCTTTAAATGCAGACTCAAGCGATGGCTTATCGAGCACACATTTTACTCGTACGATGAGTTTGTTAATTTTAAAAAGTAATATTTAATGTATTCATGACACAACAATAAATGTAAATATAATAATTGTATTTAAGTAGTTCATTTTTTTTTAATGTTTCTTTAAAATGGTTTGAACTATGTAACTATAGGTATAAGTTACCTAATTACTAAGAATTTTTTATTTTTTATATTGACGTGTAATATTTTTACCAATAAATGATGATTATGATTATTATATAGAGATCCGTGTTGTCTATAATGGTCGAGGCGACTGTGTTAGTGAAAATTGCACTTAAAAGATAATTAATAACTCATTGGTGCAAGTTCAAGAAGCATGTAGAATTAAAGATGAAAATTGTATACAGTTGATTCGGCGAACATTGCTAGTATTCTATAATACATTAGGTCTATGTTGACCACTAAGAAATCTTCTTCTTATCGTGAGGTGGAGTACCAACCTCATCAACCCTGGTGTCAGGGTTATTACTGAGCTGCCAAAGGCCCCTGACATGGCTCATGTAACGACTACATACTTACATCAGTAAGTAGTAACCGGGACCAACGGCTTAACGTGCCTTCCGAAGCACGGATCATCTTACTTTTTGGACAATCAGGTGATCAGCCTGTAATGTCCTAACCAAACTAGGGATCACAAAGTGATTTTTGAGATATGTCCCCACCGGGATTCGAACCCGGGACCTCCGGATCGTGAGCCCAACGCTCAACCACTGGACCACGGAGGCCGACTAAGGAATAAGTAGATACTTATAATATAATAAATCATCAATAAATAAAAACTGTTTATAAAAACTCGGTATTAAATCTGCTTGGTGGTTTTTCCTTAAATTCGGTAAACGTTAATGTATTTCTAAGAAACACACCAATATTTCGAAATATATTTACATTACGACGCAAAAAAAAAACTGCAAATCATATATGAGAATTAAGTACTTTACCAGTATGTTTCCAGCTAAAGTATTTGTGTTAAATGAGGTAATATCAAAGTAAGTAGTATGCAAGTTGGACAGAAAGGGTTCCTAATAAGGAAGTGCTAGTAAGAGTAAGGGAAAAGAAGCTAATATTGAGAGTTATTGAGGACAGAAGAGGCAAGATGATTCATAGAAGGAAAGCTACGAGGAAAGAGAGGAAGGGGAAGACAAAGAAGAGGTTACATGGAACAGATTAAAGAGAAGACAAACGTCGTGTCTTATAAGGAAGTGAAGGAATTGGCCTTTGATAGACAAGGATGGAGTCTACACCGACAAAAGCATGGCTTTAGTGATGATGAGGTAATATCAGCCAGGTAGGTAACCTAACCTGTATTGGGCTGGTTTTCCCTTCGCGGGTTGGAAGATCAGACAGGCAGTCGCTTCTGTAAAAACCGGACCTGTCAAATCATCATGTTAGGTAAGCGGACTCTGTGAAAAACGGGATAATGCTAGGAATCGCCTGTAATGCCCTAACCAAACTAGGGATCACAAAGTGATTTTTGTGATATGTCCCTACCGGGATTCGAACCCGGAACGCTTGTTATTTGCAAGATGAAACAGGTAGGCATATATTTTTGCAAGCGAGTTTGCAAGCCTAAGACGGACCTTATGTAGACAGCCTATTAATCGCCTGTAAATTTCCAACTTGTTAATAACGTAATTTTGTTACTAATTAAGACATTTACATAAAAAAACTAAAGAACATCACTAATAAGCATACTAAATAAAACACTATTCTATAAATAAGTTATTCCCGACATAAGTACCTACGACACTTAATTAACTTTATAATTACGCACATTCCAGCCTTTTTTTAGGAACTGACATTTTATCGACAATGACATAAAATAGATTCCACCAATTTTATTAATAATATTAATTCCATTATCAACATTTTTGCGTCATGTCTTTTCAAATTAATGGGCTTGTGTTAAAATAAACAATTCGCTGGTAAATGTAAAAAATCGATAAAGAACATTCATAATTATTTATAAAAAAGAACTCTTTTTTTATAATCCCAAATAACATAAGTTCATGATTAAATTCCCAATTAGACTAACAAGATGTATCCATCGCAAGATGAACTGAGTACCCACGCTTTACCAAACTTGTTTCTTTGCTTATAAGCTTTTTTATTACAATAAATATTATAAATAGATAAAGTAGAATCATTATTTTTCCTGTACCTTAAAAGAAAAGTAAATAAATACTCGTTTTCGGCAAATCACAATATGTATATCTAAGCACTTGGATAAAAGTTTTAGCATGTTATCTTGTGCTCATTTGATGAACTGCCTACCGTATTAAGTAATACAGGCGTGAAGTTGCGTGTGCAGTTTTACGCAACATAGAATAAAATAGAGTTAGAGGAAAAGAAAAGACGAAGAAGAGTTTGACATGTAACAAATTACAAAGAAGATAAACATCGCGTCTTAAAGGTATTTACTGCCTAAACAACGATATAAGCTCACGACCATATCCCAATTGGGGTAGTCAGAAGTACATTCATAGCAAGATGAACTAAGTACCCACACCTCACCAAGCTTTCTGTTGACCAACGGGATAGGTGGTGAGCCGTATCGCCGTCTGTAATGGTCGAGCTAACTGTGTGTACTACCAAAAAAAGGCTCAACAATTGGCTTCGTACAAACATACCATGACAGATAAAATATAAAATGCAATATCAACATAATACTAACTGTGACTTTTAAATTAAAAATAAACTAAAAAATATAATAATTATAATTATAATCATAATTGCACGATCAGAGAGAGAATATTATAATTTTTATTTTATAAAAAATAAAAACATTAAAATAAAAATATTACCTAGGAACTAATATTTAAAATAATAATAAGTACTTATTCCCACGATTAGAAACACACCATTGACAGTTAGACAGCAATAGAATTCCACACTTTCCGAACGTATTACGACCTGCGACCTTAAATTTCTAGACGAAACTTCCTGATCGTGCAGATTGGAAAGATAAACATGTTTCTGACGATTTCTAGATGAAAATACATATTGCTACTTTGTTTCTGAACGAAAGTTCTGAAGTTTTTAAAGTATTTCTTTCTTTATGCAAGTTTGTTTGAAACTTTGGCTAGTTGTTCGAAGTTTAAAAAGTTTAAAAATTGGTAATTTAGTCTTTATAATATTATATAAAGAAGTAGGTATATATTGATACATAGTACCTAAGTCGTCATCAAATCTCTTAAGACCTCAATAGTTCAATAGATACCAAGTTCGGCTATAACTTTCCTTCGAGTGGTTTGTAACGGCGGTGGTCGATCCGGAGGTAACCGGTTCGAATTCCGATTTTACCACAAAAATAACTTTGTGATCCCTAGTTTGGTTAGGACATTACAGGCTCGATCACCCGATTGTCCGAAAGTAAGTTAAGCCGTTGGTCCCGGTTACTACTTACTGATGTAAGTATAGGTAGTTCTTACTTGAACCATGTCAGGGGCCTTTGGCGGTTCAATAATAACCTGGCAGCAGGGTTGAGAAGGTTGGTAATCCACCTCACAACCTACACGATAGAAGTGACTTGTGATCCTATTTACCCCGATAGGAATTGCGGGCGCGAGTTGCGTCTATCTGATATTTAAAGTCGAGTTTTGGGCATATTTGATTTGACTTTTAATCCACTTTCATAATTACTTACTTAGTAAAACAAAACAAAAGTATGAACTGTTCTACGTATTAAGTCGTAAATCGAATTTGAAATAGATTCTAAGTTAAAGCGTTATGCTGGCTCTGCCCACTTCTTTAGGCATTAAAAGCGTAACTTAATGTAGTATGTCTTTATTTAAAGGTTGTACTGGTATTATCAATTACTTTTTTTTTAGAATCCATCATGATACTTCAACAATACATACCTATTTAATTCTACACCTTTGTGATAATAACCTCTTTTTATAAAGTCGGTTAAAATGCTTTCGGAATGGAAGTAATTACCAATTTGATCTATAATTGTAATGTAATAATTGTTTAATGAAACAAAGAAACAGCTAATAAGACAATTAAAGTAAATAAGTACATAATAGGTATGTACTAGTTACTGAAGTATTAGGATACCTAATACTACCTACTTTTAGATGTTTCGTTACGTGTAAATTGGTTAAGTAACATAACATATAAAGTTTTTAATTATTCAGTGTCAAGTTGTATAGATTGTATTAAAATGTCAATAAAGCACTGTTACTATTACACACTTACATTTAGACAGATAAGTAAACTATCTATAAGTACATTAATAATAAAATCTAATATTCTCCTAAATTATCCTACTTTTAGTAAAAGCGTTAATAAATTTAAAAGTAATGTTTATTTATTTTAATACTTACCCAAATTATAATTACCAACCATTTAATAATTATTTATTTTAATGTTTAATATATTGAGGCCAAAATCTAAATTTGAATTTGAATATGGAACCAATATTCCAAAAATACTTATCTCACTCATTAATTCAGATCTATCCATCACGTTTTTGTATCACATTTTGTTTGTTACTATCATTAATTAAATATTTCCGACAAAAAACTTTGAAACATGTGGTTTCCATATTTAGAAGGATTAAGTTTTGAAAGTCGAATAAGTTATTATTCTTTGGATTGATAAGTTTTTGTTCATTTTGGCAAAATTTGATTAGATTTTATCTTTTTACGAAACTTTCCTAATGAAGAAAACTATATTTTTACTAAAAGCATATTTTATCGGGTTTACAAATAAATAATATTTGAGATATCTTAAAAACCGTATTTTTTATTTTAATGTTTATTACACCAATTGAAAAACAAAAATACATCTCAGAGCTTTTTTCAGTATAAGCCGAAACTTTAAGCTTTCATATTCAAACGGTATTCTTCTAAAGTAAGTAATATTTAAAACAACTATCAATTAATTGCACAAAACTAGTTGACCTTTGTATGCCGGCTTTTACTTCATTTTACAGTCTTTTTGGATAAATAATATAATTTATGAAGAAAAAAGTTTAAAAAATAACTTACCTTAATCTAAGACATCCAAATTGCAAATGAAACGCTGAAAACAATCACGATACAGCACACAGTGTCACTTCACACCATCAATCCAATGTCACACTACACATCAGTTTACAAGCACAACAAGAAAAAAAAGTTCATATTTTTTTTGTACTAAATCTGAAAAGAAAAGTTCGCAAAGTTCAGGAAACGCGGAAAGAACTCGATTTCCGAAAAAACGGAATCCGCGCAACAGTGGTCGCGCGCGCCTAACACACGCGACTGAAAAAAATACTACATCTACGTAAGAGTTGGAAACTAAATCAAAATACTCGCTAGTGGAGGGACGAGTCAACCGTGGCCCCACCCTACCCCCACTACCTATCGACACGCAAAAACATTCATAAAAACGACGCACGACTCCTCCGCGAAAATTATCAATTGTTTATACCGGACAAAAATGTAAACCCAAACGATGTCATCTCGACAAAGCCCTAGATTAAGCAAAACATTAAACAATTAAGAATCACACAATAGAATTCCGACAATGTCGAAATATTTAAAACAATACACCGTTTAATTTGTACGAATCATAATAATAAACACTGGCCGGTTACAGTGTTATCGAAAGCGATCTTCGAAATTTAAACCTTATTATTTTTTCTTTATTATAATATATTTTTTTAAGGGGTACTTTTTTCGTAAGTTCGGAAATTCGTGTCGAGTTTTTCCCGCGCTTGCAAGTTTTTAAAGTACGTTTTGCGTGGAGCGACCGGCCGGTGCCGCCGTCTGGCCCCGAGTACGTTTATCACGCGAGTGAGGAGCGCGCCCGATTTTTTCTGCCAAAAAACGCGGTAAGAAAAGGACCCCGACTTTAGGGTTGACTACCGTAAGGTCCCAGTTTTTATGGAACTGTACCAGTGTAAGGATTGACCTTCGAACTTACTGTTTATAGTTTTTGCTTCGGCTGCTCTCGCGGATTCCGTTTAGTAAATACTTTTTCGAGTGAGTACTGTTGGTGTGTTCGTATTTCAAATATTTGAATTTGTTTTGAAATAATCTTGAATTTAAATTTATTTCTTTATTTTTTAATATATTTATTTACTTATCTTATACTGTAACAGTAAGTGAATTTAATTTAGGCTTTCAAAGGAGTTTTAATTATGACATTCGTAGTGTTTACCAAACTCTACATTTTTCAAACTACTGCAATAGTATTAATGGATACTCCCGTAAACATACTACCTATATTCTACGTAAAAATAAGTAATTTGCAATAATTAATTATTGTTACATAAATATTTATATGATATTATAATGTCTTGATAAATTCTAAGATAGTTTAAATTCAAGCATTCAAATCCATACTTCCGACCCCGCTACCGGTTTCATTATCATGCTTTCATATCACGTGTTGAACAGTGAAGGAAAACATCATGAAGAAATTTGCTTGAGAAGATTTCAAAAATCTCTAGCTGAAAAGTGGCATCGTAAATCCGTAGTGGAGCATCGTGGTAGAATTTACTCTTTGACTCCTTCGGTTGACTGAGGGAGTGTTTTATACCCAACAGAATGTTAAATGAACATTTCAGCCGAGCATTATCCCGTTTTTCACAGGGTCCGCTTACCTAACCTGAAGATTTGACAGGTGCGTTTTTTTTACAGAAGCGACTGCCTGTCTGACCCAACAGTTCCACCACGCGAAGGGAAAACCAGCCCAATATAGGTTAGGTCACACACCTCCGAAAATGCATTTCTCGGGAATGTGGATTTCCTCACGATGTGTGATGTATCAAATCAATCTATCTCTCTCTATTTAAGAGCTGCGCTCTTGTTGGTGGAGTAATCGCCATTCCTCTCTTCTTCCCGCCAAAACCTTAACCTCCCGATACGACACGACCTGCACCTTATTTTTTATTTGTTTCATAAATGTTCTCCTAGGTCTACCCCTTCCTCTCTTCCCTTCAATTTTTCCTTCTATAAGTAATGTTTGTTATAAATGAATGGTGTCGTATCAGGTGGCCAATTATATTTCCTCTCCGGTTCTGTATAGTCTTCAATATGGTATGGTACGGTATTAAATCAATATTTAATAATAATGCTTCTATGCTGTTCTGGGAGCAAATAAAAAACATAGAACACGTTCAGCTGCTTGACTTCCCGGGCATGTCGTAAAAACCGACAGAGGGATTGCGTCCTCTAACATGATGGACTAATGTTATGGGCGATAGGCTGATCCCTTATCACCATAAGGTTCATCATATCCATCTTAGGACTTCGTATCAACAGTGGCTGCAAGTTGTCTTTGATTACTTGTGGCTCTGCCCACTCCATTTGGGATTACGGGCGTGAGTTTATGTATGTATGTTAATAATAATAATTAATGGAACTTATTTGAGAGGTACAAATGTTCAAGTTTAAGTCTTTTCGCGGAAGAGAATATCTAGCATTATTGTACGTAGAAGTAGTACAAAGCTCAATTCTGTATAATTAGCCCGTTTGATAGGAGAGTTAAATGTCACCGGTTTATTTTTGTCAGACATTATGCCCGTCAGAATGACTGTTGTTACGGTCCCGGCGTATGTCTGGGAAGATCATAATGATACACCGGGTGAGAGCCCTCAGCACTCCCCATTTGTCCGGCCAAGTAGCGGCAAATTTGCAATAAGTGACGTCAAAAATATATAATTACCACGACCAAGTAATTAATACCATCTGCGGAAAATCTTCAAATAATTACGTTCTAATCTAATCTAGCCTACAAGATCCCACTGCTGGGCAAAGGCCTCCCCTTCCTCTTTCCATTTTTCGCGGTCCTGTGCGTACTCCGGCCAGTCCCTCCGGCAAGCGTCCAAGTCGTCACGCCATCTCTTTCGAGGTCTACCACGACGCCTGTACCCGTCATCAAGCACCCATTGCGTGACGATCCGTGCCCACCGCTCAGAGTGCATGCGACAAACATGTCCGGCCTAATCCCATTTGAGTATGGAGGCTTTTCGTCCCACATCAGCGATTCCCGTTTTTGAACAATTACGTTACGAAAAAAACAACATGTGGATTCCCGAACTTCAACAAATACTAAAATGCTGAAAGTTCACTTCTGGTGACTCATAATTTTTACCTATGTGTGTGCAATAGAAAATATTTGATTTGATTTAAGACATGTCACAAAGTTCCGCATTGCAAGTCGACGCTTCATAAATATGAACTTTACAATTTGACAGTTTTCTGTGGAAAGTCGTAAAAGGCGCACGTAAGAAGAAATGCTTTATGACAAACAAATTTAATGTCAATTAGCAGAATTGCTTTTAGGTTATGTACTTAGATGAAAAAACAAGTGGGTGTAAAAAGCCCACATAGAAGCAATTCACCTAAAAAAATAGTTTTTTTTTTGTGTCAACAAATTATGTCAAATAGCAATTTTCTTTTTGAAAATATTGGTTATATGTATAAATAGCAGATTTGCATATTACTTCGTCGATATATTTTCTTATTTTTTTTTGGAATAAATCATGCCTCCGAAACGCATTTCTCAGAAATGTGAGTTTCCTAACGATGTTTTCCTTCACCGATCAGCACGTGATTATCTCTAGCATAACTACATAAGCGCATTATTTTTTTGCTATCGACTCTTAGTAGATAAATCAGTAGACAGTAGTAGAGTAGCGACATATATACGATGCTCAGTTTGTTCCGAGTTACAACGCATATAATTTAGTTTATGATGCGTTTTGCGTGTTAGTGCGAATCTGAGATACGATCGTGTGAATGTTTCAGCATTAACTATGTACAAAATAAAATGTTTATTGGTTTTTGCATATATACTATACGGTCACGAACATTAATATGTATTATACACTTTGGTACCATGTCATATTAACTTTTTTGACAAATTGAACTGTAAGTATGTTAGTGCGACAGAGTCCTAAAGTGGGCACATTATATTGCTCATGACTGTACATACACGAGTTATTAATTTATCTTAAGTCCAGTTTTTCACTAACACAGTTGGCTCGACCATTATAGACGGCGATACGGCTCACCACCCATCATGTTGGTCCAGCAGAAAGCACGATGAGGTATGGGTACTTAGTTCATCTTGATGTACCTCTGACTACCCCATTTGTATATAGTCGTAAGCTTATATTATATTGTTACTTATATACATAACTCACTCCCGTAATCCCTAATGGGGTGGACAGAGCCGCGAGTAACTAAAGACAATTTGCAGCCACTGCTGATGAATATTGTGAACCTTACGGGACAAGGGATCAGCCTATCACAACAATCTTATTGTTCGTCATGTAAGATAGGACACAATCGCTATGTCGGATTTTACGACATATCCGGGAAGACAAGCAGCTGACTGTGTCTGTTGTTTATACTCTCCCAGTCCAGCAGAGAAGTGTTTTTTTTTTTACATAAATATTAAATATTACTTTTCCGTGCTTCGGAGGGCACGTTTCGTGGGCTATTAGCCGTAAAAACACTGGTGGAGGTGTTTTAGGTGGTGGGCTACCCGCAGTGGAGTAGCGTGGTAGATTGTGCTCCATACCCCTTCCGGTTGATTGAGGGGAGGCCTGTGCCCAGCAGTGGGACGAATATAGGCAGTTTATGTTTATGTATTAAATATTTATATTTAGATAATTAATTGCTAATTCATAGGTTGTGGTTTTTAATATTATTATTTACACATTAGACATACTTGACATTGCCAACTTACTTTTAAACCCGATGAATTGCTTCTATGTGGCTTTTTTCAAATAATAATACAATTAACGATAAAGTTGAAAACATGAATTCAAAATTCCAAATTCAAAAATCCGTTCCACATTCGAATAGACACACGACACATGCGTTATAACAATTTTATTACGTGCAGAAGCTACAAGTCGACCGATTTAAGATTGTAATTATTGTTGAGTTGACTTGCTTCGGATCGTGTATTTTATTAATGGTCGGTTTATATCGCGTGCTGTGACTACGCTTGACACATTTTGATGTAGTTTTTATAGGTTACTACTAAACGACTGCGATTTCATTTGCGTATCACCTATTCGTTTATGATTTTATATATTAGGTACTACATAATAATAACATACCTCACGCCTGTATTCCCAAAGGGGTAGGCAGAAGTGTACACACACTCCTCGATAGCTATGTTTAAATTATAAAAATCAAGCAAAAATATAAGAAAATAATTTAAATATAAAAAAATAAATAATTAAAAAAGAAATATGGGGCTGGGTAAAAATAAGAAATATTTTATATTTTAATTTAATTGTTCGTTTAATTTAAATGTTATTAATGATACCTACATAATGTGGATCTACATTGTAATTATGGTTTTGTGAATTGTCTAAAATAACTTATAGAATTGAATTTAATAATAGTCCAATGAATAACGTACGGATTTCATATCAAATTAATTATAATAATTTAAATTAATAAATAATAATTAGGTACTTAGTTATTATAATAATAACAATAATTCTATAATTATACCAAGTATATTGTTGGTAGACCCGTGGTAGCCTAGTAGGTAGAAAGCTTGACTATCACTTTGAGGTCGCAGGTTCGTAAACCAGCATAGGCCTAAACCAATAATTTTCGAATTCATGTTTGGATCATAAATGATTATCACGTGCTCAGCGGTGCAGGAAAACATCGTGAGGAAACCCACATTCCCGAGAAATGCATTTCGGAGGTATGTAACCTAACCTTTATTGGGCTGATTTTCTCTTGCGGGTTGGAATCTCTGTCAAAATATGGACCTGTCAAATCTTCAGGTTAGGTAAGCGGACCCTGTGAAAAACGGGATAATGCTAGGCAGATGATGATTCTACAATTGTACCTACTTATAGGCTGTTTATGTTTTTCTTTGCGTCTCTGGAGCGAATGATTATATAATGATAGTAGTGGTATGTGACACGATTCTGATTAATGCCTAGGTTTTAATGGTTTGGCACTAAAACATAATTAATTCTAAACTCATGTGCGATTCTCAATCAACGGATAAATTATTCACTAGATTATAGGGGATCTTTGTAGAGCTTTCTAATTAGTAAAGAGAGCGAAAATAGCCCATGTTTAGTCTGAGTTTTTTGTCTAAAATAGCATTTAATATTTATAGCATTTAATAAAATAGGATCATCATCACCATCATCATCACCAGCCCATTAACGTCCGCACTGCTGGGGCACGGGCCTTTCCTATAGATGAGATCGGGCCTTAAATCATCACGCGGGCCCAATGCAGATTGATGGTTATTAACAACTGCTAATGCAGCCGGGACCAACGGCTTAACGTGCCTTCCAAAGCACGCGGCGGAGGAGCTCGAGATGAAAAGTTTTTTTTTGTGGTCACCCATTTCATGACCGCCCTTTGCGAAAGTTGCTTAACTTCAACAATCGCAGACCGAGCGCGTTAACCGCTGCGCCACCGAGCTCCTCAAGACAATACTTATCTATGGATAACTATTCATAGTTAGACATCTTTAAACTCTCAGAGGCAACTGAGGAGCGATCGAAAGAATCGTCTCCGCAATTCGATAATTCCACAGCGAAGATATCAAAAAAGTTTGTAACAATGACATGTCGGGCAGTCTGTTTGTGTGTGAATGTATGTGTATGTGGGTGTGTGTGTTTGTGTGTGTGTTTGTGTGTGACTGTGTGTGAGTTGTGTGCCGTGTTAAACGATAAATCATATCAGTGTACTTGTGATCGGGCGGGTGTTAGGGTTGCGCTGGGGTTCAATAAGTACGTATGATACGATATCGATTCTTTTGTACCGGGTGAGAGCCCTCAGCGCTCCCCATTTGTCCGGCCAAGTAGGTAATGCCATCTGCGGCAAATCTATATTAAGTCTCGTCAAAAAAATAAGATTCTTCTGTCGTGTGAGTTGTTAGGTGGATTACCAACCCCATCAACCCTGGTGTCAGGGCTACTATTGAGCCGCCAAAGGCCCCTGACATGGCCCATGTAACGACTACTAACTTACAACAGTAAACAGTAACCGGGACCAACGTCTTAACGTGCCTTACGACACAGATCAGTTTACTTTCGGACAATCAGTGATCAGCCTGTAATGTCCTAACCAAACTAGGGATCACAAAGTGATTTTTGTGATGTGTCCCCACCGGGATTTAAACCCGGGACCTCCGGATCGATTGAAAGGATTAGAGAGGATAGATATGCATTTTGTCTATAGTGATATAAAACAAGGAGCTCGGTGGCGCAGCGGTAAACGCGCTCGGTCTGCGATCGTTGAAGTTAAGCAACTTTCGCAAAGGCCGGTCATAGGATGGGTGACCACAAAAAAAAAGTTTTCATCTCGACCTCCTCCGTGCTTCGGAAGTCACGTTAAGCCGTTGGTCCCGGCTAACTAGCAGTCGTTAATAACCATCAATCCGCACTGGGCCCGCGTGGTGGTTTAAGGCCCGATCTCCCTATCCATCCATAGGGAAGGCCCGTGCCCCAGCAGTGGGGACGTTAATGGGCTGATGATGATGATATAAAACATAGGTATAAAACTCATGCTCGTAATCCCTAATGGGGTGGGCAGAGCCACAAGTAATCAAGCAACTTGCAGCCACTGTTGATACGAAGCCCTAAGATACATGGCTTCTTCCTTCTTCCGTTCCTATTTTAAGTTATACAGGCGGATCATAACGGGCAAAGATCGTGTATTACATCCTTCGGACGCCGATACTTTTCAGTACCGTCCCTAAGAGGGTTGGCAATGAATTCTAGATTAAGTAAATTAAATTCTTCTTTTTTGGGGTCATGTATACGTTTTTACAATAAAATACCAGATAACATTTTAAATTTGTCAGAGAATAAATTTAAAGTTCACGTGAAGCTTACTTTATGTAAAAAAGCCTATTAAGATTAATGATTACCTAAATGATAAAAATGTCTGGTATTGAATGTGTTCCTCTAGTTATAAATAACTTGTAATGTACCCTCATTGATTTAAAAGATGTGTTGCTGTTGCAGTTTCTTGTCATTTCTTCTCCTCAGCCATAACACCTTGCGAAATGACATAAATTCAAAAATGTTATATTGACCTTCAACAAGTTTATCCATGATAATTACGTTGAATAAATGATTCTGATTCTGAATACTAATAGTTACACTCGCGTATTGATTGACTGGGAGTACTTGCATTGGGTATCGACGGTCCTACATAAACAGCCTAGATATATGTCCCGGGCGCAGGCCTCCCCTCAACCAACCGGAAAGGGTCAGAAATCAGAAATCAGAATCATTTTATTCAACGTAATTATCATGGATAAACTTATTGAAAGTCAATATAACGTTTTTGAATTTACGTCATTTCGCAAGGTGTTATGGCTGAGGAGAAGAAATGACAAGAAACTGCAACAGCAACACATCTTTTAAAAACCAATGAGGATATACATTACAAGTTATTTAATAACTAAAGGAACACATTCACAGCAAAGAGCATACTCCAGCACGCTGCTCAACTGCGAGTTGGTGGAGGTGTTTTCACGGCTAATAGCCGGGACCAACGGCTTAACGTGCCCTCCGAAGGACGGAATCGTCTTACTTTTTCAGACAACCAGGTGATTCAAAGAAAAGTCCTTACCAAACAAAGGACAGTCTCACAAAGTGATTTCGACAATGTCCGCATCGGGAATCGAACGCGGATCTCAAAATCGTGAGCCTAACGTTCTAACCACTAGACCAGAGGTTGTTCCTACAGAGTGTTCATAAAATGAGATATACTAAGGTAATTACTGGTTAGTATCGTTAGTTTGATATCTTGGGTTGCCATCGAAAAATTTACATAAATAAACAGTCTATCGAAACAAGCAAAAGACAGAGACAATCGACGTCTCCCATCCCTATCTGCGAGCGTGTGTGTACGCATGCGTACACATTGCGTCTGTCTGCGTATCGAGATGCATTTCTTTCTCGTATTGTAATTTATTGGTCTGTAACCAAGTTAATTATTGCGATTTTTGTATTAAACGTTGAAAATTATTTTTAGCTTTGCAGATGCTTTGCTGAGCGCTTTTTACCAAGAAACTTATAACTTGTTTTTGTATCGGCTCGAACAAATACTTATACAGAGTTTTAATACAACTTTTTTTTATGGCAAAGGAATTAAAAATATTGCTTAGTGAGAATTTCGGTTTTTGTAACAGAAATGAGTAACGAGTTTGCGAAAGATTCTTTATTTATTAGTTGATTTTGCTTTAAAGGTAAGATTGCCTTGTCTTGTAACTTAATGTACTAACTTAAGTACCGTAAGCATAGAATAAGGAATAATAACTATGTTTAGAACGACAACTCTCCGCTCCCCATCAGCGGCTGAGCTAGGTTTACCTCACCCCCTCGGTCTTACTTTAGTCTTCAATCGTATAGCAACAGACGTGACACACACATATACGTGTGTATATGTAGTATCTGTGTAAAACGAGGTGTTTTGTAAGAAGTGTCTGGGGTGTGCCGTGCGGGTTATTTTAACTCTCGGAGGCAAGTTTAGCTCAAAACAAAACATAAACAATTTCTTGCCATTTCACAGTTATTGCAGTAAACCAACTAATACAAAATGGTATTGGCATTACTGGGGGGTTAAGAAGGCCACATTAAGGCAACTCACCTAATAAAAGCAATATTGCTATTTTAAATTTGTTGCGCACATACTTCTACCACCTTACAAATTAAAAATAAACCAGGGATGAACGTGGGTTTAATATTTGACAGCCAAACAAAATGGAATCCAATTGTCATACAATTCGACTGAACTTTGCTTGGCTGTTAAATACTTAAACCCACGTTTATCTCTGGTTATTTTTTTATTTGTAAGGTGGTTAGTGTCTATTTTTAAGTAGTTGCTCAAAATTTCAAGTATGTACAATAATGCTAGATATTCTCTTCCGCGAAAATCTGCGATAGCCTTATTCGCAGAACGTGTCAGTTACATCGCTGTGTCACAGGTTGGAATCTCGGTTCGGGCTTTAAGCCAGTGAACAGTTAGTACCTGATCGAAGACAACTTGCGGCCGCTGTTGATACGTAGTTTCTCGACACTTCAGGACCCTTTCATCGCATAATGCCGCTTTCGCAAAACGTCCCTTTCGCAGAATGTCCCTTTCGGAAAATGTCCGTTTCGCAATAATTCCTTTACATACCTATATATTGAAGGGAAGAGAGGAAGGGGTAGACCTAGGATAACATTTATGAAACAAATAAAAGAGAAGGTGCAGGTCGTGTCGTATCAGGAGGTGAAAAGGATTTGGCGGGAAGAAGAGAGGCATGGCGGTTACTCCACCGACAAGAGCGCAGCTCTTAAATAAAGAGAGAGAGAGATACCTATATAAACACGCTTACTTACCATACGGGTTGAGCAGACCCATTGCATACACTACACCGCGCACTTGAGATTATAATTTGTATCTAGGGACATTTTGCGACGAAGCCGGGTCGATTAATCCTTTCAAATATTTTTCCTCTCAGACGACGCCCTGAGCCGAGGTTCGCGCCCAACTGGGCACCCTCAAGCCTGTTGTCTTAAATGTTGTACCGGGTGAGAGCCTACTGCGCTCCCCATTTGTTCGGCCAAATAGTTAATGCCATCTGCGGCAAATCTACAATAAATAAGTCAGGTAAAAAAAAATGATACGTAGTGTTAAGATGAAGATGATGAACCTTATGGTGACAACGGATCGGGCTATCATCCGTAATAATTATTTATCATGTTGAAAAGAAAACAATCTCACTATCGGATTTTACGACACCTAATGACGACCAAATTTAAAGTGGCTCAACTATCTTAATATCTTCTCACAAGAAAACTCTCCTTTACCTGTAAAATACCTTACAACAATCAATCAATAGGTAGATATAAAAAAACCTAAAAACCGGATCGAATTTCAAAATAAGCAGGGTTAAACCTAGTTCACAATGTCGAGACCTCATCAGAGAATGGGGTCACAATTTTTATCAATTTTTAACCAAAAAAATGAGAGAAAAAAGAATAGTAATACAAAATAGTTTGCGATGTTCTCTCGGCGTAAGGAGATAACTCAAAATGGTATTAAAAATGGGGTGAACGTGGGAATTGGTACTGGTTGAATCATTTTTGGGGTTGGGATGCGAATTTCTAAAGGAACACCAAGGTTAATCTACATTTTAAGTTTTTTTTTAAATAAGATTTATAATATTGCATATTATTTTATGGTTTAACCTCTAGCGGCTTTTGCGTTTCTTATTGTAAGTTCGTAATTAATTTGTTAACTGAATTTACTAGTAAGTAGATAAAAGTACGTAACATATACTATAGTGTACCTAGTAACTATGTTAACAACATCGATAATTGAACCCTAGATTACATCGTCGCTTACATCGAGATTGTGGTCAAACACAAGTCTATGTTATTAAAAAAAAACGTAGATATTCACTCAAGCCTCCTTCCTACCGGGGAAAGCAGTGACTACGGAATTCCATTTGCTTCGAAGCTGACACTTCTTGCATTTTCCACTATTATGATTGTTTTCAATATTATAATTATGATGCTTAGGTACTTTTTCCGTGGCTTTGCTTCAAAATACCTCCAATACCAAGCCCTTAGCGCTTACCATTTGTCCGGCCAAGTAGTGAGGCTATTTAAGGTAAACCTACAATTAGTCACATGAAAAAAAAACTTGAAAATTCTCTAATAATTAATTCCAATATCAATTATAAATACGCTAAAAAAACTTTTAAATTGTTTACGCTGGTCCATTCTTTTTTATTACCTAGTTATTGCCTTGTGCGGCAAATCTACAATAGGTCACGCCAATAAAAAAAAAACTTGGAATGACAAGAAATACTTAATATTAATATTAGAATGTAAGTTATCTTCACAATGAAATCGTTACCGCAAAAATATAATATCAATTTATAATTTATAACCCTTCACTTCCGATCAATAGCCCTACACTGACCTTCGGTCACACCAATATCATATTTCTTTACAAAATTTTGGAAAAAGACCTTAAAAAACTTCGCAAGGATATTAAATAACCAAAAAGTGACCTTTTCTTCAAAATGGGCAAATAATAGTGACCCCTTTTTGTAAGAAATCGTGTGACTTCTGACCTTATTTGACCCTATTTGCTTTTTTCGAAAGTGGTCAAAAAGGGGCATCTCGGCGTATTGTGGACAATGGTTCCTGATTGGAAAGAAAGGCAAAAAAATTACAATAGCCATTGTGGGTAAAGTGGTCGTGTGTATGGTTTTTGTCAAAAAGTAATGAAGCGAGACATTTTTTATTGTATACATAGGTCAAGATATTATTCGGTTTCGTAAAATTTAATTTGAGTGTTTCACATATTTTACTTAAGCAATAATCGGGTTTCCGTATGTAAAAAGAATGGTAACAATGTGTAATCAATAAGAATGATTTAGTTTTTATTGTGACCATATTTTGTATCCGATTTCGGAGAACGCGTGATAGGAGCCGTGGTACTTTGAATTCGTAGGTTCGAATCCAGCACAGGCCTTTAGGTCTGATTGTCGAATTCATGTTTCGAACATAAATGATTATCGATTCGAACCCGTAACACTACAATGGAAGTCACACGTTTTTCGAACATCACCATCCCTGTAGCATTATCCCGTTTTTCACAGGGTCCGCTTGCCTGACCTGAAGATTTGACAGGTCCGGTTTTTTACAGAAGCAACTGTCCGTGACCTTCCAACCCGTAGGGAAATACCAGCCCAATCCAGGTTAGGTCACATATCACCGAAACACATGTCTTGGAAATGTGAGTTTCCTTACGATGTTTTCCTTCACCGCTGAACACGTGATAATCATTAATGATTAAAATATAAAAATATTTTTTTAGGTTACAATGTAACAAATGTGTCCAAAATTTTGTAACATCCACTAAAAAGCCGATTTGCCAAGAAAACGAATGACTCAACACCTTTTGTAAGAAAAACCGTTATTAAATCCTCCCATAATGTCGCCTACGACGCAAAATTCTATAAAAATCTCAAATTACTGCAAACAGTTATAAATCAAATTGCGAAAAAATTTAAAAAAACGTAAAAAACTATCTCACGAATCTTGAGTATTCAGCTTCCTAAAAGGGGTGATTCTGCCATTTTTTTTACCCCCGCACAATAACAAAACGGTACCCTTAAACAGTTACGCAAAAAAAAATGCGGAAGATAGTTTTTTTTTATTTTATTTTTTTCCAAAAAGCGTATCTAACTCTTTCCCATGGGTCTTAACCTTGGCGAACTTTTTGTCAAAAATTGAGACACCTTTGCCATCTTTTGGTTTTTTTATTTTTTTCTGTATGATCATGGCGGTGGGGTCGGGCCCTTTCTTTAGGGCCCTTTGTGCCTGCGTTAAGATTTAGCAGGTGGGTCAGATGTGCCCCATCTCGGGTTAGAGGTCTTTTCTTAAAATGTTTATTGTGCGTGAATTAATACGAGTGTGTTGAAGAATTTTTGGACTTTTCGATCCAGATTGCAATTTGAGATTGCCTTTTTGGATTCGATTTTTACCGACTTCAAAAAAGGAGGAGGTTCTCAATTCGACCGTATATTATTTTTTTTTTTTTTTTTTTTTTATGTTTGTTCGGGCATATCTTCGTCGTATATGAACCGATTTTGATAATTCTTTTTTTGTTTGAAAGGAGATATACCCAAGGGGGTCCCATGTCAAGGAAGTCAGGATCTGATGATGGAAGACCAGAGAAATCGAGGGGAATTTTCAAAAATCGTAGGAGCGACTAGTGCGTTTGTAAAGTCATATTGATCGGATCGATCTTTAGGCTTCGGGAAAACTTCCCGACCTTCGAAAACTGGTCAGCATCAGGGAGATACCCTATGGCCTGGCAAAACTATACAACCTGGAGCAATTTTTCTTTCACGAAACGTATTTAAATCTTGATCAAATTCAATCGCCGGTGCAAAAAAACAAAATGGCGGAAAAAAAAGATGGCCGCCATACAAAATTTTGTCGATTTTGGAAGAAGCCCGTTTGGGTAAAAATAATGTATGGGGCGCTTACTCAAAACGTCATGTAGAGTACGGAAATACTTTCTGGTCACCAAAACCTGCTCCGCATCAGAGAGATACTCTACGGCCTGGCAAAACTATCGCACGTGAACCAATATTTCTTTCAGAGCACTTATTTAAATCTTGGTCAAATTCCATAGCGCGTAAAAAAAAAACAAAATGGCGGAAAAACAAGATGGCCGCCATACACAATTTTGTTTTTTCAGAAAATGTCTCGGGATATAAAATATATATCGGGGTTGTGATCGGATCGTCATGTTAAGTATGGAAATACTTCCCGATTTTCGAAAACTGCTCCGCATCAGGGTGACACCCTACGGCCTGGCGAAACTATCACACCTGAACCAATTTTTCTTTCACGAAACCTATTTAAATCTTGGTCGAATTTAATGGCCGGTGAAAAAAATACAAAATGGCGAAAAAACAAGATGGCCGCCATACAAAATTTTGTTTTTCCAGAAAATGTCTTGGGGGTAAAAATGATGTATAGGGGTGTGATCGGAACGTCATCTTTGAAAACTGCTCCCAATCAGGGAGACATTCTACGGTCTGGCAAACCTATTGCACCTGGATTTTGTTTGTTTCCACGACACCCATTTAAATCTTGGTCAAATTCTGTCGCCGGTGAAAAAAAACAAAATGGCGGAAAAACAAGATGGCCGCCATACGAAGAGGGACAGTTTCGAATAAACAGGACACGCGAGCTGCCTTAGCAGCGAGCGAACCACGCGAAATCTACTGTATCTATATGTGTGCGTGAGTGTGTATGATAGCAGCTTCCACTGACAACCACATGTGTGTATGTACACATACACATGTGTGTGTGTGTGTGCGTGTGTGTGTGCGCGCGCGCGCGCGTGTGTGTGTGTGTTTGTGTGTGTGTGTGTGTGTGTGTGCGTGTGTCTGTGTGTGTGTGTGTGTGTGTGTGTGCGTGTATCTGTGTGTGTGCGTGTGTACGTGCGCGTGTGCTCGTGTGCGTTAGCGCGTGTGTGAGTGTGTGTGTGTAAACATGTTCATCAATAATAATTGTGATCACTACTAATAATATATTATATTATTATATATGAATATAAATCAGAAAATCTGTCTGTCTGCATCCTTGCTCGGTCTAACCATCACTTAAAATCGTAAAATAAAATAAAATTTTTAACAAAAAAAAAACCGACTTCAAACGCAAAACTAAAAAGCAATAAATAAATTTACTTCGCACAAAGTAATTAGTACGTATTTTCAATTAGTTAATTAATTTATAATTCTGAAGTCGGTGCCAAGTAAATGCTACAACAACCCTACTACAATATCAAATTACTATGTACACACAATATTGTTTAATACCTATATCAAAGCAATTACAAAACAATGTCAAACAAAAAATTACAAAACAATCAGTATTGAAAAATATATAAATCGGTACTTCGTTGTAGCATTTCCTTGGCACCGGCTTCAGATTTATAAAATAATTAACTAATTGAAAATACGTACTAATTACTTTGTGCGAAGTAAATTTATTTATTGCTTTTTAGTTTTGCGTTTGAAGTCGGTTTTTTTTTTGTTAAAAATTTTATTTTTGTTTCCATTGTTTGTACATTACGTTATATTGTTTTCTGATTTATGGTGGTATAAATAAACTCACCTCAGCTTCGAGACTGCCCTCAAGTTCATGTCAATGTGACAGTTCTTATATAAAACAGGGAGCGATCAGTCTCAGCTGAGATTCCTTAGTTTATTATTAACCCTCATTTTCGTTTGATATTATGTAAATTTTCCTCACGATGTTGTCCTTCACCGATGAGCACGTGATAATCATTTATGATCCAAACATGAGTTCGAAAAAAAATTCGACAATCATTGGTTAAAGCCTGTGCTGGATTCGAACCTGCGACCTCAAAGTGAGAGGCAAGCGTTCTACCAACTGGGCTACCACGGCTGGGTACAAAACATACATACATACATACATAACTTCACGCCTATTTCCCACCGGGGTAAGCAGATAATATAGAATTCCACTTGCTTCAATCCTGACACACTTCTCTTGCTTCCTCCACATTCATCAATCGCTTTGTGTGCGTGTATACGCACACCGGTTCAGAGTAGATCGTACTAACCTTTTCTAAAAACATCTCCAATTTGGGTAACAAAAGAGATAAAGAATTATTAATATCTGACAGTACCAACACTACCAAGAAAGCATCACCAAGCAAACGTATCAAGGATTCCGTTCTGAAGACACCAATTATCAATGTCTTTGACGAAAAACTCGCTATCGACTCGAGATACGGTCTAAAATATACTGTCATGTACAGGGTGGTGTTAAAAATTATTAGGATCAGTAGTTAGGTACATATTAAATAAAGTTGGCGAAGGTTGGTTGTAGGGTTGGCAGAGGAAAACTTAGAAAGACGTACATTGACCAAATTGGAGATGTCCTTAGAAAAGGTTTAGTACGATTCTACTCTAAACCGGCGTGCGTGTATGAAACAATTGAATGTGGAAGCAAGAGATGTGTCAGGAACGTAGCAAATGGAATTCCATAATCTAAGTAGTAGGTACTTATATATAAAGTTGGTGAATGTTGGTGGTAGGGCTGGCAGAAGGACGTACATTGACAAAATTGGAGATGTCCTTAGAAAAGGTTTAGTACGATCTACTCTGAATCGACGTGCGTGTATGAAACTATTGATGAATGTGGAGGAAGCAAGAGAAGTGTGTCAGGATCGAAGCAAATGGAATTCCATAGTCTCTTCTTACCCCGGTGGGATATAGGCGTGTGTTTATGTATGTATGTAGAGGTACTTATATATCTTTAATCGTGCTATTTTATTGGACTAGGAGTGAAGAAGAAATACGCTCAGATATTTATCATCGCAATTAACAAGTTGTAATATCATAACTTAGCATCACGCCTGTATCCCTAAAGGGGTAGGTAGAGGTTACCCACCCTCACCAGCTATGCTTAAGTAAAAAAATGAGAGGAATGTGTCTGGAACGCAGTCTAACAGCAGTAACAATTTAATTCCTGCACATATCTGTCTACTATCAAACCATGTATGTATTTCGTGCCCGAACTTACTTCAACACAATATTATTGTGGTCCTGTATCGTCGATATTGGCAGAGTGTGTAACTGCTATAATTGCGTTCCACTAAGGCCGGTGCGAGCGAATTTTCCAAAAATTACGACGAGACGACAAAAACCGCGCATTTTCGGAAACTCAGCGCGTCCGCCGGTTAACTAACAAAATGGTGTAACTCGACTTTTAATATTTCGGCGTTTAGAAAAAAAAGTAATCATCTCCCTAGCAATATCCCGTTTTTCACAGGGTCCCTAACCTGAATATTTGACAGGTCCGATGACCCGCGAAGGGAAAACCAACCCAAAATGTTAGGTCACATATCTCCGAAAATGCATTTCTCGGGAATGTGGGCTTAGAAAAAAAAGTAATGATTAAAAAAAAATACTGTCCATAAATTTGACGCTAAGGAAGCGACTGCCTGTCTGATGGAAACCGTGGAGGAAAAACCAGGCTATCTCCAAAACACATTTCTCGGGAATGTGGGTTTTCCCACGATGTTTTCCTTCACCGTATTTAAGAAAAAAACATGAAGAAGTTTTTATTAAAAAACAAGATACATCACTTCTCGTCAATTTCTCTAGCACCTATCTCTGTCTTCTAAAAAGAGCCACCCTCTGCCATCTCTCTCACATCCGAAGCGGTCAAAAATGAACGCAAAAATGTTTGCCGCGCAAAATATCTCGCATAGTTGACGAAATGTCAGTTTTGTTTAAATTTTGAATTTAGAAAATTAATATAGCGGTGCGACGCATTTTTGCGCGTCCCGACCTCTAATTAGAAATATTTTGAGATTTCTTTTTTGCCTCAGGTTTGAAATAAAAATTAAAATGAAATGGAATGGAGAGTTGATACAGGCTGGTTAGAAGAAATTATGAAAAAAATATGAAAATAATTTTAAGAAATTATGGAATGTTGGATTTTTCTTTTTTAATGTTCTGTTTTTTTAAAGTTTAGCACGACTTGATCTACTCTGAATCGGGGCGAGTGTATGAAACGACACAGATGGGTGCTGTCCAGATTTTTCTTCCTAATTTAATTCCTTTTAATCTTCTAATTTGATGGATAATAGACATAATATACTTATGCATGCATCTTTTATCTTTATTTTTGGGTATTAAACGATGACCCTTTTTATTACAGCTAAGCACAATTACATCTTCCATCCATTATTATTCTGATCACAATAAAAATAAACAATATTTACGTAGGAAAGTGAGAATACTATGGAAGGATAATGAATGGGAATTTGATTGTTTATGGTATGAAAGGAGGATGGTTAATGAATGGGACGTAAGGCAGTTTTAAAAAGTAAGAAAAGTGAGTCGATGGTGCAATGTCGGTCGGGTGAGAGGATTTTGGTTTTAATATAAGGTGTGTGGTAAATAAAAGAAGTGAAATATCATCATCATCAGCCCATTAACGTCCCCA
The DNA here is from genome assembly GCF_024362695.1 of Pectinophora gossypiella. Classification (NCBI taxonomy): domain Eukaryota; kingdom Metazoa; phylum Arthropoda; class Insecta; order Lepidoptera; family Gelechiidae; genus Pectinophora; species Pectinophora gossypiella. The sequence goes on along the minus strand of NC_065427.1, from coordinate 6,903,850 downwards.
CTGCTGGGGCACGGGCCTTCCCTATGGATGGATAGGGAGATCGGGCCTTAAACCACCACGCGGGCCCAGTGCGGATTGATGGTTATTAACGACTGCTAATGCAGCCGGGACCAACGGCTTAACGTGCCTTCCGAAGCACCGAGGAGCTCGAGATGAAAACTTTTTTTTTTTTGTGGTCACCCATCCTATGACCGGCCTCTGCGAAAGTTGTTTTACTTCAACAATCGCAGACCGAGCGCGTTAACCGCTGCGCCACCGTGCTCCTCAAGTAAAATATATCCTGTGTTATTTCTATATCCCATATTGATAGGTAGCAACATAATACGCAATTATCACGTTAAAGCTGTACAACGCCATCTTTTTTTAACATAGCCTGGAAAGTCCTTCATAGAAACAAAAGGAATTCCATAGTCTCTGGTTACCTGGGCTTTGTCCGGCCAAGTACTTAATGCCATCTGCGGCAAATCTACAATAAGTCACGTCGAAAAGAAAACGGTTACCTGGGCGGGAAATTATCGTGTGTTTACGGAAGTATGTATGTGATTAATATTTAAACAGTAAATAATCAGAAAACCTAGGAGGTGTCACTATATGGTGGTGTGTGGTGTCTGTCTACTAATATTAGTGAGTAAGAAATCATTGTTACTAACAACCTGGGTCCAAGTTACCCGTAATATTTATTTTTTTTACTATAGATAACATTATATTATACACAAATACTTAGAACACGATAACGAACTTACTATAGTTCAGAATCTTAAAATTTCTCCCGTCCCGTTCCACAAGAAATCCATCTCTTTATTATAACCTCCTTTACTTTTTCTTTTTCTTTTAACCCCTTCCCAGCCGGCTGTAACGTGACTCCGCAGTTTTGTCAAAATATCACACTGTATCTTTTTACCCTTTTTTACCCCAAAATTACCCTTTCCGTAAGACGTCTTTTGTATAAAAGATTATTGTTATTTTTCGTGACATCCGATATTTTTTCGATCAAAGATAAAACGTAATGACAAGTTTGCGAAAAAGTTTAAATACGACATTTCTTTTTCTATAAAATGTAAAGATTTTTTTCTTCGAGACATTGTCGCGGCTACAAATATCAATCCTTTGGCTAAAGTAGCAATTTATTTTAAAGCAATATTTCAAATATTATTGTGTAAGGCCTAGGATAACAAAATAAAAATATACTTACTTAATACTTTTATATTTATATCATCCCGCGCATATAAGTCGACACAACGATCACGACATGTCTTACTATAATAATATTATCATTCTCAACAGTGTCTCTCTAGGCTAGATTGGAGAATGAGCATAGAGCATACTCCACCACGCTGCACCACTGCAGTAGTCTAATTTGACTCATATACAGTAGGTGAGTACATTAAAGGTTAGTTACAACTATAAGACTTATAAGTAAAAGCAGGATTTAGTTTTAAATACACTTTTAAAATATTCTTTTATTCATAAACTAATATATTGAGTAAAAACTCAAAAAGGAAGCGAGGGCCGTTATTCTAATCCATATTTCGAAATTCGAACATTCATCTTCCATTTTCGAACTGTTTCCAAATTCAAAAGAGCTAAAAACTATATTCTCATTCCAACCGCGTCGCGTTCTAAATATAAAAAAAAAACTTTTTTGTCAAATATGGAAGGGTTAAGTCAAAAACATTCTATTTTTGAATTGTTAAAAAGTCCACATTGTATGGAATACGTCAAAACTTCATAGTTGGTTTAGTATATGCAAACTATGAAGATGTTTTATTAATTTTGTGTTGCTTTGCTGTTGATTGAAAGGAGTGCCGAACAGTGGGACTTATATACTTAAGCTGAAAATATTATGCTAATTACTGTGAATGATATCTTTTCTAGTTATGTCAACTCACCTACCCCGCAAACGTGATGATTTGAACAAAATAAAAATCCAATAAGAGTGAGAAAATAAACCAACTACAAATTATCATCATCTTCCTATGTCATTCATCTCGTTATCCCGTGTTCACAGGTTCCGCTTACCTAACCTGAAAATTTGACAGGCCCCGATTTTTACAGAGGCGACTGGAGAAGTTATTAGAATATCTGTATCTGTGACGCCCTAAGAATCTTTTTTTAGGACGCCACTCATACAGATACCTTTAATATCAATGATAAACAAACAAGCATCTATTGGCAAACATTGTCATTACTAGACTATCGATATGGTGGGGTCAAAGTCGAAGTGCGGTGCGTGCGGGAAGTTTCTGGCTAGTGTAGATGGCGTTAATTGCGCATGCTGCACAAAGCTGTACCACCGCGCGTGTGTCGGCTTGCCTGCTGGCGCGGTGGCGGGCCGGACTTGGAAGTGTCCTGAGTGCACATCCAAAGTCCCGAGGGCAAACCAGGATAGCACCCCTGTAAGAGCCCCTGCCGTGTCACCACCGCTTCACCAGTCGTGTGGGGAGAGCCCGCAGGCGGGACCTACCTTGGACACTACCATCACAGAGTTCCGGGAGTCCGAGCTAGCTCTGGAGTTTCGGCAGTTCCGGGAGGAGATGCGGCAAACGCGTGGCGAGATTCGTGCATTCCGACAGGATATGCAGGAGCTCAGGATGGCGGTCGGTGCCTGCGATGCGCGTCTCGACAAGCTGGAGACTCGCCTGATGGAGTTGGAGCAGAGGAAGGGTGGGGAGGCTGGTGGGGTGGTCAAGGCGCTGGAGTCTACAGTCGCCCAACTAAAAATGGAGCTTAACGATAGGGACCAGGAGCTCCTGTTAAATGATGTGGAGCTATCTGGTATTCCAGAGGTAGGTGGAGAAAACCCTGTCCACCTGTTTGCTCTTTGCGCTGCCAAGCTTGGTGTGACGTTGGACGAGCGTGAAGTGGTGAGCTGTGCCCGGGTGGGAGTCACCCGCGCGGCGGAGCGGGGAGCAGCGCCGCGGCCGCGCGCCATCGTCGTGCGACTAGCTCGCCGCGCGCCCCGCGATGCGCTGCTACGAGCAGCGCGCGTGCGCCGCACTACCACCACCGAGGGGCTCGGCCTGCAGGGTGCCCCGCAACGATTTTACGTCAACGAACGATTGACCAAAACTAATCGCCACCTTTTCTACCGGGCTCGCGAAGCAGCAAACCGGTTGGACTGGCGGTTTGTTTGGTCAAGAGACGGAAAAATATATTGTCGTCGAGCATCTGGATCCGCTGGACACCGAATCCGATCGGAAGCCGACATTCTATCGGTTTTTGGTCCCGGCTACAGCAAGGAAGAAGCCGTTATTATGAAGTAACGATATTTTCCGGTTGTACTGAATGTATTTTGCTGTCGTTTACTGGTGTTCATTGTTTACTGTTTGTTACTATTTGTGTGTGTATTGTATCTTTACAAAGTCGTTATGACTCATTTGGTCAGGTGGGGATATCCGAGCGGATTGAATGGAAAATTATTCTTTATATTTGTTTTTTGCTATTATATCGTATATGCCTACTATCACTTAATTTATCCTATATACAAACAATATTATTATACATTTATTACATACATGTTCATACCCAGACAAGAAACAACACAGCAACACTACATTTAAACTACGCTACAAATATATTAACACGATCAACTCTAATCACACTCCTCATTATTATTAATGAATATGGGTATACCACCGGTTTAATGTGTTTAAAATGATTGTAACACGCAAATTAAAAGTTGGTTTGTTTAATGCTGGCTCTTTGGGAACGGGACATGACGAATTTCTAGTGGCTATGGACCGACACGACGTAGACATAATGGCTATTAACGAGACGTGGCTGAAGGAAGGCCGGGAGGGGTGCGCCCCCGCCGTGCCGGGCTACCGGCTGCGGCACGAGCCGCGGCCGCCGGGCAAACGCAAGCGCGGTGGCGGGGTCGGCTTCTACATACGCCGCGGCGTCTCCGCCCGCGTGCTGCCTCACCCGCCGTCTGGTTGTGTCGAGCAGATGTGGCTCGCTATTACAGTTAACGGCAAAAAAGTCGTTATAGGCACTGCATACCGCCCACAATGGGTAACAGTAGACTTGATTTTGGGGGCGCTGTCCGAGACTGTGTCTACATTTTCGTGGAGTGATCATACAGTACTGCTTGGGGACTTCAATGTCGATATGTTGGACGTCGCTGATCGAGACGGCTCCGTCAAGAAGTTAAATACTTTCCTAAGCTGTTACAATTTAAATCAACTTGTTATTGAGCCAACACACTTCACTGGCCACAGCGAGACTCTCATCGATTTGGTCTGTACAGATGTAAAGGGGAGCTCTGTTGATGTCTATTATGTCCCTGAACTAGGAAGACATGCATTCCTTACATGTTTAATAAATATCCCCAAATGTAAACCCGCGCCATGTCGAATCACGCGAAGGTCATTACGGGACATCGATCTGAATATGTTCAATAAAGATCTGTCATCGTTATATTGGACCAACGTTAGTTCTTTAACAAATGTAAATGACATGGTCACCATCTACAGTGAAATGATTTCATACTTGTTCGATATCCATGCTCCCGTCAAAACCGTATCAGTAAAGTGCGAACAGTACCCGTGGATAACGTATAACATAAAACTTATGATGAAGAAGCGGGACCAGGCACATACCAGGGCTCGACTTACTAAGCAGGAAATCCATAAAAAATACTATAAAGATTTAAAAAAGCTAGTGAGTGAGGCATTGTATATGGAAAAGCAGGCATACTTCGAACATTATATTAACTCCACTGAAAATGACTCGCGTACGCTTTGGAAACATATTAAAAAAAATGTGAGAATTAAAAGTAGGCCCGAATTGCCAGCAAATATTTTCCAGGACCCAAACGAAATAAATAACTATTTTCTAAATGTACCCGGTAGCGATAATGTAAAAATATCCCAATTGACTTATTTCGAATGTCATCAATGTGTGTCCGACACATTTACTTTAAGCCAGGTCACAGAAAGTGATATTATGAAAGTCGTCCGTAATATTAAAACGAATGCTGTTGGAATGGATGGTATTTCGCTGGATATGCTACTGCTTACCCTGCCTGATACGTTGACTGTGATTACCAATATAATTAATTGCTCCATAGTAACAAATACGTATCCTACATTATGGCAGAAGGCATTGGTAAAACCGATACCAAAATCTTCAAATGCCACAGAATTGAAAGATCTTCGTCCAATCAGTATCCTACCATGTATGTCCAAAATATTAGAAAAAGTAGTTGCCTTGCAGCTTACAAAATTTCTGGAAAAGAATAACATACTACCTTACGTACAGTCGGGGTTCAGGAAGGGATATAGCACCACGACTGCCTTGCTACATGTTGTAGATGATATACTGGCTGCGCGTGACAATGGTGAGGGGACTTTGCTGACTCTGCTGGACTTCTCCAGGGCTTTCGACTGTATAAATATTCCAATGCTATTGTCGAAGCTACACTATTACGGATTTAGCATAGACAGCATAAAGTGGTTTAGTAGCTATTTTGAAAACAGAGCCCAAATTGTCGAATTGTGCAACGAGGACGGTTCATCTGTCAGGTCGGACTCTAAAACCGTCAAAAGGGGAGTTCCGCAAGGATCAATACTGGGTCCTCTTATGTTCATTATTTATAGCGCCGATGTGGTGAAACAAATAAAGAACTGTAAATTCCACGTTTACGCCGACGATATACAGATTTACACTTCATGTAAGCCTTGTGATACTCGTCTGGCGGAAATTAGGCTAGAAGAAGACTTAGAACGTGTTGCAACCTGGGCAGAAGCGAACACCCTAGTACTTAACGCAAGTAAAACGAAGTATATGATTCTTGGAACTAAACAACAGATAGACGGTATTACGCGTCAAGGGTTGAACGTTAGTATTCGGGGCGAAGTGGTACAGCGAGTGTCTGAATCGCGAAACCTAGGGTTGCTAATGGACGAAGAGTTACTTTTTGAAAAGCACATTACGAATACTGCTAGCAACTGTTTTTACAGACTGAAAGTAATGTACCAAATTCGAGAATATTTAAGTACTCCCATTCGAATCAAACTATGCGACTCTTTAATTCTCTCTAAATTTAATTATATGGACGCTGTGTATGGGCCTCGGCTTCTGGCGCGCTCACAAAAACTGGTTCAGAGAGTACAGAATGCTTGCGCTAGATTCTGCTTCAAAATTCCTCCCCGCACACACGTAACACCTTACATAAACAAGGCTAGAATCCTAAAAATGAAATATCGCAGACAGTTTCATTTTGCAACGCTGATGTTCGGAATAGTTAATTTTAAATTACCGCCATATCTTGCGGACAAACTAGTTTGGTCCCGCGACGTGACTGCTGCCAGGACCCGTGCGTCGTACTACTCACTCGCGGTGCCTCGTCACCGCACCACCGCTTTTCGTGGCAGTTTCAGGTTCGCCGCATCCAAGTGCTGGAACGATTTGCCGCCGCCGTTTCGTAGTCTGAAAACAATTTACAGCTTTAAATCAAAGTACAAATGCTATCTCCTAGATATGCAGCTATTAAGCTAATTAAAATTTTACCTAATTGGTTTCGACACGTCAACGTGGCGCAGTCCTCCTAGCGGGCTGGATGCGGCGACACAACCTTTGTCATGATTATTATTATTTTCCGTCGGGTAATGTTTGCATGGTCTGAAAAGTAATGGCAATATTATACACAGGCTTAATTATACTGTCCGTCAATCAAAAATAAAAAGTGCGTACTTATTCAATATTAGTGGATGGTATAGGTGGGTACATTAAGCATAAAACACTATATTTTGTTTTGGCTTACCTCATGGATTTGTTTATTGGGGTTTTCAAACGACTGCACGTTTCCATTATTTACTTTGGATGTTGTTGAGTGTACTGGACGTACTTAATTTATTGTTTCTTATTTGGTTAATGTATATTTGCTTTATTTGATTCACTTTATTTTTTCTTTTTAATTAATATACGCAATTCTATTACAAATTTATAATTTCGCTTTACTTTGGGAACACGTCGTGCCCGTTCGGCAGCGCGGCGGTCGAATGGAAAAAAATATTTTGTTTATAAGTAAGTACTAGTAGTAACCAAACTACTTTACCGACCGAGCTAGAATCGGGGTGCGGCGCGCGCGATAGATAGGTACTAAGACAGACTACACAATACACATTCATGGAATTCGTATTTGTTTATATTATTACATTTGTTTACTAGTTTTACCTATATTAATAACTTTCTTTTTTATTCTAACCTTAAGTATTTACGTATACATCTTTGCGATAATATTTGTCTATGTACACTCTAATTCTATTAAAATAATTTGGTATATATTATAATGTATATTTTTGAATTGAATTTGAATATACACACCATTAACACATGTTTATGGAATACGATGTTCGTGCGTCACCTAACAGGGTCCACATAATACCAGCGTCGTGGTTCACGCCGCGACTTGTGCTGAGTGAGGCCCTTTTATCTCAGGACGCCCACCACCACCTTATGGTCATTTCGACAAACATCCGTCTTGCTTTTTTGTAATTGTTTTAGTGGAAATTTGATATGATGTTGTTGACTTTTTTTTGTGTGTGGCGTCCTTTTATAATAAACTTTTTCTATTCTATTCTATTCTATTCAATGAAAAAAGAAAAGAAAAAGATATTAAAGATATCAGTATCTGTGTTAAGAAAGACACATATATAAATAAATAAATATACTTTATTGCACTTAACAACCAGTTACATCACAAACATGAAATGGACGTTTACAAGGGAGGACTTATCTCTAAGAGAGATCTCTGATAGGTATATGTATGTCTTTCTATCTTTCTAAATGCAAAAGTACTGAACTAACTACGTTTTCTATCCGTCAGCGTCAGTGCCTTCAGTCACATCTCAAAACAATAAATTATCTGTAACTTTAACGTATACTACATTGAGCATTATTCCTTTTTCAAATGATACGAAAGACACAGGAAGCACGAGTTTTTTGTCACTTCCACGTCTCACCGCAAGCATCTTTATCTACTCATCTCTTTTCTTCTCTCCCAAACGTTAGCTGCGAGAAAGAGACGGGCTTATATCAGTCAATCTCAGGTGCGGACAGTAACAGATGTTCGTAGTAAGCGCATATTACACAATTACGATTGTATTTAATTATTTTTTCTCGCGACGTTGTGTTCGGAAAGTCGTGGGCGTCAGTGTTAGTCACAGCGGCTAGTAGGTTGGGGACAGATGCGAATTTAGGGACCTATTTGGGGGGAGTGAGGGGGGGTTATATTTATGGAACGTTTAGCTTTGATTACAGAAATATCGCGGGCTACGACCATATTCATACGACGTTTGACTACATAGACAATATTGAATTCATCTTATTGATCGAAATCACGCGGTATTTTTATTTAATCGCAGCGCGGGCGATAGCGCAAACCCGTGCAGAGTAGGTAACTTCTCGAACAGTTTGAATTTAAATTAGCTGTCACCAATTAATAAATGATTGACACAAACTTGAACTTAAGTATTTTTTACTTACTTAAGTTTTTATATACATTTCATCCTAATGGGGTAGTCAGAAGTACTCATCGAGCTTTCTGTTAGACCAACGTGATAGGCGGTGAGCCGTATCGAAGTCTATAACTCGCCGTACCTGCTGAGATACCAGGCACAATAGACTTTACATTGTGATCTGCGTTCCGGCGAAAATTAATAACTCATTGGTGCAACCTGAGGAGCTCGGTGGCGCAGCGGTAAACGCGCTCGGTCTGCGACTGTTGAAGTTAAGCAACTTTCGCAAAGGCCGGCCATAGGATGGCTGACCACAAAAAAAAGTTTTCATCTCGAGCTCCTCCGTGCTTCGGAAGGCACGTTAAGCCGTTGGTCCCGGCTGCATTAGCAGTCGTTAATAACCATCAATCCGCACTGGGCCCGCGTGATGGTTTAAGGCCCGATCTCCCTATCCATCCATAGGGAAGGCCCGTGCCCCAGCAGTGGGGACGTTAATGGGCTGGTGATGATGATGATGATGGTGCAAGATTTAATTTTCACGTTCTCATTGGACCCTATAAGAGCTCTAAATACGTCCCTGTACAGAGTTTAGAGTAGGTTTCAGAACAATCGCCTTCCCTCATGTCATGTTCAAAGAAAGTTCCGTTACTTTTCTAATTCTAAGATTAGATTTGACTTGTTAATGCCGACTGAGGTATTAATTTAAAAACAATTATTATGCCTCGTTCTATCCCTTTAACGGATGCTAGCGTTTAAGTATGAAATCTCTTAAATCCCGTGGTCTAATGGTTAGAGAGCTGGGCTCGAGAGATTCAAATTCAAATTCAAAAATATCTTTATTCAGTAGGTAACATAGTTACACTTTGAATCGTCAATTTTTACATAAGGAACGTCTCATCCGCCTAAAACTACTGCAGCTTCTCACAACCTGATCCTGAGAGATGGTGTGGAGGTACGGGTTCGATTCGTCGAAAACACTTTGTGAGACTATCCTTTGTTTGGGAAGGACATTGCAGGCTTGAATCATCTGATTGACAGCACGGTGATCCGGCTCCGGCTATTAGCCGACAACACCTCTACCGACCCGCAGTAGAACTGGAGCAACGTGGTGGAGTATGCTCCATATACACTCCGGTTGATAAAGGGGAGGCCTGTGCCCAGCAGTGGCACGTATATAGGCTGTATATTATGCTAATAAAATATCTTTCTTACAATTCTTTTTTTGGTTACGTAATGAAATTGGATTGGAGGACAGAAGTCCTAGTATGGCTTTGTAATAGACTACTCTGGGTGCCATCCCACTCGCGTCAGACAGAGTACTGCGGGGCGGAAGGCAAGAGGGAAACCACTGCCCTATTTTCCCTAAAAAAGTAGCATGGAAAATGCTGCACCGACAAGAGCGTGGCTCTTAAATTGATGATGATGATAATTGAAATTGGAAATGTGTACATTTCAAAATCAAATCAAATAGGTACCTATGACTTTTTTATTGCTTAAAAACAAAGGAGTAGAATTGTGGAGGAAGCAAGAGAAGTATGACAGGGTCGAAGAAAATTAAATTCCATAGTGCTTACTCTGGTATAGTACGCGTGAGCTCATTGCGTCGCCTGAGAGGATAACATTTGAAAGAATTAATCGAATGAGGGAAATCGTCGACCCGCCGGCGGGGTCGGTATCGGGATTCCGGTTACTAAACAAAGCTCTACATTTCTTTTTCACAAAATCTAAGTTATTAGATCAAAAATTAACCTTTCCAATCTCAGATGACATTAACAGCTATAAATGTCACATTAACTATTATATTATTGCACGTAAAAGTTATACGCTCGTTTGAACCGTTTTAGATAACGAACTATTGTTAACCGCCATTTTTATTTCGATCCAAAAATCAATATTGACCCCAAACAATATAGAATTTTGCACTTTTTTAAATTTTTACACAAAACGATTTTTGACAAAAAACGTCCAGGTGCGGCGAAAGGGTTAATTGTTGTTGCCATCTCTTTCTGGCGCTATGGAGAACTCTTGCGTCTCCTTCTAACTGTTCCTAACCCTTTGAGGGGTTATTTTTTTGGGTCAAATTTAGATTTTTCTCATTCATTTTTTTCTTTATAAATGAGATATTGTATTTCGATCCTTTGTGTGAGTTTTAAAGTTCACCGTGGACGGGTTTAAATCATTTTTATGTGCGCGTACGCTGCGCAGAGTTTAATTATTGTAATTTTGATTCAGATATTTGCGGTAATAGTGTAAATAATTGAATAATATGCATAGGCTAACGACTATAATATATTTTATGTATTTTGTATCTTTTTCTGTGAAATAAATTATCTTCTTTCATAGTGTGGGTTGTGAGGTGGACTACCAACCTCATCAACCCCACCGGGTTGATGAGGTTAAATATAAATTATCTTACGTAACATAAACAGCCTATCTACGTCCCACTGCTAGGCACAGGCCTCCCCTCAATCAACCGGAGGGGGTATGGATCATACTCCACCACGCTGCTCCACTGCGGGTTGGTGGAGGTATTTGGGCTAGTAGCTTGGGACCAACGGCTGAACGTGCCTTCCGAAGTACGGAATCATCTTACTTTTTCGGACTTTACGAAACAAAGGACAGTCGCGCAAAGTGATTTCGACAATGTCCCCATCGGGAATCGAACCCGGACATCCAGATCGTGAGCTTAACGCTCTAACCTCTAGACCACGGATTCGGAGCCAGAGGTACATCTATCGCAAGATGAACTAAGTACCCACACATCACCGAGCTTTCTGTTAGACCAACGTGACAGGTGATGAGCCGTATCATCGGAAATATAAATAATATTATTGTTACTACAATCCATTGCATACACAGCAAGGACCATGGCTTTAGAGGTCCCGGGTTCGAAGTCCGGTAGACAAACAATTGCACAATAAAAACAAACTTGCCGATTAATGAATTCTAGATAGCATACATTGTTTTAGGTTTACGCGGTTATTATCATAATTAAAACACATAATAACGGGTTCTTACCGCGTTTGAATCAGGGAAATTATGGATCTACCTACTCCACTCCAATCTCATCAGTCATACCGTGATCATGGCACTTGCAACAGTGTCGAAATATCGGGAGTCTCATATCCCCGATTTAAACGCGGTAAGAACCCGTTATGTGTTTTAATTACTATATTGCATAGTTGTTACTCAGAGCCCTTTACTCAGATGTGAAATGTGTGTGAAATTATCGATTGTATAGCAACATAATGTAACATAGGCACATTAGATTAAAATTTCCGATCACAAAACAGTTCTAGTATAGCCAATACATTCGCCTTGAGCTATTCGCGTGTAAATTAGTGCATCAGAGATTTCTGTTAGCTTTCTATTTATAAGACAACGACAATGCGCGGACGCAACGTACAATGTTCTTTATAAGTAAAATATAACGTACACCGGCCGCTTCACCCGTACATATGAATTTTATGAATCGAGATTTAAAGTGGCGTGGAGCGGATTCGATGTGAAAATATTTTGGAGAATCCGTTCGATACTTATATTATATCTACTTATATATGCCGCTAGCAAAAAAACTAAGCATATAAATGACGGAAAAAGACGTTTTTTTTTTTATTTTAAGTAAAGAATGAACACTCAAGTAAACACCTGACCGCGATCCTTGGTAAACGAAATATTCTTGGAGTATATCGCTACCAACCCATTGTTAGTGCATAAGTATGATCGGTACGGTCACGAGCATTAATATGTATACACTTCGGTACCATGTCACATTAACTTTTTTGACAAATTGATCTGTGAGTCTCACTAAATGTCAAATATGTTAGTGCGACAGAGTCCTAAAGTGGGTACATTATATTGTTCGTGACTGTATGCCCACCGCAGAAAATTATGTCATGCATCAAGAGACATAATTTTGTCTAATATCCATCAATTTATAGTTTATAAACTGTGCGTTTGAGTACGTGCTAAATATAGACATCCCGTACTTACTTACTTAATAGCGAAAGAAAATACCAATGACAAAACTGACCTAACCTGTAAGCTGGTTTGCCCTTCGGGTTGGAAGGTCACATACACAGTCGCTTCTGTAAATAACTAGATTTGTCAAATCCAGTAGGTAAACGGACCTCGTGAAAACGAGATAACGCGAGGAAGTTGAAGATGATCTTTTTTTTTAGACAATAAGTCTACAATAAGTCCCTTATTGTAGATTTGCCGCAGATGGCATTAACTACTTGGCCGGAGAAATAGGGAGCGCTGAAGGCTCTCTCCCGGTACAACGTTTAAGACAACAGGCCTGAGAGTGCCCAGTTGGGCGCCAACCTTGGCTCAGGGCGTCGTCTGAGAGGAAAAATATTTGAAAGAATTAATCGACCCTAGTGGATCGATAGCGATAAGCGCTGAATGAGGGAAATCGTCGACCACGCCGGCGGGGTCGGTATCGGGGTCCTGAAGTGTTTGGTGTCGCGATCTGATTGGCTGCCTCTATGGCTAGAGTAATCGGGTTCACGATGATCCCTAACAATTTAAATGTTAGAAAACGACTAAGTATTACCGTGATGAAAAAAATATTCGCAGGTCCTCTCTACGCGTCCCCTGTCCGCGCCCGCGCGGCGGGCCGCAAGCGACGTGCATCGATTTATGCCGATACTCGATAATTAAAAACAATCCGCCATATTGCTTTTTGTCTCTTTTATTCCCGTTTTTGTGCGTCCCTCATTTGATTGTCTTGCTTTTGCCCTTTTTTCCGTTGCTCCTTAAAGGGCTCTCTGTTTTTGCATTAAGTTGGCTATCTCTTCGTTTCGTATCTGAAAGACATTTTAATTTATATTTTTATATCGCTTACGCGTGCTTGCGGGTATACCGATGTTCTGCCTTTGTTTCGTCTTAAATGCTAAATTGGAAGAGATAAGTTTTGTATGCAGTCGTATTCGGATACAATAAAAGATTTTTAATTGTGATTCGGATTGAGCGAACATTGTCGGGTTTCACAGTGGTAAAAAATATTAAGTTTGCGCAAGTATAAGCTTCTTTTGACCTATTGAAATGAAACGACTCAGTATTTAACACTTTTAAGGACAGAACGTCTAATGACGTTCCGATTCCAAGGTGTCACACTATCTACCATGAACCATCAATGACCCATGGTCTCTGTCCGTGAAAGGGTTAAGAAAACGGTGTCTTTAACTGTTAGGTAACAAAAAAATATTCTTGGTGACATTTTGCCTTTGCCTTGCCTCTTTTCTCATAAGGACGGATTCTCAAAAAGACAGATTCTACAAGATTTGAATTCACGATTAACTTTAATGAAGGCTTATAAAAATACGAATTGTCAAAAGTGTGAAGAAAGTACACAACCCAGACTAATCAAACAAAATAAGTAAATAATAAATACAAAACAAAACAAAATAACTAAAAATAAAACAAATTATTTAAGTACTTACAATTAAAAGTAAACAAAGTAAGTAAGTACTTTGCAAACAAAGTAGGAAGAGAAAAGACAGACGATACATTCTTAATAAATTCATTATGAACAGCGCAACTGCTCCTCGGACCGTCTTCTGGAATGGTGTCTCCAGACATCATGAAAACATGGTTCACGTCGCGGCTTTGCCAGAAAGGTGGCGGGATGGTGACTAGCCAGATTCAGAACCACCATAGTGACTTGAGTATCTATCACTAAATGTGAGGAATAACAACATCATACCAGTGTAAGGTCAACTCCAATTGAGTAAAATATTTACGAGACATTGCAACACTGGCCGGAATTGAAAAAAATTGGAGGGAAAAAGAAAATTGATTGGAGACGGGAAATTGTTTTTTTGGGAGATAGATCTGGGTTTTTTCTAGGATAGATTATACGAGCACGAGACATTGCAACACTGGCCGGAATTAAAAAAAAATAGGGGGGAAAAAGAAAAATGTTTGGAGGCGGGAAAATATTTTTTGGGAGATAGATCTGGGTTTTTCGAGGATAGAGTATCTTCAACACCTTCTTCCTCGCTGTTAACAATAAAGCCGCTTATTGTGTTTATTTTATCCGTCTGTACAGTCATGAGCAATATAATGTACCCACTTTAGGACTCTGTCGCACTAACATATTTGACATTTAGTGAGACTTACAGTTCAATTTGTCATAGAAGTTAATGTGACATGGTACCAAAGTGTATACACATTAATGCTCGTGACCGTTCTGGTCGTAATGGTCATGTATGACCTAAGTATAATATACGTATAATATGTTTTTGTACAATAAAGAATTGGGTAGTTTCTCAGGTCAAAAATAAATTAAGAAATTCTAATTACTAAATAAAGAAAGAACTAAAGGTGACAAAAACGTTTTCGTTTTTCTATTTAAGTAGGTAACTTATCATCATAGAAGGAAAGCTAGAAGGAAAGAGAGGAATGGGAAGACCAAGAAGAGCTTACATGGAACAGATTAAAGAAAAGGTAAACGTCGTGTCTTATAGGGAAGTCAAGGAATTGGCCTTTGATAGACTGGAATGGAAAATGCTACACCGACAAGAGCGTGGCTCTCAAACTGATGATGATGAGGTAACTTATTTATGAATTTTAATAAAGAAAAATGTAATAATTAGTGCGACATTTTGTCACTTTTTCTATGACGTCACAGGTTGCTTTTTCATACAAATTCCATAGTAATTTCGTGTTTTGACGTTTAGTAAAAACTAAAAAGTGACTGATTTGACTAGTTGGAAAGTACCCTATTATTGTTTGACTGATTGATGTGCAATTACCCGCGCAAGCGCGAACATGACGAGGTTTGTCACTACCCTAATCTCAGATTATCGTAATGGTTTTTGATAATTACTTAGTAATATATTACTTTTAAACAGCCTCCGTGGTCTAGTGGTAAGAGCGTTAGGCTCACGATCTGGAGGTCCGGGTTCGATTCCCGATGGGGACATTGTCGAAATCACTTTGTGAGACTGTCCTTTGTTTGGTAAGGACTTTTCAGGCTTGAATCACCTGATTGTCCGAAAAAGTAAGTTGATTCCGTGCTTCGGAGGGCACGTTAAGCCGTTGGTCCCGGCTATTAGCCGTAAAAACACCTCCACCAACCCGCAGTGGAGCAGCGTGGTGGAGTATGCTCCATACCCTCTCCGGTTGATTGAGAGGAGGCCTGTGCCCAGCAGTGGGACGTATATAGGATATTTATGTAAGTATGTTATGTTATATTACTTTTGAATGTCATTCGCTGATCATTTTCGACCCATTTTAAATATAAACTATAACTCGATTTCCCCCCAAAATCCTCCCACATCTCAAGGTTGAACCAACAAAAAACTTACAAAGAAATCCTTAAAAGTACCAAAAACAAATCTTTATTTGTTCCCTTTTGAACCAAATTGAATTTGAGCCGCGATGGAATTTCGTAGGTTTTTTTAAAAATGATCAATGACAGACCCACAATGACGGAATATCGGGCCTTATTAGGGTTCACTAGCTCTGATATGTAAGGACCAGTGGTTGAGCGCTGGGCTCACGATCCTGAGATCCCAGGTTCGATTCCCGGTGGGGACATATCACAAAAATTACTTTGTGGTCCCTAGTTTGGTTAGGACATTACTGGCTAATCACTAGATTATCCAAATTAAGATGATCCGTGCTTCGGTAGGCACGTTAAGGCGTTAGTCTCGGTTACTACTTACAGATGCAAGTAAGTAGTCGTTACATGAGCCATGTCAGGGGCTTTTGGCGGCTCAATAGTAACTCTGACACCAGATTGGATGAGATTGATACTCCACCTCATAACCCACACGATAGAAGAAGAAGTAGGTAACATAGTTACACTGTGAATCGTCACATTTTTACATAACGAATGTCTCATCCGCCTAAAACTACTGCAGCTTCTCACAACCTATATAGCCGGGGAAAAGAAGGTGCACGGAAAACCTCGTCACAGGGCCCTAGACGTTTTTTTTTTAAATAAACATAAAATACTGTTATACAATTTAGAAATTTGGCTGCCTTATAACATATTAAAACTAATAACAACATTACAAAGGGCCTTATTACCCTGAAGTAATTTCTTCCAGCCATACAAAACTTGCGAGCCAATGACGATACGAAACTACATACAAAAACATCACCACTATATCCCAATTAGGGTAGTCAGAAGTACATTCATCGCGAAATGAACTAAGTACCCACGCCTCACCGAGCTTTCAGATCAACGGAACCCCCAAAAATTAACCTTTAACACGAAAAATTTTCAACGCTTTGTTTGAAGACAATAGGGCGGAGGTCAAAGACCGGTATTAAAAAATTTAAGAAAGGACCTTAGGGCGAGTTATGGCGGCAGACCTCAGTTATTAAGGCCCCATAGTAATCTTAATCTTGGTGATATTTCGCGATACGTGCTTAGTTTCGATATTCTCGTAATTTTGTTCTTATGTTCCTTTTTAAGAGAGGAAGGGGAAGACCAAGAAGAGCTTACATGGAACAGATTAAAGAAAAGGTTAACGTCGTGTCTTATAGGGAAGTCAAGGAATAGGCCTTTGATAGACTGGAATGGAAAATGCTACACCGACAAGAGCGTGGCTCTTAAATTGATGATGATGTTCCTTTTTTCTCAAAAGGACAGATTTTCAATAAGACATATTCCCAAAAGAACTGGTTTTACGAGACTTGAATTCAAGATTAACGTTATGAAGGTTTACAAATAAAAATCACGACTGTAATCCCTGACGGGGTGAACAAACGGGGGAGCGCTGAGGGTACAAAAATTAACAACAGCAACAGGCAACAACAACAGGCAGCAACAGGCAACAACAAACTTGAGAGTGTCGAGTGTCCATTTGGGCGCGAACCTCGGCTCAGGGTGTCGTCTGAGAGAGGATAATAATTTTTAAATAATCAATCAACTCTAACGGGCTGATAGCGCAGAATGAGGGAAATCGTCCACAATGCTGGCGGGGTCTCTTCCAGTTCGTCATAATATCCAATAAGGAGGAGTTTGTCATAATAAGGCCGCCAGATTGTATCTATCATCCATTTGTGTAAATTTGTTTTGTAAGTATGTTGTGTGCAATAAAGTATATTTGATTTGATTTTTGATTTAATATCCCCGACGTCTACGACGACGACGTCGTCGGCCTTTGCTCAGCAGTGGGATCATATAGGCTAATAATAATAATAATAATAATCCCCGACGTCACTACCAAATAAAGCGAAGCGAAAAGCGAGTATTGATGGTTGGGCCGGCAGGGGAAGACCTAGAAGAACGTACATTGACCAAATTGGAGTTGTCCTTAAAAAAGGTTCAGTAAGATCTACTCTGAACCAGCGTGCGTGTATGAAACGATTGATGGATGCGGAGGAAGCAAAAGAAGCGTGTCAGGATCGAAGCAAATGGAATTCCACAGTCGCTGCTTACCCCGGTGGGAATGTATGAATGAAATAGGCATGAGTTTATGTATGTACGCTACTACTAACTGAAAAAGTGGATCAACCTACCCCTACATAACATACATACATAAATAGCCTATATACGTCCACTGCTGGGCACAGGCCTACCCTCAATCAACCGTAGGGGGTATGGAGCATACTCCACCACGCTGCTCCACTGCGGGTTGGTGAAGATGTTTTTGCGGCTAATAGCCCGGACCAACGGCTTAACGCGCCCTCCGAAGCACGGAATCATCTTACTTTAACGGACAATCAGGTGATTCAAGCCTGAAAAGTCCTTACCAAACAAAGGACAGTCTCACAAAGTGATTTCGACGTCCCCATGGGGAATCGAACCCGGACCTCCAGATCGTGAGCCTAACGCTCTAACCACTAGACCACGGAGGCTGTTACCTACCCTTATAAGGTTAAAAATACAGGTAAAAATAATCTAGACACTGTACGAGCTAACGCACGCACATTCATATTTTTTATTACTTTACAAATTAGAATTCATTGTACTTAATTTAATTTAGCATAGCGTGCACTTTGTCATACGTTCTACGTTGCATTGGGTTCAATTGGTGGAAACAATAAATCAGTGTACGATCAGCACTCGACGGGTTTGGTTTTATTTAGCTCTCTTCGGAGTCACCACCCCTTAGCTAGCTACCCCTTAGCTCTATACTTACTAAACTTCTATTAGCTTAGCTTTACGTTAACGTACCGGCGGTAAAAGACACAGAAACATACATGAAGTACGTGGATCGAATTTGAACCTTGGACAAGCAGTTTAAATCAGTGTTCCGAAGCATATACGACACCGCCGCCCGTGTAGACAGTAAAGTATTCGAAATGAATAAACAGAGGCGACTGTGGAGCTGGTGTTCGTCAATGTGTTATTACATGAAAAAAAGGTTACAAAATTAAAATAGTTTAGTAATACCTTTTTTATTTTTTTTAGTGTCAGGATCGAAGCAAATGGAATTTTATAGTCTGTGCTCACCCCGGTGGGAAATAGGCGTGAGTTTATGTATGTATTATATTTTTTTATAATACAAAAGTATTTTATAATAAAACAATTTTTCTTTTCTGACATCTAGGCCCACGCAGATCAGGGGGACATTTGCGAATATAAAAGTAAGTGCGCAATGCAAAAAAATTACAAATAGCAATATTGCTTTCTTAGATTAATTGCTTCGATGTGAACATTTTAACCCCCTATACATTACATTAAATATGAAATAAAATAAATTGCTAATGACTTTAGTAATTTTAAAAGCTAATTAATTAATAATTTAATACGTTTAATTATCGATGCTTATTTTTTGCTTAAGTATTTTTTATATTTAATAACTACTTTTTTATTTAATAATTTTAAATAGCTTTTGCACCTATACCGTTAAATGTAGCAGAGAAGGAAAATAGCATTCAGCCTAACTCGAAAATTACATACCTACCAAGGTAATACGAAAATTGTACTATATATCTACTATAGATGCGAAAAACATATCAAATTTACATCACTATGTAGCAACCCGGATCAACGGTTTAACGTGCTTTCCCAAGCACAGATCATCTTACTTTCGGACAATCGGGTGATCGGCATGAAATTTCCTGAACAAAGTAGGGATCACAATTTTTTGTAGTATGTCCCCACCGGGATTCGCACCCGGAGCCTCCGGATCGTGAGCATAACGCTCAATCACTGGTCCAAGGAGGATGTTCGGCGAAATAATAAAGACGAAATCGCGTGCGGAAAGCTAGTAAAATAATTTTATTATTTTAATGTCCTCTCCACGCCACGAATGTTCGGTTCAAATAAGTTATGGAAAAATTAACCAAGGTGTGCGCGCAGGCGCTCTGTGGGTTCCGCACAATTATTTAATTGTCTTCTGAATTAATTGAAATTGTTACCAATATGTTACTAAATTGTTGTATATTTCATAAACTATGATAGTATAAATAGTAATATAGTATAGTGTAAGTAGTCGTTACATGAGTCATGTCAGGGGCCTTTGGCGGCTCAATAGTAACCCTGACACCAGGGTTGATGAGGTTGGTAATGCACCTCTCAACCCACACGAGACAGAAGAAGAGATAGTATAATATCTAGCTAGAGAGAATAAAAACGCAATGAGTAAGTAGGTAATATTTGTTGATCAAAGTGAATAGAAAAATTGTGTCCAAGAAATTGGTACTTAAGTATTAAAAATAAGGTCGCCGGTTATACCTCATTTGTCTTTGCTTAAACTGGAATTCATGTTTGGATCATAAATCATTATCACGTGCTCAGGGTGAAGGAAAACATCGCGAGGAAACCCACATTCCCGAGAAATGCATTTTCGGAGGTATGTGACCTAACCTGTATTGGACTGATTTTCCCTTCGCGGGTTAGAAGGTCAGACAAGCAGTCGCTTCTGTAAAAAGCCGGACTTATCAAATCTTCAGGTTAGGTAAGCGGTCGCTGTGAAAAGCGATATATACCTAACGCTAGATAGAAAAGAGTTTTGTACTATAGAGTACCTATCCCTATTATTATATTATAAGTAAAACCAAATTAGAAATAACATTAACATTATTAGCTTAGCATATCCCGCATACCCATCCATAACCCGAACGATTAACGAGAACAGCGCAAGATTTAAAAACGGAACGAATTAAAAAAAAGTGCATTCATCCAAGCGAGCTCATTTATAATAAGAGAAACGCAACGAAACAAAAGAAAAACATCCTTTTCGAATTTTGTTCGAAAACGAACGATCTTGTGATAAATATTGAAATATGGAATGGTGATCCGATACGTTTTTGTTTGTCGCGTCGCTTCGGTTTGTCCTGTTATTTTATGACTGTTTTTATGCCATATTTTTCTTTAACTTTTATTTACTTAAGTACAATCAGAAACCTTTTGGTTATTGGGTAATTTGATAATTTCCTAGATCAAAGTCAAAATTATGAAATTTTGATTAATACTAAATAAAGACTGTTCTAAAGTTTTCTTTGTTCTAATATTAATAAAGAAAAGTGTAATAATAGGCGCGACATTTTGACACACATTTTGTCTACTTCTACTGTATAAGCCCCGTCCATCACTGCTCCCCATTTGTCCGGCCAAGTAGTTAATGTAGGTACTTCTCTTGTCACTTGTAATTATTATTAGTGTTGTGGTTATAGCAATAAAGCGTTTTTGTATTGTATCTGGGTAAGCCATTAAAATGGATTTTAGATCTAAGTATCTTCAACATGTGAATGATATAACATCATAACAAATACTTTATTGCACAAACAGGAAAAACAAAATACAAAACAAAACAGAAATAGAATGAGTACAATAGGCGGCCTTATTGCTAAGTAGCAATCTCTTCCAGGTCTTTTTTTATAATATAATATAACAAAAAAAAATACGATTACCCTATTCTAATAAGAGCTAATAAGAAATAAAAAGTCTGGTACTGACACGAAAGCCCCCTTACAATCCAGATTTTAAATTATGCGTTACAAAAGCACAGTAGTTGTAAAAATAATCGATTATGCCCTTAATTACGTGCTACCACCGTACTCCAAAATTTTCGGTGACCTTACCGTAGCTATTCACATTTTTTGTTCTCATTGGCCGAGTTGGTTACTTTGATTTTTTTTTTACTTTTTATTCGTCGATTCCTAATGGCGTTTTGAACACGAGTTAATGGCTGGATCCTGGAGAGTCTACGCTACCGTTTTATTGACTATTAATTTTAGTGGCGCTCGACTATTACAACACAACCAACACACCGACGAATCGTGTTATACAAATTTTAATAGCCCAGACGGGCTGTAACGAATCTCTAATTTGTTTAAAATTCATTGATGTTTAAATTAAACAACTCTAAAACTGTCTCGTCCACGTTAACATTTTAATTGGCCAAAAGCTAATGCCATTGCTGGACATTTGGTTAAAAAAAAAAGTACATTGACGTTTAAGCAAAACTCGCGCCAACTTTCGAGTACGTCGACCTTCTTACTTTTTTATATTCATATCAAACAATCATTCTTTCTAGCCAGTTTCTGGCAATAAAAAATAAAACAAAAAGGTACCTACCTACATCTATCTATGCTTTACATAATAATAAAACATACGCCGCGTCACTCATCGCTCCGTCGATCTGATTTGAAAAAGTAATAAAAAAAAACATAACTCGTTCCGAGGATTTCATATTTTAAAATAAGAATCTGTGTTTTGAATAAGGAACGGGAGTGCTAAGTCACGTTTGGATAGTGATGTATTGAGGGTGATATTTTTACTTCACTTTTTATTATTTACGGGCATAGACACACATGTAGGGACTTTGAGGATACTTTGTAGGATAGAATAATAAATTGATGATCTACGGAGAATCTACAACGATATTCGAATAGCTGTTTAGGGCTTCTCTACTGGAGTGGAAGCGAATAACATATAGGTAAGTACGCCTTCAACTGCTTATCTTCCTGCATATGTCGTAGAAACCGACAGATGGATAGTGATCCTCTCTCTCTGGCATGATGGCCCATTTTAATGGACACAATTCATCATAGTTTATCTTTACGTACCTAGCTGAGTTGTGGGTCTGCCCACCCCAATAGGTTTAACTGTCTTGTAGTTCTTGTTTTTTTGATGTAACTTATTGTAGATTTGCCACAAATGCATTAACTACTTGGCCGGACAAATGGGGAGCGCTGTGGCTCTCACCCGGTACAAAATTTAAACCAACAGGCCTGAGGGTGCAGTTGGGCGCGAACCTCGGACATTATCGTCGTCAGAGAAGGTAATATTGGAAAGAATTAATCGAATCTTGAGTCGATAGGTAAGCGCTGAATATGGGAAATTGTCCACCACGCCGGTGAGTTCGGTATCGGGGTTCCCTTCTAGTTGTGTAGGTTATCTCTGTTAGCCCCGATAAGGAAAATATGCGTGTTTATATTTAAAACAATGCTATGCTATGTGTCACAACATATCACTACTTATATAGAATGAAGTCGTAATGTTGTCTATCTACAATAGATAATCTACCATCTCAACGAGTCATGATTTATGGCCACTGACTAGGTCCATAGGTCAACTTTCATTCTAAGTATTGACCTTAAGACTAATTAGAGCGTAAGAGAATTGCAATAATAAAGTTTAGTATCTACTAACTTATCTAAGGGTGGTATTAATAAACTAATCTCAGCTTCGAGTCTGCCCTCAAGATTGTGTCAATGTGACATTCTTTATATAAAAATAGGGACTTAAGCAAGATCTTGAGGGCAGTCTCAGCTGAGATTAGTTTATTAATATCACCCTAAGAATCAGGACTTTCCAGGATATGTCCCCTAAGATAAGTATAGATGGCGCTGTACAGAGATGCCTTCGTTTAACCTTCTAATTTCATGAATAACAGGCTGATCACCTGATTGTCCAAAAAGTAAGATGATCCGTGCTTCGGAAGGCACGTTAAGCCGTTGGTCCCGGTTACTACTTACTGATGTAAGTACGTAGTCGTTACGTGGGGCCTTTGGTGGTTGGTAATTCACCACAGAACCCACGCGATAGAAGAAGATGAATAACAGACATATGCATCTTTGAATTATCTTTGATTTTGGGTATAAATGATGACTTTTGTTATTACACCCAGGCACAACACATCTTCCACCCATTATTATTCTGATCAAAATAAAGAGAATGAAGTAATTCTAACGGCCTCCGTGGTCCAGTGGTTTGAGCGTTGGGCTCACGATCCAGAGGTCCCGGGTTCGAATCCCGGGGTGGGGAAATATCACAAAAATCACTTTGTGATCCCTAGTTTGGTTAGGACATTACAGGCTGATCACCTGATTGTCCAAAAAGTAAGATGATCCGTGCTTCGGAAGGCACGTGAAGCCGTTGGTCCCGGTTACTACTTACTAATGTAAGTAAGTAGTCGTTACATGAGCCATGTCAGGGGCCTTTGGCGGCTCAATAGTGACCCTGACACCAGGGTTGATGAGGTTGGTACTGCACCTCACAACCCACATAACAGAAGAAAAAGAATATAGGTAGCGGCTTCCGCGGTCCAGTGGTTTGAGCGTTGGGCTCACGATCCGGAGGTCCCGGGTTCAAATCCCGGTGGGGACTTATCGTGATCCCTAATTGTGGCCACATTGAAACTCATACCAGGTGGCCGAAAACTAATCGATTTTTTGTATTTTAAGGGGCTATGAGGTCCACTGTGAGGTCTCGCACACCTAAATATTTTGCTATGGCCGCTACTGAAAAAGGGTGCTAGTTTGAGTGCAAACTCAAACTCAAAAACATCTTTACTCATTAGGTAACATAGTTGCACTTTGAATCGTCAATTTTTACATAAGTGAATGTATTTTTTGTCGAACGTCTTATCCACCTAAAACTGCTTTTTACAACATGTACAGCCGAGGAAAAGCAGCTGCAAGAAAACGGCATAAGGACCTAGACGTTCATAAAAAAAAGCAAAAAAACATTGAATATAATTTCAGTAATTTGGCTGTCTAATATTAATTCCCATTTGTTTCTCTCATCTTCAAAATAGTCACTAAACTTGGATTTACGTCAAAGCGAAAGTTTTCTTTGCGAAAGAACCACTTGGCTCCTAGGCCATCCTTGTATTATCTTTTTTGTAGGTAGATGATGGAATAGAGAGGGACTCACCTGAGCGAAGACCGCTGCTGCGTATGCGACGACTGGACGGATGCTAGTCGTGAAGATTATCATTTCTGCGCAACCTGATACGAGATTATAGGCGTGAGGACCCTGCGAGTTTATTATTTACTACCTACCTACACCTCCGTGGTCCAATGCTTGACCGCTGAGCTCACGGTCCGGAGGTCCCGGGTTCGGATCCCGATGGGGACATAATCACAAAAATCACTTTTGTGATCCCTAGTTTGGTTAGGACATTACAGGCTGATCACCTGGTTGTCTGAAAGTAAGATGATCCGTGCTTCGGGAGGCACCTACTACTTACTGATGTAAGTAAGTAGTCGTTACATGAGTCAAGTCAGGGTTGATGAGGTTGGTAATCCACCTCATAACCTACACGATAGAAGAAGACCTAACCCTCTTATATCCTTCCTAATATAAGTATTATTCTTTCTGAATAGTAAGTTATATGTAAGGGTTGGTCTAAGGTGGTATCTACAGCACTTAATATTAAATACTTTATTGCAAAATGACTACATAACATAGCTTGGTTGACCCACATCGTAAAATAACAATATACTTAGTTTTGAAAAAATTAAACTAATCAAATCAGTTACTTTTTGCTAAACGTCAAAACTAAATTACTATGGAATTTGTATGAAAAAGCACACTGTGATGTCATAGAAATGTCGGACTATTATTGCGTTTTACTTTATAAAATTCATAAATAAGTTACATTGAAAAAAGAAAATGTTTTTCGTTTGTTTTAGATCTGTCTTTATTTAGTTATCAGAACTTCATAATTTATCTTGAACCTATTACACGACCCATGTTATTTCCTATGGTTATTAAAATTTCTCAAAGCTCGTAATCTCATAGCATTAATGTCAGTAGCGCCATCTCTTGACAGATGTTTAAACTTTTGTAAACAGTCGAAAACGCCTCCAAAATGTGGGGCGGTAACTTCGATAGTCAGTGAGCGAGTTGCAGTTTTTTTTTAATTGGCGTTTTACAGATATTACAATAAATAAATTACAAAAAAAAAATAGCACTCACTTTAATCGATATGTTAAGCTGCGGTTTTACGGAGTTCGTCACATGTGCACCTCGCAGTGTGTCCGTTAACTCACTGATCACTAAGATTGGCTATTTTTTTATATGATTGAATATACACGTAAAATAGTACAAAATTACACAAATATTGTTTCTAAGCACCCAGGAAAATCACTGAAACCGATTCTATAGACTGTCTGCAGTAATGCCGCGCAGATGACCAATATGGCGCCGATTTAAAATGTAAGTACCCACTTTTCGTTCGTTTGTTAGTCGCGCGCGACTGTAGTTTCCAACTAGTCAAATTAGTTACTTTTTACAAAACGTCAAAACAAAAAATTCTTGTAATGGAATTCGTATGTAAATACAAGTGAACTGAAAACAGAGTATGTTTTAGATTTGTGTTTATATATATTTTAATAGTTAGCAATTTATGATTTATCTTTGATTTTTTTTTTTAGATACTAAGTAACCACCAATGGGTGGTCCGAACACCGGAAGTCAATGTCGGTACCGTAAACGCAAAAAACAAAAATCTAGTATATTTTTGCGTTTATGATAATTATTAACTTCCGGTGACCGAAAATCACGTGGATCACGTTTGTCTATTTACTGAAGACAGAAAACAAATTCAAGAAACATTTCATTTGACCAGGCTGTTTGGCTATGTTCCTTTGCCTGCTCCTTCTCGGGGCAAATTTAACCAAAAAAAATCTATGGTATGGGGTTCGGAGTGTCTCTATAGATGTGGTTGCAAATAGGTGAGATATAGACAATCTATATCTATATGACGAATAATATGAGAATACAAAACGATGACTTCATAAATAGAGGTGGTCAAACGTCGTACGTATTTTTTTAATTCATGATAGAAATTTGTAAATAAGTCAAAATGAAAAATAAGACGTATTTCTAGATTAGCATTTACGTGTCAATTCATACTAGCGCAGAGTCGAAGCGTATCGAAGCATCTATTCAAAACTGAACATAACAAATTCAATCTTAACTCCACAGCGTAAAGAATTCGTTTTATGACCCAGTCATCTATCTACCTTGTTTTCAGTGGATGACTTGTGGCTCCAAGAAGCGAGAACTTGTTCGTCGCACTTAGCTTTACTCTTTTACCTTGATATTTGGCCCAATCTATTAGGGATTGTTTTTTTCTTCCCCTAGTACTACTACGGTACTTGGTGCTTGGTTTGGGCGATTATGGGCGAGTTTACGTATGTATATTTTGCAGATTTACCTAAAATAACATTCATTACTTGATTATACAATGCTGACGTCATCCACCTAGACTAAGTAACTGGTATAACTAGAGTCAATTTTAGCTTACCAAATAGTAGTTGATATCTCCCTAGCGTTTCCATAGGGTCCGCTTACCTAACCTGAAGATTTGACAGATCCGGTTTTTAACAAAAGCGACTGCTAGTCTGACCGTTCAACCTGCGAAGGGAAAACCAGCCCAATACATGTTATCAAATATGTAGTAGTAAAAGTAGTACATTAAATGAAACGAGTCCATTATTATTTTTAGGTATACATATTTATTTATAAATTACGCGGTCACATAAATTAATTTATGTACAATTAAATAATACAGTTAAATATAAAAATAGTATTACAGATTTTGGTCGGCGGGACGATCGTCTGAGGGATACAGTGTGGTGGCGACAGCAGTATCCAACTGAGGGTCGTCGGTTTGATGCCAGACCTTATCACGGCAACATTGATTAAAACAAGCTTTAAATTTTAACGAAGCTGCTTTCGAAACCTGTTAGACGAGGACGATAGAAATAAATTATTAACGATAAATAAATAAATTAACATTTAACAGTGACTAGAGAGCGTTTCGTCCAAGCGACTTCTCATAGGCATTCGACAGGGTGTAACACTTAACGATACTTAATAAATTAATAAATAATAAATAATTTAAATACAAAAAACTCCTTTACACACTTAGACATCCGAATTGTATAAAAAAAATCGTATCCGTGCTCAATATATGTGATCATTTCACTTTGGAGTTTGGGTTGCCACAGGGTGTTATATTGGGGCCCATGTTGTAAATGTCAGTCCTTTTGGTCGTGGGCGTTTAGACGTCGACGACGTTGAGATAGAATGCGCCGAGGGAGTCTCCCTTGGAGCCGACGGCGCGGGCCAGGTACTGTCCGGCGTCTTCGGGCGTGGTCTTGGCGATCTCCAGGCGGTACCTGGATGTGCCTTCCATCGTGAACCTGTACCGTGGGGACGTCTCGTCGATCGGCTTGCCATCCTTCAGCCACTGAAGCTGGAGTGGTGGCTGTGGGAGAAAAGACGTTATATTTAGTTTCTGGATAATAGTAATGTTTATTTTAGACTAACTACGAGACTCATATACATTCACAAGATATAAATGTACACGTTGCCATAGGCCCCCGAAAAAAGGCCAGGGTTCAGTGATTATTTGCCCACAGGGCAACAGTGATTTTCAACTCTCGTCCTACTAAGACACTAAACTGTTCAATAGAATCTATTTAATAGATAAATGTTAAAAAAAATATCACAGATAAAGTAAAGTTTAGGTCTTAGTATAAACAGTTTAGTGTCTTAGTAGGACGAGAGTTGAAATTCGCAGTTGACCTGTGGGCAAATAATCACTGAACCCTGGCCTATTTTGTAAAAGTTGTCGTCATGATAAATCTAATAATTGAAATTAGCATTCCTTTGCATTGAGAAATGCGATGATTACCGAGGGACAATCATCATCTGATGCCTTTATATCTTGATCAGATGATGTATACAGTGTTTCTGTGGCAACGTCTTGTATGGCTGAAAAGTCCAATACGGCACATTACGAGAGACATTAAGAATATAGAATAGCTGTATTTAAAACCCACCTTATCCAACTCAGCGGTGAAGACAGCAGGCTCGGCCGTGTTGACGGTGACGGACGCGGGGAAGGCAGAGTACTGCGGCGTGGCCGGAGTCTCTCCGGGCACGTTCACGAACAGCGAGCACGACGAGAATGACTCGCCCGCGTCGTTGAACGCTTCGCAGGTGTACACGCCTGAGGATAGGAGTTGAGTTTGAATATAATTCCAAATTGGGTAAAACCTCATGAAATTCACAAATTATCCTTTAAGTGAGAATTGTCCTTTGTGTATTTTTACAAACGCAACATAACAAAGAAACGCGCCTGTATTCTTGAAGTACGCAGAGGTGTATGACAGGTGTAGAATGTTAGTGACACGGTTCATCATCACGATTGTGAGTTAATACCAAGTGGAATTTTCTGTCGCAAAATTAATTCAATTTTAAAATTATTTTCGATTCTATACTTTCACATTTCACATGATATGACCACAGAATCTTGAGTTGAAACATCCCCCTCAGTATTTGGTGCGGTATCACTCACACCCTGTACACCCTAGCCAGCAATGTTTTATTAACACTACTAGGTTAAGATCTTTGTTACCAATAACACTATGCTTATGATATGATATGATACATATTGCTGCTGATTCCTGTACACACCGTCTAATTTTATTGTAAACCTGTCATTTTCTTATCCCCTGAAAAAGAAAGGGACGGGTAATCGACAGGCATAAAATTTATGGAACACACGTCAATTCTAGGCAGAAATTTAAAAAGCCCGAAAATTTTATATTGGCCAATAACCCGACAGAATTAGATTAACAGCACGCGTCAAGCGGGTTGCATATGAGTGAGATGCCTATTTTATTCGCCTCATTTTTCCTAAAATTAACAGTTGTCCAACATCCGTCCCTTTACTTTTCAGCGGATAAGAAAATGACGGGTACAACTTAAAATAAAATTAGGATGTGTCTGCAGGAATCGAGGCCAATATCATAAGAGAAGTTCATTTGAATTTGTAGTCAACGTACCAGCGTCCTCTGGGAAGATCTCAGCAATGGTCAGCTTGTGAATGTTGGCCTCGCTGGAGTACTGGAAGTCCTTTGACGGCTTGATCTCCTTGTTGTTGTGAAGCCAGACCACGTCGAAACGTTCGGCGCCTACGATCCTGGAGTAAAAGAGGTTTTTGGTTAATTCAAATTCAAAAATATTTATTTTTCAAAATTGGCTTACAAAGTTAGCGCTTTTTGAACGTCAAACATAATTAAATTACATATTATGTAACTAGCTGTAAAACTACTACCACATCGGAATCTGTAACGCTGAGGGAAAGACGTGGCCAGAAAACCTCCCAGCACAGGGCCCTAGTCCTACTGTTTCATGTTTTCCTTTCTTTTCTTTTAATCCAGTTTGTATTACATAATTTATAGACTTAAATACAATGGTATTCCAATTACAGTCGGTGGAAGGAAAGTGAAAAATAAAGAGTTTATGTGACTTTATCACAGAAACAGTGTTTTATGAGCTCCCTGACAGTAGCAGGCCTGTCCACATACGCAGCACCCGATCACGAGTTGACGCGAAAGCCAGCCATCGCTCCCTTCGCACATTTTTGAGGGAAAGGTGCGACCCGACTTCCGGACGCCACCGCGTACACGAACATTTCGAGGCGAGCATGCACCACTTATATAAAGAAGCTCAAAAATCCTCCGCCTGGATATAAAAAAAAAAGTACTCTACTGTTCAAATATCATCAAGTGTTTCACAATCCTTTTTAATCCACTTACAAAGTTATTTCAAATTCAGTATTTTAGGGCCAAGTTTTTATTGCAAACATTCTTGTCTTTCTTGTGTTGAGCTGAAGTAATCCATTTAATATTATTATCTTTAAGATAGTCTCCTACTTTATAATAAGCTTTACTGATTAAAGTAGTTTTTATAACATTCTTAAACATTTAATTTCTTTAGTCACCTAGTGAGATATTGCCCTGTTCTCAATCGAAGCCCGGTACCGGACTTGCACCATGTGCACCTTGATGTGTGGGCAGTTTGTACATCTTGCCATGGATATACCTCCGACTACCGCAATTGGGATAATAGTCGTGAGCTTGAGAGGTCCCCATTTACATGGCCAAGAGTTGAAAACCATCTAAATCCTAACTCAACTATTTAAACCATAAAATAAACAATAACTATGTATAGAACAGATAACTCTCCACCCTGTACCAACTCTTGTCGGGCGTCAGGCTAGATTCCCCCCCCTCCCACTGAGCCTCTCACTTAAATCTAAAGGGCCGCAATGGTAAGGCGAGCGTGGCAGAGAGGGCTGTGGCAGTGCCCTCTTGCCTTCCTCCCCAAGCCAAGAGTTATAACCTCCTAATTTAGAACAGTATTATAGTTAATCAAATCAAATATATTTTATACGGCGGCCATATTGCTTATTGGTCATAGTTACCTGCAGGATAACGTGACAGCGTCTCCGTCTGTGACTATCTGCGACACGGCGTGGTCCACGACCCTGGGCGGTTTGTCTCCGGCCTTCATCGCGCCCGCCGCCGCGCCGCCGTCCATAGCTGTGAGAGTGAGAATAATTAACAGTTAGTCCATATGCTGTTGACCCTTTAGTGGGATTCTATGTGGACTGCACGGTCTACGATTGACCTCAAAAAACGAATTCTAGTATTTTCAAAATCATCATCATCTCCCTAGCGTTATTCCGTCTTCACATGGTCCGCTTACCTAATCTGAAGATTTGACAGGTTCGGTTTTTTACAGTACTGTCTGACCTTCGAACCAGCGAAGAAAATCCAGCCCAATACAGGTTATGTCACATATCTCCGAAATGCATTTCTCGGGAATGTCCCTATCTCAGAGTCATTTAAATCAGACAGCGATTGAGTCATTTCTAAGATGATGGACTACTGTTATGGGCGCTAGGCTGATCCCTTGTTGATAAGGTCATGTTTGCAGCCACTTATCCATCGTCTCAGTTTATCGTGTGTCAGAATTTGAATTCAGAACAAGGTACTTTATTGTTATTTTTTTTCACGCGGGAATCAAAACAAAGGATTGTTCAACAAATGTTCTGAATTTAAATTCTGATACACGATAAATCTAATAACTGATGAACGTAAATTAGCAGTCGCTTGTATTCGGAAATGCGATGATTGCTGTAGGACATTAGGAAAGTAGAAGCACTGTATTATTTTTAGAAAAATTATCTAAATTGCGACCGAGCTTTATCGCCCCGAGGAGCTATAAACCATACTCGGTAGAGAAATAAGACAAGTTTTCCTCGAGTCAAGTTTGAGCATTCCACACTCAAAAGTCATGACCCATGACAATACTCACGCTTAACAGTGACTTTGCACTTGGTGTCGACCTCGCCCTGGCTGTTGATGGCCTTGAGCGAGTACTCGCCCTCGTCCTCGGGGAACACCTCGCTGATCGCCAGCGAGGCCACGCCGTTCTTGTACTTGAGGTCGATCACCTGAAACACCGCCATAGAATCAGAAATCATACTTATATAGAACGGCATTTCTCCGCTCCCCACTATCAGCTAACTAGCTAGCTAGAGCTAGGTTTATCTCAGCCCCCCTCGGCCTCAATTTAGTCTTCAATCGTATGAGCGTCAGACGTCATACACACAGACGCGCGTGTACGATAACGTCAATGTGTAGTGTCTGTGTATAAAGAGTTTATTTTTGTATGAAGTGTCCGGGGTGTGACACCGTGATATTGAAAATAATCGTACTATGAACATGCAAAAAGCTTCCTCGGAAGTTGTACTGTTTTTACCCGAATGCGGCCAGGCATAAAGGTATGTATGATAGAAATCGCGCTTCAAAAAGAATGCAACAAGAAAATATGTTCACCGATTTTTTTCCGAATAGTTTATCTGTTTAGGAGATAACTGTGATCGTCTTTCGCTTACCATGGCATACGTCTCCTAAACATCACTATTTGAAAGAATTTCGGAGATATATTTTCACGTTTGTTCTGTTTCGGAGAATAATAGAAAATTTGTATCGGGGTTTACTTCATCTGGGTCTTACTTTAATAATAAAGCCACTAAGTAAGGGAGAGAGCGCGCCATATCTCGCTCACACACGGTAATATTTTACAAGTATGATTCACTTACCTGGGGAGCTAAAATGGCCACATCGAAGCAATTCATCTAAGAAAGAAATATTGCAATTTGACATTTGCGCATATAAAAGTAAGTGTGCAGTTTGCCATCGACACGATAAGAAGAAAAATGCAAAATGAAGGCCGCCTATTGTACTAATTCTATTTCTCTTTTGTTTTGTATTTTGTTTTTTCCTGTTTGTGGAATAAAGTATTTGTTATGTTATGTTAAACAAATGTCAAATAGCAATATTGCTTTCTTAGATGAATTGCTTCGATGTGGCCATTTTAACCCCCCCGGTTTAGGCATTACGAACTGTATTTAAGTAGCAAATTATATCATCTAAGAATGAGATTTTGAGTGAAGTGTGTCGTGACATACCTCAGAGGAATGCAGCGGCTTCCCGTTCTTGTACCACTCAACCCTGGGGTCGGGGTCTCCTCGCACGGAGCAGGACAGCAGCAGCGGGTGTCCGTCGCGGGCCGTCAGCACGTCGGGCAGCGCGCGGGCGAACGACGGCTTGCACATCGACGAGTCCGACGCCGGTACTGTTGACGGAGATTCAGGTTAAATAAGGATAGAAACTAGAGTAGATAAAGACGATTAGATAAAGAAAGAAGTTCCTAGCTCCTGTTCCTAAATTTTGTCAGTACGCATCATACAAAATCATTTTCTATTTAACTTATTTATGAAGAAACATGTAATAATAAGTGCGACATTTTGTCATGTTTTTCTATGACGTCACAGTGTGCTTTTTCATACAAATTCCATGTGAATTTCGTGTTTTGACGTTTTGTAAAAAGTAACTGATTTGAGTAGATGAAAACTAGCGTACTGCCAAAATTTAGGAACACTCAACGAGTATTAATAAAGAAAAACGTTATAACAAGTCTGTCGTTTTATCACGTTTTTCTAGATGTCCAAAAAAAAAGAATACTCACAAACTAGTTCCTTAGTAGCGCTCCTCGACCTGGACGAGGTGGAGTCAGAGTCCAGTTTCCCTCCGTACTTCTTCTTGCTGGCGTCCACTGAGGACTGTGGGGAGAACTTTGGTCGCATCGCCGTGTGCGTCTTTGCTGGAGGGTCGATTGTAACCTGGGGGAAAGAGTTTCATTAGACCATAGAATACAGAATTATACTGCGCATAGAACGGTAACTGCCCGCCCTGCACCCAACCCCCCCTTGGGTCTTACTTTAGTCTTAAAAGGCCATAAGCCCCAGAGGAGTATTTAAGCGGGAACGCGCGGACTGTCTCTCTCTCTTGCCGCCTGGCTGGAGTCGCTCACCGGGCCTCCCTCAACAGAGTCTCACCTGGTGGGCTGACTCGCCGGCGGCACAACCGGACTCGCTGGGCTCACGGAGGGGCGAGTTTCGCCCGCCGTAGCCCACCCCCGTGCCCCGTATTCGGCGAAAGACGCCACACTAAGGGGGCATAGCTCCGAAGGTGTCCCTCCGAGACGACAACCCACGACGATATTTTTTGTCTCTCTCTCTCTCTCGCACTTACGCGTTAGACGGTACACAGACCTTGGGTTACAGAAAAGCTCATTTATTGCAGCGATTAATGGCAATGGTCTCACCCCCTTACAAGGGACTTACCTACTTAAACATAGCTAGCGAGGAGTAGGAGGAGGAGTATACAATACACAATTTATTCTGGCTTACATCATCTCCCTAGCATTATCCAGTTTTTCACAGGGTCCGCTTGCCTAACCTGGAGATTTGACAGGTCCAGTTTTTTACAGAAGCGACTCCCTGTCTGACTTTCCAACCCGCGAAGGGATAACCAGCCCAAAACAGGTTAGGTCACATACCTCCGAAAAATGCATTTCTCGGGAATGTTGGTTTCCACACGATGTTTTCCTTCACCGCTGAGCACGTGATAATCATTTATGATCCAAACATGAGTTCGAAAACAAATTTGATAATTATTGGTTTAGGCCTGTGCTGCATTCGAACATACGACCTCAAAGTGAGATGTAAGCGTTCTTCCAAATTGGCTACCAATTTGTACGGGTTATAAAAACTTCATTATAATATTTACCTTTTATTATTATTTGTGAATTAAGAGGACTCGAACTAATGCAGCCCGAATGGCCACTGCGACCAAGTCAGACCTATTGTGGCCAAATCCCTACTAATTTATATTTAAAACTCCTCCTCTAGACTCTAGACCGATCGGTTCGATTAGATCGAGCGTCTTTTTGGGAGGAAGCTCCTTGTCCTACTGGGGATCCATTATGTGGCCCGCCAGTGTTCGGCTTCTACTGTGTATGAGAGCCTCACAACTGCACAGCAGGTGTAATGGCGTCTCATCTTCTTTTAAACAGAATCTGCATAAAGGGGACTTGGTGATATTTACCTTAGTCTTAGTTATGATGGGCGGTGGTGCCGGCTTGATGGGCTTCTCGATGTATCGCCTGTCGCCGGAGTAGAGGAAGTTGTGCGCCATCGCCGCTTGTTCGGGAGGCACTACCTCGCCTGGGAACGGAACATTCGTTTAATTTCATTGTTGATCATACATAAACAGCCTATATCGTCCCACTGCTGGGCATAGGCCTCCCATTAATCAACCGGAGGGGATATGGAGCATACTCTACCACGCTGCTCCACTGCGGGTTGGTGAAGGTGTTTTTACGGCTAATAGCCGGAACCAACAGCTTAACGTGCCCTCCGAAGCACGGAATCATCTTATTTTTTCAGACACTCAGGTGATTCAAGCCTTAAAAGTCCTTACCAAACAAAAGACAGTCTCACAAAGTGAATTCGATTTTGTCCCCATCGGGAATCGGACCCGGACCTCCAGATCGTGAGCATGACGCTCTAACCACTAGACCACGGAGGCTGTTGATCATTAACGCAAGTTAATTTCAAATACACTCCGGTTGATGAACGGGAGGCCTGTGCCCAGCAGTGGGACATATATAGGCTGTATATATGTTATGAATATAAAGCGCTGGTCGTCAACTGCTTGGCCACACAGAAGCAATTCATCTAAAAAAGCAACATTGCAATTTGACATTTGCGCATATAAAAGTAAGTGCATTGCATACAAATGTCAAATAGCAATATTGCGTCTATTAAGCCTTTTTAACCCTACAGGAGGGTTAAAATGGCCACATCGAAGCAATTCATCTAGCAATATTGCTATTTGACATTTTTTGCATTGCGCACTTACTTTTATATGCGCAAATGTCATTGCTTCGATGTGGCAATTTTAACCCCACAGATCTTGACCAGGAACAATGTGTAAACTATTGAGAGGTTAAAGTACATTGAGCTGAGGGACTTTACGAATCATCATAGAAGTATGGTTCTACCTTCGACGATGACGACGCAGGAGGTCTCGTCGGTGCCGTGCACGTTGGTGGCGACGCAGCTGTACTTGCCGCTGTCCTCGGGCCGGCAGTCGATGATCTCCATGGTCACCACGCCGTCGGAGTGCGTCATAGAATAGTCATGCTTCGACAGCTCCTTGCGGTCCTTGTACCTGTAGAGTTAAAGATTTCAAATAAACCGAACAATTTAAATTATTTTAAAAAATCCAAGGACTGGGATAAGGGCAGGAGAATGATGATGATGATGATGAAAAAAGTCAAGAAGGACGTACATTGACCAAATTGGAGATGTCCTTAGAAAAGATTCAATAAGATCTACTCTGAACCGGCGTACGTGTATGAAACGATTGATGAATGTGGAGGAAGCCAGCGAAGTATGTCAGGATCAAAGCAAATGGAATTCCATAGACATTGCTATTCAATTTCTTTTAGGCGCTGTGACTGCTGTACAACTAGTCTTTATTGGTCAGTATGGTCATTTACATGGTACCTAAATTGTGAAAAAGTTTGTTTTTTCAACTTGTTGTAGATTTGCTTCAAGATTTATCCAAACCACTTTGTTTTTTGGACTTCAAATCAAGTGGTTGCAAGTTATCTTCTGATTACTTGTGGCGCCATTACAAACCTAAGGGTAAGTAATTGTTTATGTGTGAATTTTAAGGACTTACCATTTGACAGTGGGCGTAGGCTTGCCACTGAGACAGCACAGCAGCTTGCATGTGTCGCGGGCCTGCATGACGCGCGGCCGCAGTTGGAAGGTGAATACTGGCGCCGTCTCGGAGGACTCTTGCCAGAATGTGTAGGGCAATGCCTCGCGGCGGCGCGGGGCTTCCGGCACGTGCTGCCTTTGGACCTTGGGAACCGCTGGAATTGACATAAACACAGGTTATTTAGGGACCCACAATGAGCAGGAGGCCTTGCACACTACGTAAAACGCGACGTGACGCGAGATACAATAAGGTCTTTCGCACAAGCGTAAAATACTTATAGAAGACCCAAGACATAAGAACTGAAATGAAGTCAAAATAATCGATTTTCTTACTTCTTACCGTGTGGGTTGTGAGGTGGAATACCAACCTCATCAACCCTGGTGTCAGGGTTATTATTGAGCCACCAAAGGCCAATAACATGGCCCATATTAGGATTACTCACTTACATCAGTAAGTAGTAACCGGGACCAACGGCTTAACGTGCCTTCCGAAGCACGGATCATCTTACTTTCGGACAATCAGGTGATCAGCCTGCAATGTTCTAACCAAACTAGGGATCACAAAGTGATTTTTGTGATATGTCCACCAACCTTCAACCACTGGACCACAGAGGCAGTTAATTCCTATGAATCCACTAGACGCTTCTACGAAGGTATTTCATCTCGCGTCGCGTTTTACATAGTGCGCTAGGCCTGCTGTTAGTTATAGTAATTTTAATTCTTTCCATGAAGAGATGGCGCTCAAATGACCTTTAAAAGTTTATTCATACATATAAATTAGAAACAAAATGAAACTGTCCATTTATTTGCATCATTCGCTAATAAAGTTGACATCTATATGCACCTCAAAGAGCGGCGAACGACAAATGGCCCACGAATGTTCAAATGACTGACACTTAAATAAGCGAATATGAACGCTGCAAATAAGTAGTGTCACTATACAAAGAAGTTATTAGTTTAGTCTTTAAGAATGTCCAAGTCTAATCAAAGTATTTCATCACTTATCACGATAATCAATTTCAAGAATTCACAATTTCCTTCTTGATCTTCTATGGGATCGCTTGCTTGGCCAAAATTTCAAAACAACAAATCACTGCACTTTACAAGAACACGTATTGACAGATGCAGATGCATTTACTTCAAAGTCTTCCCGATCTTTTCACTAATACAACAAATTTAAATGCCCTTTATAACTTTCCCAACAAAACTAAGTGAAACTACACAAATACTCCCAAACAATTCTAGACGCAAAATAATCTAAATATCTGCAATTACTGTTGTATCAAACGACAATTCAAGAAGTCTAGATCAAATTAGCTATAGTCTAATGCCAATGAACCTAGGTTATGCAGGCTAAGAATACCTGTGACCTGATTCTAGATATATGGACGAGTAATGGCGATTTTGTTTGTTACCGTCTGGCGCTTGATATATTTATTTGACTGTAGCATTTAATTAGTCAGAGAACATTTATAGGATGGTCTTTAAAATGTGATAGTTACTGCTGCGATGTTTCGCAATTTCAAATTAGTTCGGTGCATATTCTGTAGTTAATAGGTCGGCAACCGAGGCGTGCCGCGCGAATCATACCGAAGGCTTCCACCAATAGACGCAGCAAATCTACGTGGATAGACGTCGTATGACTATTGGTCAAAGCCATCGGATTCGCGCGAGTTAAGGAATCCACTTCCGCATCATCAGCATTCCATAACAATGCTGATGTCAACTTTACATGTAAGAACTAGATTAAGAAATTGTATGTTGTTGCAATAACCTAGTTTAAGATTTTAGATGTAAGCAATTTATTATTGCATTAGGTCAGTATATAAACATAAGTAACTAGCTCTAAGATGTTCTTTACACTACGTTCTCTTGAATAAACGTATCGTGTCTCCCGGAGTCTGTGTCTCAATTATCTACACCTTAATTCGCGCGGTTCTGTAACTATGCCGCGAGGGTAGATATACATACACAAAGCCATGCCTATTTCCCACCGGGGTAAACAGATACTTGACTCCACTTACAAGTTAGTGCATACCGAAAAAAAGGCGAAAGAGATATCAGGATCGTGGTGGAATCCCGTGGCATATGCCTACCCCAACGGGAAATAAACGTGATATTATTCTTATGTATGTAGTCTTTACCACTTTCCATTACAAACATGAGGTCATGACTATACTCCAGCCTCCCAATTTGACTAATCAAAGTCACATCTATCACAATCAAGTACCTAAGCTTCATCGAGTTTTCTTCTAGAATAACGTGAGAAAATCACCAAAAGTACCACCCCACCAGCGTTGCCAGCGGATGTCCGCGCCTAGCGCTGGCAACGCTGGGGGGAGCAGTGTTGTTAGCGTTCGGCGCTAATATCGTATCAAAATCGGACCATCCGTTCTGGAGCTACGATGACATGGACAGACAGACAGAACTACAGACTCATAACACCTTTCTGCGTAGCGTCGGTTAAGAACAAATACTCACGTTGCACGTTCAGGAAAACGACCTCTTCTCTGAATCCGTAGTGGTTCTCCGCCCTGATGATGTACTCGCCGCGGTCTTCCAACTTAGCGCGGTTGATTATGAAGTAGTAGTCATCGCCAGCGTATCTGTTGAAGACAGCTATGATTAGAAACGACATACGACGAACTTGTGTTCGTTACTGTATTGTTATGGCTAGTCTAGGTCGAAGATGAATTAAGAAATTCTGATTACTAAATAAAGACAGATCTAAAGGTGACAAAAAAACGATTTCTTTTTTTAATTTAACTTAGTTACGAATTTTAATAAAGAAAAATGTAATACCACTTCTGTGCTGTTCTGGAAGCAAATAAAAAAAACATAGAACACGTTCAGCCGCTTCTCTTCTCGGGCATATCGTAAAAAGCGACAGAGGGATTGTGTCCTCTAACATGATGGACTAATGTTATGGGCGATAGGCTGATCCCTTATCACCATAAGGTTTATCATATCCAGCTTACGACATCGTATCAACAGTGGCTGCAAGTTGTGTTTGATTACTTGTGGGTCTGCCCACCCCATTAGGGATTACGGGCGTGAGTTTATGTATGTATGTAAAAATGTAATAATATGCGATCTCAATGTGAGAGGCAAGCGTTCTACTGGCTGCCACGGCTCACAAGCCGCATAATTTAAATAAATAAATAATACACATACCTCTTCATGAACTTTACAGACTGTCTCAGCTCATGATTGTTTCGCGACCAGGTGACAGTAGGCGCGGCGACGGCGATGATGCGGCAATACAGCTTCACGGACTGGCCCTCGTAGCAGAACGCCGATTGGGGCTTGATCACGAACCTCGGCGCCGCTTGCCGACGGTCTGACGGGGAGGAAAAAGGATGAAAAATACAAAGAAAAGAGAGGTTCGAAAGAGAAGGGTGGATTATAATCAGCTATGCACCTATAGGCACATTCCCACTGGCATTACGATTATATCACGTGCACAGAGATATAGTCGGCCTGCTACCTGAGTCCAACGGGAGCAGATAAAGAAAGTAGACTAAATACATAAACATTAAATACAGGGTATTAGTGACACTGAGCCGAATACTGAGGGAGATCATTCAGCTCATGATTTTGAGTTAATATAAAATGGAATTTTTCGTCGCAAATACATGTTTTTTATGTTTATAAGTCACAATTGTAGACCGCGCGATTCGGTGACCGGAGGCTGTAGCAGTAACAAATATAACTGCAAAGATCCGTCATGGATGGTCAACAACAAACACATCCCATCAAGGACGACAATTTGAATGTTGGGAATTAAGAAGATAGAAGCTTGAAAGACTTTAGATTCAAAATCTCAAGAGATATCAAATGATAAAAGTAATTTCGGTTTTATTTACACAAATAACGCAATGCGATTGAAAAAATATCGATGTGTTGGTGTGAGCGTGTCCTTCGTCCTTCATTTGAAAATTTTCGTGGAAAACATGTGCGTAAGTTTCTGATAATCTTTCTAGAAATAGATTGAAAATATTTGATAGTCGTCAATTATCTTTGACCTCCACTAAAACGTAATAAATACAGCAGCTTACAGAACACTAAATGGGTTCTCTCATCACATCGCATCGGGACTCGAGTCCAGTATAGATAATAAGATGCAACATATCAGTATATCTACATCAGTCAATCAATACACTTCAGGAGGGAAACCGCTGCCCTACATTTCCCTAAAAAGTAGCATGGAGAATGCTACACCGACAAGATCTTGGATCTTAAATTAGTGATAAATAGATCATTGCTGCAGCTGTAATTGGTTAAAATATCCAAGTATGAATTTATTGATAAACTTACCGAACTGCCCGTCATAAATCTTCCACTTCTCAATGAGCAGTTTCCTAAGCGAGCTGTATTCGCTGAGCCTGCCAATGGGCAGGGCGAACGACGACCAATTGTCGTATCTCTCGCGGAGTCTGTTGCGGAGTTTCTCGTATCTCCTCGCTTCGATGGTGGCGGTGCGTGCGGCAGCTGCGTCGCCCGCCAGCCACTTGTGCATGAGGCATTCGTGGGCTGTCATGCGTTTTCTGGAAGAGTTCTTCAGGTTAGGAAACTACGCTGGTGAGTGCAGACGGTTTAGAACCGAGTCATGGTAACTTATTGGTAATTTACTTATGGTTTTTTGCTAAGAACAACAAGGAAAATCAACAAGCTTAACGGTTTCAACCTCTTTGACATGTTTGGTAGTAGCACTTAGACCGTCAAATCGATTCCTCTAATGAATCAGACTTCAAATTTGTCGGACAAAACTCCCTTGAGCCGTCCAAAGTCTTAAAATGATACTCACTCCTTATTCTTAACAAGCAGTCTGCGGATGAAGTCCTTGGCGTCGTCAGAGACGTGCTGGAAGGCCTCCTCGTCGAACTCCCAGTCACACGCCTTCACGTTCTTGAGGGTTTCAATGTCGTTGTTACCCGCGAATGGTGATAGGCCGGACAATCTGTTGGAGAGAGACAAGATAGATTATATTTATCTTCCTAACGCCTAGATTCCAGACACAATAGTTAAACAACAAAAGAAATTTACACTCCTACCTACACCTTTTGGGAGCCGACAAA
Source organism: Pectinophora gossypiella (assembly GCF_024362695.1). Taxonomy (NCBI): domain Eukaryota; kingdom Metazoa; phylum Arthropoda; class Insecta; order Lepidoptera; family Gelechiidae; genus Pectinophora; species Pectinophora gossypiella. Next base: position 6,862,159 of record NC_065427.1, on the reverse strand, counting down.
GGCTGTTCAAAGGAAGTGCAATATCGGTTGTAGGAGTGTCTATACACGCCGTCATTTGTGACAAGATGCAACGCGGACACTTTTTTAGAGATTGATTGTCTATTTGTTATACGAGGTCTATGTATGTGTGTAAAAACATCTCGTTGTACTTACAGAACGTAAGACAGCACGCCCACAGCCCACATGTCGGTGTAGAAGCCGACTGGCTCGCGCTCCACGATTTCTGGCGCCGCAAACTCGGCCGTGCCTGTCGATATCTTAACTACTTCGTTGGGGTCCAGTTTGGTGGCCAGGCCGAAGTCGATGATCTGTGAGTATAGTAAAGGAATTAAAATAGGGATCGGGTAAAAGCAGACCGACTTCATCAACCCTGGTGTAAGGATTATTATTGACTCGTCAAACGCCAGACATGGCTCATATGGGACCGAGAGCTTAATGTGTCCTCCGAAGCAGAATTTTCTCATTTTTAGGACAATCACGCGATTTCAGCTTGCAATGTCCTGATCCTGACCAAGTCGAGGACAGTCTCAAAAAATATTTTTGGTGAGAATGTATCATTTATTTATTATTTTTATGACATAACCTTGAATAATCAATGTGCTTCTGTACACAGTACACCGGCTTGCTCCTCAAACATGGAGCGCCGACTCTAATCCCAGAACCAGACTTGCACCAATGAGTTCATTTATTTTAAGTGCAGTTTTCACTAACACTGTTGGCTCGGCCATTATAGACGGTGACACGGATCTCCACCTATCACTTTGGTCTAACAGAAACCGGTGTGGTGTAGGTACTTAGTTCTCTGACTACCCATTCGTCGTTGTAAACTTACAACCAAAACACAACCCAACACTTAAACAGTGTACAACTTTAAAGAGACAACTGACCTTAACATCAGTACCAGTTCTCGTCTGGCACATGACATTCTCAGGCTTGAGATCCAGATGTATGATGTTTTGTTCGTGCATATGTTTGACACCTTCGCATATCTGTCGCATATAATGCGCCGCTTCGGCTTCGCTCATGTTGTAGCCTGGTTCGGTGATACGCTCGAATAATTCGCCGCCGGAGAGGCTGGAAGAGAAGAGGGATTAGGGGTATTGGTTGTGAAGGTAGACTTTAGAGATTTTTTTTGGCTTTGGCCTTTTATTTCTATTTTCAAAGATTCGTTACGATTTTGATGCATATCGGAAAGATTGGTATCCGAAGACCGTGAAGGTTGAAAGAGATTTCAGAGATAGAAAACGAAACAACATTTAGCAGCCAGTGGTGCAATTGAGCAGTCTATAATCAAGCCTGAATTGCAGACCTAAAAGTTTTCCCCAAGATTAATTATCCTATCCAAGTAACACGCGATCAAAAGAGATTAACGTGATTTTTGTGATATGTTCTCATCGGGGTTCGAACCCGGGACTCTTGGATCGTGAACCCAACGAACAACTGGACCACGGAGGCCGCACAAATCAAAGATCCCTTGTCGTATCCGACATCGGCCACCTCAGGTTCCTCTATCTTGGACTCGACAGTGACTTGCGAAGACGAACTTAGTTTTAAATACCGAAAGATACTTACAACTCAAATATGAGCACCATCTCATCGTCGTCTTCAAAGGCGTCGTGCAGATTGATAAGCTTCCTATGATGCAGCTGGTTCATTATATCAATCTCTTTCTTAATCAGTTCCTTCTCCATAGCACCCGTGCAAGGGATGAACTTGGCAGCGAAATAGTTGCCAGTAGATCGCTCGCGACATCTGTGCACGACTCCGAAAGCGCCTGTGCCTACAACAGTAGCATATACCTCATGCCTCTGGATATTTGGTTGAGATTGGTAGGTCAACAAGGCAACACAAGGCGAAAAAAAATATTTCGTCTTTTAGTCTTTGACTGATGCATTTTTAATGAATATTCTTTGGTCGAAGAATAATGGCTCTTGATTAGCCGAATGTTAGTTAGCCAAGTCATCGATCTTACACGAGACGGGTGACAGTCGATATCAAGGATATCATCGACAAGTCCCAAAAAATACCCAAACAATACCCAAAAAACCCAATAAAAAAATACCCCAGCATTTTCACTGTATCCCGCTTTGATTTTTACATTATTACTGATCACTATAAAACGGTAATTTTTATTCTTGTTTCGTCTTGGGATACCTTGCTTATATATATTTTTTTAATATCATCAACGTAAACTTAAGTCACAAGATTGACAACAATGCGTCCACATGAGTCGAATAATCGTTGTGCCGTTTTGTTTTAATTAAGTTTGTGTTTTATTATCTAGTGACTTTGGTTTACTTTTGAACGTCGATTCGTACTTAATACTATCAAAAACCTACAAAAATAATATCTAGATACATTTGCATTCCGTTAGAGTGTAGTGTGCGTGATATACATAAATATTTATTTGGTTTTCTATAAAATAATTCCGTGCAAAAACTGACATAGTATTTATAAATTTAAAAATATAGTACTTGAAATATATATGTGTGAGTGTATGTGTTATAATAAAAATATTATATATAACGTGTGCAGTGTATAATACGCATAAATACACGAATATTCGGTGCAATAAAAAAATCAGATAATACTCTTTGTAATAAGTACTAAAGTATATAAAATATAAATAACACTTTAGCACGACAAAACTCAAATTTTATATCGAATAAGTTCTATCGCAGATAATAAAACATATAGCAATATTTTTTTGACGGACTTATTGTAGGTTTGCCGTAAATGGCATTAAATATTTGGCCGGACAAAAAGGTTAATGGCAATAGGTTCCTATTACATAGGACTTGAACACAGCGAGGAGTGCGTGTAATATACCCCTCTGGCACATAAGCATGATGCTGATAAGTTGAAAATTAAAGATCTCATATTTAAACTACCCTGTTTGCCAAACTGCACACAACGATTTCACAAACTTAGTCAATATTTCAAGTAATGTCGCACTATATACGTGTGAGAAAGAGAGATGCAGAGAGAGAGAGACGCACTACATCGATCTATTCACACACAGACCTCCACGTTTCCGCTTAGAAGAGGCCCTCACGAAGTCACCTGCGAAATTCAGCCTTATTTGTACTTGATTTAAGTTGGAATTCGACTACGATGTTAGTATGTCTATGTTAGCTCAAAACTAGGGTTGTGACGAATAGAGAAAGACATTTAAATAAATACACATATTGTCACTGGAAAGCCAAAAATTACGTATATTTAGGATATTTTGGCACTAACGTAATAATGGTGCTAATTCCTGTAAATACCATCTAATTTTATTTTAAGTTATATCTGTCCTTTTCTTATCCGCCGAAAAGGAAAGGGACGGGTAATCGACAAGCATAAAATTAATGGAACACACGTCAATTTTAAGCACAAATCTAAACCAACCGTCTAAAAATTTTACGTCAGTCAATAACCCGACACATTAATTTACTCATTCTTCCTAAAATTAAGAGCTGTGAATCATCCGTCCCTTTCCTTTTCGACGGATACGAAAATGACGGATATAACCTAAAATAAAATTAGGCGGTGTCTGCAGGAATCGGGGCCATTGCCTATAAATTATATATAAATCTAAACTTTCGCCCGCAACCCTTATAGGATAGGCAGAAGCAGAATTCGTCAGAGCCACTCTTGGTTTTGACATGCTAAGATAAATACGATTTACACACCCTACCTGTCCCGGCTACTATTTACCTAAGTATGTAGTCGTTACACGAGCTATCAGGGCCTTTGACGGCCTAATAGTAACCCTGACACCAGGTCTGATGATCAGTCATAGACTTCACAACTCACACGAGAGAAGAATATGATGAACTGTACTCTTCATATCAAAGGCGGCTGCAGTCTTCTGACGACTTGTGGTTCTGCTTACCCCCTTTGGGATCACGGGCGTGAGCTTACGTATGTATGCAACTATTCGTTACAACCCTTGTCAAAAACTATTCAAATCTCTCAAGCAACTTCGTGAGTTTAGTTATTACTACTTTTTACTTTCATGCGGATATTAAATTTTATTTTTAGACTAAAAAAATGTGCAAATATTATCTAAGTACAGAATTTGTTATACACTTTTCAAAAGTCATAGGGTTCTTTTCTCTCCCTAGATTTGAAATATGATTGTGTACAGATAAATGGGGGGGGGGGGGGGGGGGAAGGCGGACGGTGACTATAATCACTGTTAATAAACTAATCTCAGCTGGGACTGCCTTCAAGATCATGCTCAAGTCCCTGTTTTTATATGAGTCACATTGGTGCTAATTCCTGTAAATACCATCTAATTTTATTTTAAGTTATATCTGTCATTTTCTTATCCGCCGAAAAGGAAAGGGACGGGTAATCGACAAGCATAAAATGTATGGAACACACGTCAATTTTAAGCACAAATCTAAACCAACCGTCTAAAAATTTTACATCCGTCAATAACCCGACACAGTTAAGTAGACAGCACGTCAAACGGATTGCATACCAGCGACGTACCTTTTGATTCGCTCGGGTTATTCATTCATTTACTCATTCTTCCTAAAATTAAGAGCTGTGAATCATCCGTCCCTTTCCTTTTCGACGGATATGAAAATGACGGATATAACTTAAAATAAAATTAGGCGGTGTCTGCAGGAATCGGGGCCATTGTTTTTATATGAGGGTCTCGTAGCTGAGATTACTTTATTAATACCACCCGTAGTGCCTCTCATCGTCGTAATAGTCTTCATAGGTATTTCCGATGATGCCCTAAGGTCGATCAGTATAGGTAGGTAAGGTTCCCCCCTCGCGATGATGCCCAAGATGTGGACTATCGCCATCAAGCCGCGGAAGAATGCGAAATCGTCCCCTTGGCTTTGGCATCACGGCGCTGATATTACCCTTCGTTAAAAAAGGTAGGTAAGGTATGCCGCGGCAGTCATCCCGTGACGACTGTCGATCGAAACGACGTGAAAACAAAATATACAGGGTGTTAGTGACACCGTATCAAATACTGAGTGGCATGATTCAGACCATGATTCTGAGTTGATATCAAGCGAAATTTCCCGTCAGAAAGTTCATGAAAATTTTACTGCTTTTTTTTAAATTATTTTCTGTTCCACACTTTTGCACTTGATATCAACTCAGGATCATGATCTGAATCATCTCTCCAAGTTTTCGTTATGATGTCACTAACACCCTGCATATACACGTTTTGACCTATTAAAAATAGTTTACATTGCTCTAAGGTTGTTTGGTTCATCCTTCTTGCAATAAGGCTGAATTATCCACCTAAAACTCAAACTTAAACAAGAACTAGTTTTAGAAAACCATCCCTACCCTATTCTCCACTCAAACGTATTAATCTACAAACTCTAAACCATCCCTACCCTATTCTCCACCCAAACGTATTAATCTACAAACTATAAACCATCCCTACTCTATTCTCCACCCAAACGTATTAATCTACAAACTCTAAACCATCCCTACCCTATTCTCCACCCAAACGTATTAATCTACAAACTATAAACCATCCCTACTCTATTCTCCACCCAAACGTATTAATCTACAAACTCTTAACCATCCCTACCCTATTCTCCACCCAAACGTATTAATCTACAAACTCTAAACCATCCCTACCTTATTCTCCACCCAAACGTATTAATCTACAAATTTTAACATAACCGGGACACTCACCAATCTCTTCCAGGATATCATACTTGTCGTATACCGAACAAGTGTTGATATCCACTGGTTGCGGCACGTATTTGCTGTATATATCGAATACGTAGCTATCGTAGTCTTTCACCGGGCCGTGGTCAGCGTTTGTGCGGATACGTTTGCCTGTTTCGTCCACTGTTGAAAAGTAAAAAATGTAGATTTAGTAGCTGCAATACAAAAGCATAGAATAAGGAATAATTCTACGTGTAGAATAGCAACTCTGTGCTCCTCATCAACAGCTAAGCTAGGTTTGCCTCGCCACCTAACACCTCGTCTTCTATCGTGTGGATTGTGAGGTGAATTACCAACCCCATCAAACCTGGTGTCAGGGTTATTACTGAGCCGCTATAGGCCCCTGACATGACTCATGTAACGACTACGTACGTACATCAGCACCTCCAACACCAACAACACATCACCTCGTGAAACCCTATTATTAAAACTATACAAGTTTCATATAAACTTTGCCAACCCATTTTACCCCCTTAGGGGTTGAATTTTGCAAAATCTCGTCTTAGTGAGTACCTACGTCCTAAAATTTGAGACTACCAACACTTGTAGTTTCCGAGATGAGTGAGTGAAGAAGTCTGAAACGTTTTGATTTTATATATTTATATATGTCGTGGCCAGATCTTAGAATTGATAATTTCATGACTTGCTCGATCATTTCATGATAATTCGATTTCCGGTGGGGACATATCACAAAAATTACTTTGTGGTCCCTAGTTTGGTTAGGACATTACAGGCTGATCACCTGATTGTCCGAAAGTAAGATGATCCGTGATTCGGAAGGCACGTTAAGCCGTTGGCCCCGGTTACTACTTACTGATGTAAGTAAGTAGTCGATACATGAGCCATGTCAGGGGCCTTTGGCGGCTCAATAGTAACCCTGACACCAGGGTTGATGAGGTTGGTACTCCGCCTCACAACCCACACGATAGAAGATATAGATGAACGAGAGAGGTTGCTAGGTTCAGCGTACCTGGGTATTCCTTCTTCTTGAACTCCTTCTTGATGACCGCTTTGGTCTGCACCAAGCCGGTTGGGTCGCTCGGGTCAGAACGGCCATATATGTTCTCAGCGTACACTCTGAACTCGTACTGCTTGCCTGGGACTAGGCCTGTGATCGCCATTGTTGTGAATCTGTAGGGAAAAACGGTTTTATTATTGTTTTTTATAGATTTTTTTTTTATAAAAAGTAAATTAAAGTAGCACTTGTTAAACTATGTACCAACTAATTAAGCGTTGAGTTAAAGCTAATTCTTTCGCTCTTTGCATAAACCTGTACAGGTTTTTTGTTTAGAAGGGCGCGTAAAACTTGATTTGGAGAGGTTACTTATAAATATAAATTAAGATTAATGGATATAGAAATAGGCGTGATATTATGTATGCATATTTACCTGGTGTTGCCAACTCGGATCCAGCTGGACATGGGGTGTTCTCTCTTCTCGACCAAGTAGTTGGTGATGTCTGATCCGCCGTCCCAGACTGGCGCCTTCCACGCGAGCGCAAGTGAGTCCACGCCAATGTTGTCCGCGTTGGGGAACCGTGGTGGGTCCGGACGATCTGGGGAATGAAACGAAAAAGGTTTAATTTGGTGTTTGTAATTTTTCAATCTGATGTTGATCGGTGTTGTACAGTCATGAGCAATATCATGTACCTATTTTAGAACCCTGTCGCACTATAATATTTGACATTTAATGAGACTTAAGGTTTGATTTGTCAAAAAAGTTAATGTGACATGGTTTCAAAGTGACCATACATGGGAAGTATATATCAGAATATCTCACCGCTGATCTCAATGTTGATTATAGCCGAGTCGGATCCCAGTTCGTTCTCTGCTGTGATCCTGTACGGGCCGGAGTCCAGCTTGCTGGCGTCGCGGATAGTCAGGATCGCGTGACGTTCTGGAATTGATAACAAATTTCTCATTTTATCCATTTCTAGACCACAAAACCGATGCTTCTCAATGTATTCTTCTAGCGTACGACTCAAAGAACGACTTAAATGATTTTCCGGCTGCAGCTGAAAATCAGCGTCATAGTCTAGCTACAGCTAGGCCTTGACATTTACTGAGCTGAAGCCGTTTCGGCATTATGTATAATTATTGTTAAGTAATTTAATTACCTAAGTATGTTTCTTGTATGCCGAATAAATATTTTTTCTTTCTTTCTTTGATTTAATAGCACTTACCCGTGCTTAGGGAAACTCACGAAGAGAAACTACTCAATATTTTAGACAATCGAAAGGATTTCTCATGGACAGGAGAAGGACCCGGTGGTGTAATGGTTAATACGCTCGTCTCTAGCTTGACAAGAGAATCAGATTTTCTTTCGATTTAAAATTTTCTAATTGAGAACAAGTAACATAGATGTTTCTTTTATTATTCGTTTTAATCTTTGTGATTGTTGTTGTTAGGTTCAAAATGCAGAAAATAATCAAGCATTTTGAACCTAACATATTCAATACTTCTAATGAATAATCGGCACAGTCGGAAAAACTGGGGATGTCTGTTCAGGTGAATTACACCGTTTTGTCCGAACATAAACTTCCCCATAAACACATGAAGATACTAACCTTTCCTCTCAACGTGGTAATGTCCACCAGACTCGATGGTCTCTCCCTCTCTGACCCACGTGATCTTGGGCACTGGGTGGCCGGTGAACGGAATCTTCACCACAACATTCTCGCCCTTATCGAAGTATGCTGTCACGCGGAAGCGAGGCGGCACGTTCAGTTTTGGCGCGGCTATTGAGAAAGAAAAAGGATTATATTATGACGATTATTGTTTTAAACTATTGCTAATTCATCATCTCTCTAGGTATCCCGTTTTCACAGGGTCCACTTACCTAACCTGAAAACGTGACAAGTCTGGTTTTTTTACTGAAGCGACCGCCTGTCTGACCTTCCAACCCGCGAAGGGTAAAACCAGCCCAATACAGGATTATATTATGAGATTATATTGTTTGAAACAATCACGATTTACGCAACTAATTTTATTAGGTTTAAAAACTTTCCATGACTCACAAGTCGCAACATGATGGGTGAAAACGTGTCTTCCGTATCAGAGAAAGACGATGTTCTTTCCAGACAATTAAACTAGGAACAGTTTCAAAGTAACTTCGACGTCACCGTCTTATCGGGAGCTGAACGCTCTAGCTACTATACCACGAAGGTGTTTCTGCTCATTTTTCTCCGTGTGAATGCGAAAGTTATTTGACTGTTTTCTTTTTTGGTATGACTTATTGTACCTCAATTTGTCTTGAATGGCGTTAGGCAAGAACTTCGGCTCTAGCCGTCATTACAGATGATTAAGTTTTACCACATCAATGGAATCCAATTATATTGACATTACTGTGTCATTGTATTATAGCCAGTAGGAAAAAAACAAATATACAGGATGTTGACCAGGACTCTGAGTTAATATCAAGTGGAATTTTTCATGGCAAAGCTATAATATTTAAAATAATTAAAAAACTAAACAAAGTCATGAATATTGCGACAAAGAATTCCATTAGATTACAACTCAGAATCATGGTCTAAGGTCTCACTAACAACCTGTATATATTAATGTCTGAATACTTACTCATGATAAGCAGCTCAGCGCGCGTGCTCTTCACGCCTGCCTTGTTGACGGCTCGGCAGACATACTCGTCGGCGTCCTCTCCGAACACGTCCATCACAGTCAGGAAGTGATTGTCACCCTCGCTCCAGATGCGGTGACGCGGGCCGTTGGTTATCTCTCGCGCTCCTGCGAGGGAAATACATCATTTATTCGTCTATTTAACACAACAGTTGGAGCATTACACGCGCTCACACATCCACAGTTTCTCATACACACAAAACCGTTCTTCTATCGTGTGGATTATGAGATGGATAACCCTGGTTCAGGGTGATTTTTGAGCCGCCAAAAGCTCCTGACGTAGCACATGTTACATCAGTAAGTATTAACCGGGATCAACGGCTTAACAAGCCTTCCAAAGCACGGTTCATCTTACTTTAGAACAATCGGGTGATCAACCTGGAATATCCTAAGCCAGGGCTCACAAAGTAATTTTTGTGTTATGTCCCCATCAAGATTCGAAGCCTCCAGATCGTGAGCCCAACGCTCAACCACTGGACCTCCGGTCGTGAAACTCATAGTATTTTTCGACTGTCCGTCATTCTCGCAATTGTAGTGCGGGTGTCCAAGTGGGCGCGAACCTAGGCTTGGAGGTTGCCAATCTGATAGATATTACTATAGATTGAGTACTCACCCTTGTACCACGTGATAGTGGGCTTAGGCGATCCAGTGATGGTGCACTGGAACTTGGCATTGTGGTACTGAATGCAGTTGGCGTTCTTGAGCGGTTTGACGATCTCTGGCGGTGTCGCCGCTGGAAGGAAGAATATATTAGGTTAGAATTGGAGTTTATAAAGTGTGTTTTTTGTGTGGGTGTTAGGAGTCGCAGTACGGCATTCAAATAGACTACTCTGGGCGCCATCACACTCGCGTCAGACAGTACTGCAGGGCGGAAATCAAGAGGTAAACCACTATCATATTTTTCCCTAAAATGTAGCATGGAGGATGCTACAACAACAAGAGCGTGGCTCTTAAATCAGTGATGTTCGATGGTTGTTAAATCTCCGGAAGTCATCAATGCCTGCTTTCGACTCTGCTACTACCCGAATGGGCTTTAAGTCGTGGCCCTGCGATATAGTTTATATAGACACCATAAATTAGCTGACAGCTCGGTGATCCGATATCACCCCAATATATCACCCTCTGTTTCGATTGTAAACACGCTTAAGAATCCTTATACATAAAACAATATTTTCTGTAATCTGAAAAAAATAATTGTGACTATGGTGTCTATTTCAAAATGTTGCAACTGATTTTAGTCTGCTTGTCATATGAAACATGCTGTCAAAAATAAAAATGAGTACCGAAGTTACACTCCAATTCCCCCTCACATTTCCATCCCAAACTTACCTTTAGGATCGACGACCTTGACTTGTTGGCTGGCGGTACTCGGCGGCGACAAGCCAGCTTCGTTGACAGCCGTGACTCTGAACTCGTACTGCCTACCCTCGATGAGGTTGGAGCAGTTGAACTGGTTGGGTAAGCACAGCGAGATGTTCGCGCGCTGCCATGTGGATGCACCCACTTCGCGCTTGTCGATCCAGTAGCCTGGACAAAGGGAAGACAGGTTGCTTGAAACTATTTCTAATGTAAGAAATGCATATGTGAGGGTATTTTATGTTTAGATTCTTGGCACAAGAAATACTTATCACTTACATCCCGTACAAGTACGTACAGGTAGCCATACAAGTACGTGTTAGTAACACCGTAACGAATACTGAGCGGGATGATTCATACCACGATTCTCAGTTGATATCAAGTGGAATTTCCAGTCGGAAAATTCATGAATTACCCTATATACCAGTGCCACTGCTAGGCACAGGCTTCTTAATCAAGCGGACGGGGTACGGAAAATACTCCACCACGCTGCTCCAGTGCTGGTTAATATAATTGATACAACTCTTCTTCTTCTCTAACCAAACTAGGAATCACAAAGGAATTTTTGTGATATTTCTCAATCGGGATTCGAACCCGGGACTTCCGCATCATGAGCCTAACGCTCAACCACTGGACCACGGAGGCCGAGAGGACATAGGGTGGGTTAGTACCTAGATTTAGTGGCCCACGATATTGTGTGTTGAGTAACAATAAAACACCACGTTACCTTGAATCCTAGCGCCTCCATCGTTCTCGGGCTTGTCCCACTCAAGGTGCACGAAGTCTCCTCCTACCTCCAAAATCTTGGGGATGCCAGGAGCTGATGGTGGGTCGAACGGTGCCTTCGCCTGGAAGGAGGCATTTTAGGTGTTATGTTATAGTTCACTTTTGCTCATCGCATTTTTTAAAGTTGACATCGTTCATCACTGATGACTTGTTGTCAACTTTGAACCTCATGAATTTTTGACTGTAGTCACTTATTGCACTGAGCACATTTGTCTCGAATGGCATTCGCAACTAAGCAAGATAAATAGAGCTTAGGGCATAGATTATAGAATAATACTACGTATAAAATGGTAATTCTTCGCGTCGCGCCAATTCGAATAGGACGCCGGCCTCACCCCCTCTGGGTCTTTTTTAGTCTTAAATGGCCATTAGTCGCTAAGGAGTAAGGGAGAGAGCGCGCAGATTTTGTCTCGCTCGCACTTACGTAACAGCCGACGTACGGTAAAATGAATTGTAAGGATCTCCGAAGTGTGCTTAGGGCCTCTTCTATTGTGTGGGTTGTGATGTGGATTACCAACTCCGTCAACACTGGTATCAGGATTATTATTGAGCCGCCAAAGGCCCCGACATGGCTCATGTAACGACAACTTACTTACACCAGTAAGGAGTAACTGGCACCAACGGCTTAACATGCCTTCCGCAGCACGAAAAGGACTAAGTGTAATTTGTCCAAGTTCATGAAAATCCTCACCTTAATTGGGTTGGCGCCCTCAAGCGCGGGTCCAATACCGTTCTCGTTGGCAGCATGGATCCTGAAGTTGTACTCGTGACCCTCAGTCAGTCCTTGGACTGTGAACTTCGTGTCGCGTACTGAGGACGCGATGGTGATCCAGGTGGTACCTGATGTGTCGTTGCGTTCTACTACGTAGTGGGTCACTGGAGGAAAGAAGGGTTTTGTTAAGACGATACGGTGAATATAAAAAATACCCATAAAATAACACAGGCTCGCGATTATATTTCGTCGCTTCATTCTTCAGATAACGAAACGTTTATATTTCTTCAATCCTTGTTTATTAAAAACGTTTAATTCATTTTCCAAAAAAGAAATATTGCAATTTGACATTTGTTTGCATTGCGCACTTACTTTTATATGCGCAAATGTCAAACTGCGATATTGCTTTCTTAGATGAATTGCTTCGATGTGGTCATTTTCCCCCCTCAGTTCTCTTAGGGACTACTTGGACTATCAACCCTATGTGATAGATCAGTGTTCTTTTTAGAATACTTGGTCATTAAAATAGTAATAAATATAACATTGTATCCTTACCAGGCATACCGCCATCATACGCGGGCGGTTTCCACGCGAGAGTACAGCTGTGTTTCGAGACATCTGTGGTCTCCAACGGTCCTTGCGGTGGTCCGGGCAATCCAGTGACTGTCACTGAGAACGAATCTGAGGCCTCGCCTGAGTTGTTCTTGATGGTCAACTTATAAGTACCTGAGGGAAAGGTTGGTATTAAAAAAAGCTAAAGAAAGTTGGCAAGAGAAGGGGAAGCGGAAAGTTCAAATCTATTTTAATTGTGTCCCGCAGTTCTCAATAGGCTTCCGCCAGATATATCTGACCCTCTAAGCCTAAATATACTTGACACTGTAATCCTAATTTCATGGAAGAAAAAACCATTCGAAGTCGTAGTTTATACCTACTACTATTGTTATCTACACAGACAGGAGGACCCGGTGGTGTAATGATTACCACGTTCGTCCCAAAATCGTCTGAGTCACAAACAGAAAATTTGATTTTTTTTTTCAATTCAAATTTTCTGTTTGTAACTGAGTCATCACGAAATCTCAGAAACTACAAGTGCTAGGAATAATACAATTTGCATGGGGGTTTCTTTCAGGACGTAGGTGCTCACCAAGACGGGATTTTGAGAAATTCAACCCCTAAGGGGAGAAAAGGGGTGGCAAAGTTTATATGACCAATACTAGGGTATCACGTGAACCAAATCGCCAGTTAGAGCTTGTTTTTTTTTTGACCACAATCTCATCTGATGGGAAGTGGCGATGTGGTTTGTAGTGTGTGTTAGGTATAACTTCAACTCACCCATATCATCCTTGCTAATATCCTTAATGAAGATAAGGATATAATCATCGAAGACTGTGTACTTGAGATGCGGCGAATCCTCCTTGACCTTGTGGCCGTCTTTTGTAAGAACAACCTCGACTGGTTGGTCTCCGGTGTACAGGATCTTGATCTTGGTGTTGTCGTGCTCTGGCAGGTGTAAGTCGCCTGGCATGCGGGTGATGCGCGGTGGACCTGGGGAGTGATCCAGCAGTTGTAAAACCAAGCCAAATATTGTCCGTTTTATCTGTCCGTTCATTCATTGTCCCATTAGTATATGAACAGTAAATTAATCGTCGCGGACGTCGCGAACTGCGTATCGCAATTTTTGGTGAAACTGATTTGCACCTATTACAATTGGCGAAATTTTTATCTGTGCATTACAAGACCCGAAATATAGGCGGCCATGATTGAGCTTCGTGTGACGTCACATTTCACGAAATAAATAAAAATTGTTTGTCTGGTTTCAAGTTAAACTTTTGTCAGTTTCTTAGATCGTCATCCGGCTCAAAATACACGATATTTTTTGTTTTTTTTTTTTTTTTTGCTTACTGTAGTTTGTTCCGTGTCTCTGGCAATGCAATAAACAAAACAACACTTACTTCCGATCTTAAGATGTCCAGTGCAGTAGATGAAGCCGATGCTGTTGACGGCTTCACATGTGTAGTCACCCTCATCCGCATCTGTCGCCTCCAGGATGTTCAGACGCAACGTTCCGTCACGAGACTCCGAGATGAACCTGAGGCGAAGAACGTGATTAGGGAACGTTTTTTATGGATATAGTATAGATCAGTGGTGTGCCGCTCCCGGTCATGTTTCTAAAATGGGAATCTTCCCGTTGTAAAAACTCTTTAATAATAAGGAGCTTGGGTGCATTTCTTTTTCAAATTGTTCTTTCTTGTACTCTTAAAAACCAGGGAAAACGAGCTCAATACAGGCTAGGTCACATACCTCCGAAAATACATTTCTCGGGAATGTGGATTTCCTCAAAATGTTTTCCTTCACCTTTGAGCACGTGATTATCATTTATGATCCAAACATGAATTCGAACACAAATTCGACAATCATTGGTTTAGGCCTGTGCTGGATTCGAACCTGCGACCTCAAAGTGAGAGGCAAGCGTTCTACCAACTGGGCTGCCACGGCTCTTGTGAAGAGCACCAAACTTATGAAAATTAAAATTGAAGCATCAGAATCTCACCTGGTGCCAAGCACAATCTCGCGTCCATTCTTCAACCAGCGACCAGTAGGTATGGGGTTTCCGGTGGCGACACATTCCAGTGTGAATGGGCGACCAAGTGGGGCGCACACGTGTGGTGGGATCTGTTTGACCCATTCCGGCTTAGTGCCTCCAATCTCCTCGCCCGTACGCACTGGGGTTGTGCAGGTCGATGGCTCGGATTTGCCTGTAGAGAAAGTCATTAATTACATTGAGGTAACATAGCAAATACTGTATTGCAAACACAGGAAAAACAAAAATACAAAACAAGAGAGAAATGGGTCGTGTTCTAGGTTCAAGATAAATATGAAATACTAATTACTAAATAAAGACAGATCTAAAGTGAAGAAAAACATTTCCTTTTTTTCTATTTAACTTATTTATGAATTTTAATGAAGAAAAACGTAATAATAATTCCGACATTTCATCACGTTTTTCTATAGTAACTTCGTGTTTGGAAGTTTAGTAAAAAGTAATCGATTTGACTAGCTGGAGACTAGCCTAATAGAGAGAGTACAATAGGCGATCTATAGGCGTCTGGTGGGGACTATAGGGGTATTATTTTGTTATGGAAAGTTTCTAAGGTCTAAAACAGAATTCGATGTGAAAGCTACTCTTTAAATTCACGAGTACCTTCATTTTTCCCACAGTAAACTCTTACTCCCACTCCCACGCATTCTCCACTCTTTTCCGTACACAGTTTTTGCTTCGGCTTCGGCTTAACGTGTCTTCCGAAGCACGGATCATCTTACTTTCGGACAGTCAGGTGATCAGCCTGTAATGTCCTAACGGAACTAGGGAACACAAAGAGATTTTTGTGACATGTCCCCACAGGGATTCGAACCCGAGACCTACAGACCACGGAGGTAGTTACGATGGAAGGCGTACCAGCAGCATTGACAGCGATGATCCTGAACTCGTAGTCCGCCTTCTCATTGAGGTTCATGGCGGTGAATGTGGTGTCACCGACATTGTAGTCGTTGCACTTCACCCAGACGGAGCTGCCGACGTCACGGCGCTCGATTATGTAGCCTGTCACGCGGGAACCTGGAAGGAAGGGTTTGTTATTAAATTTATTCTTCTAACCTTAAATATTTATGTATACAGTTTTGTGATAATATTTGTTTATGTACACTATAATTTGGTATTATACACGGAACACGATGTCCGTGCCTCACCCAGCAGTGTCCACATAATACCAGCGTCGTGGCTCACGCCGCGACTTGTGCTGAGTGAGGCCCATGTATTAAATGTTTATATTGTCTTGTTTTTGTGTGTTGCGTCCTTTTATAATAAACATTACTTTTCTATTCTTCTTCTTCTGTCGTGTGGGTTGTGTGGTGGAGTACCAACCTCTTCAACCCTTGTATATTCTATTCTAATTATGTTTGCAGAGGTGGTCATTAAGTGGAACGAGTTCCTTGGCACTAGGCAAAACGTTAAGCAGAAAATATTGTCTTTTGTTACGATTATCTTAAAATAATGGATTGTCTCACACACAGCTCACGACCAGAGACGTTCCCAAAAAAACTCTTCAACTGGCTTCTCCTTTCTTGTCCTCTGATTTTGTCTGCCTTAAGACCTTTTTACTGCTGGGAATGTTCCCAATTTGGGAACGGTAAATCACTACTCACGACCGTATAGGGGTGGGCAAATCTACAATTCATCAGAAGAAAACTTGCAGCCACACTTGACACAAAAGTCCTAAGATTGATGTGATGAAAATCCGTCATGTTGAAAACAATTCCTCTCGAGTCGGATTTCACGATATGCCTGGGATAAACAACCTAACTATTTTGTATTTTCCTTTACTCCCCAGCAAAGTGATGCCATTCTGAAAAATATGTCTTGTAGCCTTGATTTACAGCATCAACATAAGCAAAACTCACCGCCGTCAGTAGCGGGCGGGTCCCAGCTGAGGTCGACATAGTTCCTTCCGACACGCATGACGCGCGGCGCGGTGGGCGGGCCGGGCGGTCCGTAGCGCGGCTTGACGCGGAACTTCTGCGAGTTGGCCGAGTACTTGCTGAACCCGGCTGCGTTCTTGGCGCGGACGCGGAACTCGTATTCGTGGCCCGCTTCTAGGTTGTAAGCCTGGGGAAAAGAAGATTTGGTTAGGTAGGTATATTAAGGGGCGAAGGAATTCCAGAGATAGTCAAATAAATTGTTGTTTTGTTTAGAAAGTACTAACCAACACGTCGGCTTTTACAACAAGCCCGATTTGACCTGAGGGGTAAAAGCCCACATCAAAGCAATTCATCTCAAAAGCAATATTGCAATTTCACGTTCACTTTATTACATGAATTGCTTCGATGTGGCCTTCTTAACCCCGTACACATAATTTCTTATTTGCGCCGGCTCGAACTCCGGTACCGGACTAGCAGCAATGTGTTATCAATTTGTCTTAAGTGCAGTTTTCACTAACACAGTTGGCTCGACCATTATAGACGGCGATACGGCTCACCACCTATCACGTTGGTCTAACAGAAAGCTCGCTGAGATGTGGGTACATAGTTCATCTTGTGATGGATATACAATCAAAGAGCAAAAGTGCAGTCACTGAGCCCAACGAATTATTTGTAAAAAGTGATGAAATTATGAAACATTAGTTGTCATAATTATAAATTTATGTTTTTGGTCTATTACAGAAACGACATGTAACCAGAAGGTCTTAAGTGCAACAAGTTAATTTATAACGTTACAAGAAACTGATTGGACTTTTGCACCTTATTGCACCTCTGATAAGTTTTAGATCTGGCAAGTAATCGAACCTGATAATTGCAGTCCTTGACAAGGTAGTCGGCGCTGTTCCAGACGCCGTCCTCTACGTCCCGGAACTCGATCTTGTAGCCCTGGATACGCGCGCCGCCGTCGGAGCGCGGGCGGTCCCACACCACGGTGGCGGTGGAGCCGTCCCAGTCCGTGACGCGCGGCACGCCCGGCGGGTCGGGGATTGTGAAGGGGAACTGTTGGAGAAAGGTGACACGTTTTAACTAGCTACATGGAAAAGTCAAGGAATTGGCCTTTGATAGACTGGAATGGAAAATGCTACACCGACAAGAGCGTGGCTCTAAAATTGATGATGATGATCCGTACATACAATAGGCTAGTTTCCAACTAGTCAAATCAGTTACTTTTTACTAAACGTCAAAACACGATATTACTAAGGAATTCGTATGAAAAAGCACACTGTGACGTCATAGAAAAACGTTTTTCTTGATTAAAATTCATAAATAAGTTAAATAGAAAAAAGGAAATATTCTTCGTCAGTTTTAGATCTGTCTTTATTTAGTAATCAGTGGCCCCGATTCCTGCAGACACCGCCTAATTTTATTTTAGGTTATATCCGTCATTTTCGTATCCGTCGAAAAGGAAAGGGACGGATGATTCACAGCTCTTAATTTTAGGAAGAATGAGTAAATTAATGTGTCGGGTTATTGACTGACGTAAAATTTTTAGACGGTTGGTTTAGATTTGTGCTTAAAATTGACGTGTGTTCCATAAATTTTATGCTTGTCGATTACCCGTCCCTTTCCTTTTCGGCGGATAAGAAAAGGACAGATATAACTTAAAATAAAATTAGATGGTATTTACAGGAATTAGCACCAGTATTTCATAATTTATCTTGAACCTAGTGTATGACCTTATTATACTCCCACACATTTACATACAAATACATCCTCGCACATAGACACCTAGGGCTAGGAAACAGCATCAATGTTTAGGTGTCTAAGTGCAACTTTTGCTAAACTGAGAATATTAATTTTTAACCGGCTCTAGGATTTAACTGTTTCTTTTTATTCCATTGCCCAGTCTCGGAGAACATTATATTAAATATATAAAATATGTAGCCAAAGAGTCAGATCAAATGCAATATAGTGTTAGGCAGATGAGACGTTCGTTACGTAAAAATTGACCATGATACCTACTGAATAAAGATGTTGGTCCAGGTTACTACTTACTAATGTAAGTACGTATCCGTTCATGAGCCATGTCAGAGGGGCCTTTGGCGGCTCAATAGTAACCCTGACACCAGGGTTGATGGGGTTGGTAATCCACCTCACAACCCAAACGATAGAAAACGATGTTTTTGAAAGTTTTCTTAATCCTTACCTTGGCAGTGATAGAGTCGTCCATGGTGAGCGGATCAGAGACGCCATATTGGTTCTCGGCGCGCACTCTGAAGGTGTACTTGCGGTTGGGCTCTAAGCCCATCACGTTATAATGGCAGTTGCGGACGAACGATGAGATCTTGCCCCATACCTGCAATTGTCGGAGATTTGAGTTAGGATGTCAACGATGATGGCAGTTTTAGTGTTTGGCAAGTAAGTTGTTCTTAGTTTTTTGGCAATCCCGACTTGAGATCGCAAATACGAGGTCCCTGGAAGAAATTGTTGCCTGAGCAATAAGGCCGCATGTGGTGCATTTCTTATATTTTTCCTATTTTCTTGTTTTGTTTGTGCTCAATAAATTTTATTTATCTCATTTTCCATGTCCCACACATTGTAAATTGCATCTTAAAGTTGACGGTAAGGTTGAGTAGTCTATGATTTGTCTGTGGTTGAGCGTTGTGCTCACGATCCGGAGGTTCTGGGTTCGAATCCCGGTGAGGACAAATCACAAAAATCACTTTGTGATCCCTAGTTTGGTTAGGACATCACAGGCTGATCACCTGATTGTCTAAAAAGTAAGATGATTCGTGCTTCGGAAAGCACATTAAGCCGTTGTAAAAACCCTGAAACCAGGGTTGATGAGGTTGGTGATCCACCTCACAACCCACACGATGGAAGAAGAGTCTACTCACTCCATTATTATCCATCTTCTCAACGACGTAGTTGGTGATGGGAGAGCCGCCGTCATCCAGAGGAGGCCTCCAAGAGAGGGTGCAGGTGTCAGGCGTGATGTCGTATGCTTCTAGTGGGCCCACCGGTGGGGATGGCTTGTCCACAACCAGGACCTGTGACAAAGAAGAAACGGGTGATACTGTTTAGAATTTGCTGCTCAGAATGGCGAAAACGTAAACAGCTTTTAAAAAGTACTGATTGAAATCATTCTTTAGTAAGAAAAGTATCAAAATTTTTAATAACTTCCGAGAAACCTTTTTTTTTAGAAATTATACAGATAAAAGTTTATTTTCTTATAAACAATGTATTAACAACCACTCTGTCAATCTATAAAATAGTTTGTAGGCAGAATTAAACTCCTTTAAATTATCTTAAGACTGTTAGACATTGATATATAAAATGGGCAACACTTATGTAGATTTTTTGCTGTGCTCTGCTAGTTACAAGTTTACGTGAAACAGCAAAGTTACAAGTTTACAAAGAAAAATTGTCTGGTATACTTTAGAACTTAGAACTAGAGTCGGAAAATCATCTTGGTTCTTGGAAACTTTAGTTTTTTTTTTTCTAGTTTCGAACTTACCCTGCAAGTAGCACTGTCGGATCCCTCGCTGTTGGTCAGCTGGATAGTATACGATCCGGTATCGGATCTCTTTGCGCACGAGTTGTGGAACACTGTGTCCACATCTGTCGTCACGAAGCGAATGCGGTTGTCCGGGAACACTTCATCGTTGTTTACCATCCAGGATACCTGAGGAATGGAGTGGAGTTTTAGTCGAATTTGAGTGGAAGTAGATTTAGTATGCATAATTGTGATAACGACAGTTTGATGTATCCAGATAGTGTTGATATTTAAATACCTGCTTTAAAAAAAATAAAATAAAAGCGGTTATAACAACCAAGTTATATTTTTGTATAACTTTCAAATGACGAAGACATGTCTTCTTACTAAGACTAATTTATATTAGATTGCTTGATATGAGTAAAATTAAGATAATATTATAGAAACACAACCGAAAGCTCACCTTCGGTCTGGGGTTGCCAGTGAACGGCACAGTGATCTTGATCTCCTCTCCGGCGATGACGGTGATGTCCCTGAGACTGAGGTCGCTCGTGATGCGCGGGCAGTTAGGCGGCGCGCAGGCCCTGATAGCGTCAGAGCTCTGAGAGTACGGACCTTGACCCGCAGCGTTAATAGCTGCAACCCTGAACTCGTATTCGTGATTCTCAATCAAACCAGTCACTTTGTATGTCGTATCTGGAATGTGTGCGTGGGACGCCTTAGTCCACTTATCTTCGGTAATAAGTCGCTTTTCGAGAACATATCCCGTGATCGGCGAGCCACCGTCGTGACGAGGCTTCGTCCATGTGATAGTGATGGAAGATTCGGTAGTTTCGACCGCTTTCGGCGCTCCAGGCGGGCCTGGTGGGTCGAAAGGATGTCTCGCTTTGATCGGCTCTGTTGTCTGAACAGGGTCGGACTGTCCGTATTGGTTCTCAGCCATAACGCGGAACTCGTAGTCACGGCCAACGTTCAAGTTCTTCACGCGCAAGAACGGAGTGGTGACATAACCAGACACCTTGGTCCAGTTAGGTGTCCTAGCCTCGCGTTTCTCGACGACGTAGTTGGTAATCTCGCCGCCGCCATTGTCCTTTGGTGGGTTCCAGTATAATGTAAGAGCTTCGCCTTCGAACTCATCCGCTCTGAGGTTCTCTGGTTTTCCAGGTCTATCCAGAACCCTGACGTTAATTGTGGCTGTGTCGTAGCCAGAAGGATTACGCAGTTGGAGTCTGTACTGTCCTCCATCTGACCTCTTGGCGTTCTTGACGACCAACGAAGCGGATTCAGGTGTAATTTTCTGGAATATCCTCGGGTCGCCTTCGACATCCAGAAGGTTGTCGTCAGCGAACCAAGACGCCGTTGGTTGCGGGAAGCCAGTGTAAGGAACGTGGATGGAGAAGTCTTCACCCGCGCGTACTGTGATGTCCCTGACTCCACCAAGGTCCATGCATGGTTTGTTGGGCTGTTCCGCAATGACAATGTCACCAGTAGACTTGCTAGGATCTGACCTGCCAACGTCGTTAACTGCGATGACTCTGAATTGATATTCTTCGCCTTCCTTAAGCTTGGGAACAGTATGAACGAGGCTCGGAATAGGTACATCATTGACGTCCTTCCAGTCCTTGTCGCCTTTGCCCTTCTGTTGGATAATGTAGCCCTTGATCTTAGAGCCGCCATCGCTCTTAGGTGGTCTCCACGATAGTGTAACGGAGTCCTTAGTAATTCTGTCGGGTTTGGGCGCTTCAGGCGCGCTAGGCTTAAGCCGTTGAGTCTCGGCTGTGATCGGCTCGGTCGGCTTGCTAGGCTTGCCGGGTCCGGCTTCGTTGACGGCGATCACTCTGAATTCGTAGCGGTTTCCTTCACGCAAGTCAGGAACAGTGTAGCATGTGTTTGGTGTCGGGTAATTGTTGACCTTTACCCAGTCGCCCCCACGTTCCCTCTTCTCAACGTAGTAGCCAGTAATTGGCTTACCGCCGCAGTTGGCTGGCGGATTCCATTCCAGGGAACAGCTGTTCGCGCTGTAGCCAGTAATCTTTGGTGTGTCTGGCGCATCTGGCGGGTCGAATGGCGACTTCGCAATAACAGGCTTGCTCTCCAATGGATCGGAAACTCCGTATAAGTTCTCAGCGCGTACGCGGAAGATGTACTTCTTGCCTTCAGTAAGGTTCTTAGCGGTGAAAGAGCATTTAGGACAGAAACCAGCAATTGTTCTCCAGTCATTGACTCCAAATTCAGCCACTTCAACGACGTAGCCAGTGATTTCACTGCCACCGTCATCCGTAGGCGGATTCCATGTAAGACTGATAGAGTCGTGAGTAACAGGAGTTGTAGACAGAGGTCCTTTCGGCACTCCAGGCTTATCAACGACAATAACTTCAATATCAGCAGAGTCTTTTCCGTGAGCATTGCTAGCTGTGATAGTGTATTTGCCAGCATCGTCTCTAGTAGACTTCTCAATGGAAAGCTTGGTCTCGTCGTTCTTAGTTTCGGTTGAGAGTCGGTGCGAAGGCAGGAGAGAGATGGCTCCCTTGGTCCACGAAATGTCAGGAGTGGGCGCGCCAGTGATTGGAATGTTAATGTTGATTGGCTCGCCGGCTCTGACCTTGATCTTTCTGCCAATGAGATGGTCGAGCCATAACTTGGGCTTCTCTTTCATTGGCTTAGCGATGAACACGTTCGACGGGTCGGAAGGCTGGCCAGGTCCTGCGGCGTTGACTGCAGATACTCTATATTCGTACTGGTGACCTTCCTGTACCCTATCGTCTTCATATTCGTTGGTCCTGACAGGGTCTTTGTTAAGCTTGATCCATCTACCAGTAGCCTTATCCCTCCTTTCGACATCATAGCCAATAATGTTAGATCCACCGTTCGAAATCGGTGAAGACCATTTGATCTTAATATGGTCCTTGTCAGAAGACACCAATTCTGGCTTGCCTGGTTTGCCAGGTACCGTGTATTGGTTCTTGGCGATGATTGGTCTGTCTGTGACTAACGGCTCGGATCTGCCTTGCAAGTTCTCGGCAAACACTCTGAATTCATACTTAGTTCCTTCTTGGAGACGGGGTACTGTCGCGTGGTTGTATTTAGGGTTGATATAAGTAACTGCTGGTACCCATCCACCTCCGTGGGTCAAATCACGCTTCTCAATAACGTAAGCAGTGATTTCACTTCCACCGTTATCCTTAGGTGGTTTCCAGGACATAGTAACGGATTGAGCGGTTATCTCTTCATACTCGAACGGAGGTTGCGGCGGTCCAGGTACGTCGAGGACGATCAGCTCGAAGCTTCCTTCATCAGAGCCTGAGTCGTTCTTCAACGACAGATGGTATTTACCAGCGTCTGACCTCTTACAGTTAACAGTGTGAATGATCGTGTGGTGACCAACAGTGGTAACTGTAGTCCTTTCGTTGGAAAGTACAGGTTTACCATCACAAGTCCATTTGACTTCAGGAGCAGGCTCGCCGATGAAGTCGACGTCTAAATGGAAGATGAGTCCAGCCTTAATGCGAACTTCTTTAAGTGGCGTGATAATCTTAGGAGCAACGAATCTGTCCTTAGCTGTAATGATGTCTGAAGGCTCGCTGGGCTCAGATTGTCCGGCTTGATTGACAGCGATGACTCTGAATTCATACTCTTGACCTTCAGTAAGATCTGGAACTGTCGCCTTATTCTTGTTAGGCGGCACATGAACTGCATTCACCCAGTACGGGCTGCCCTTTTCTTTCTTCTGGATGATGTAACCAGTAATAGGAGCTCCACCGTCGGATTTTGGTGTAGTCCATTGTAAGTCAACATGGTCCTTGCTCCAGTCGGTAGCTTCGGGCTTACCAGGCGCCGACGGCTCGTCAAACTCATTCTTAGCCACAATAGCTCTGTCTAACTCCAAAGGCTCTGATTGGCCGATAGCGTTGACTGCGCTAACTCTGAACAGGTATTCCTTCATGTGGATAAGACGTGTCACTTGATGAGATAAGAAAGTGCTCATACCGGCGTCAGACCAGGTACCACGAGTTAGATCCATCTTTTCGATAACGTAGTGGAGAATTGGTGAGCCACCGTCATCTAACGGTATCTTCCATGAGAGACAGCAAGACTCCTTAGTGATGTCAGAAACGACAAGAGGCTTCTCAGGGCGTGATGGTTTGTCCAATACAGTTACTTGGGCGGCCGCAGAGCAAACACCCAGGTCGTTCTTCAGGGTCAACTTGTAAACGCCTCCGTCAGCGCGGACGGAGAATGGAATGTCTAGGATTACCCTGTTGTGCATAATCTGGATGTCGATTCTATCAGACGGGTGTACGACTTTGCCGTTGATCTGCCATTCGACTGTGGGCTTCGGCGAAGCTTCGATCGGTATTTCGTATTGGATTCTCTGTCCTGCTTTGACAGTCTTATCTGCCAGCAGCATCTTGTCGAAGTGCGGAGCGCAGAATCTGGCTTTAGCGATTTGTGGTGTGGATGCGTCACTGGGCTCTCCATTTCCAGCCTTGTTGACAGCAATAACTCTGAACTCATACTCCTCTCCTTCTTGCAAGTTCGGTACCGTTGCTGTCGTCTGGTTTCCTGGTACTGTTGCGGCGACTTCCCAAGGTCCGTACCTCTTCTTAGCCTCGATGATGTAACCAGTGATGGGAGAACCACCATCCTTCTTCGGCGGCACCCATTCCAAGTCCATATGATCTTTGTCCCAGTCCTTGACGACGGGAGTCCCAGGTTTGTCCGGAGTACCGTAGGGGTCCTTAGCGGTGACTGGTTCGTGACCAATCAGCGGTAGAGACTCGCCTTGTTTGTTGACGGCGCGTACTCTGAAGTTGTAGTCATGACCTTCAATAAGATGGTCGATTCTGATGCTGCAGGCTTGTACTTCACCCGCGGGAACCCATCGCATGTTTTCTTGGTCCATCTTTTCAACGACGTAGTGCGAGATCTCGCTGCCGCCGTCGTCTTTAGGAGGCCTCCATCTAAGAGTGCATCCTGACCTTGTAATGTCATCAGCCTTAAGCGGGCCTTCAGGCGGTAACGGGACATCCAATACCGTTACTTTAACGGTAGCCGTATCAGTTCCGTTGATGTTCTTGGCTTTGAGAGTGTAGTTTCCACTATCAGCCCTCTTAGCGTCAATGACTCTCAACTTCGTAGAATGAGCATCATTGACGATCTTGACTCTATCAGTGTTAAGTACAACATTTTCTCCGTGAAGCCATTCCTTAGAAGGCGTAGGCTCGCCGGCCACAGGTACATCCATCTCGAAGTTCTGTCCGACTTTGATCTTGATGTTGAACATGAAGTTCCTGTCGATCTTGGGCGGCAGGTTCTTGGGTCTGGCCAAGTGGGGCGCGGTGCCGTCACTTGGCTCGCCCTTGCCGGCCTTGTTGACGGCGCGGACGCGGAACTCGTAGGTGTTGCCTTCGATGAGATCCGGAACCTTGCCTGAGGTGACGTCGCCTTCGATCTGGGGAAGAGAAAGCAGGATTTGATTATTTTACAAATGATATAATAAAAAAATGGTAAGTATAATAGGAGAACGCCAAAAAAGATTTAAAATTAATTTACAGTACGCATTTTAAAAATGCTGCTCACTAAGAATGCTGCTCCGTGTGCAATAGTAAGTTTATACTTTCAATGTCAGTAAAAAGTTGTCTATTACGTTGTACTATGTACCTAACGCAGATAGCAATACTGACTTCTATCAGACAGTCCATCAACAGGCCATAAGGCCCTTATGCTCAGTATGTACATACATACATACACTCACGCCCGTAGTCCCTAATGTGGTGGGCAGAGCCACAAGTAATCAAAGACAACTTGCAGTCACTGTTGATATGATGTCGTTAGCTGGCTATGATGAACCTTGTAGTATAAGGATAAGGGATCAGCCTATCGCCCATAACAAAATGTATGTCGTTACTCTAATAAAATAACCATTGCAAACTATTTCACTCACCTGTGCACACTCCTCCCAGTCTGGCGAGAAGCGGTCCTTCTTCTCGATGACGTAGCCGGTGATGGGCGCTCCGCCATCCTTCTCCGGCCTGGTCCATTCGAGCTCCACAAAGTCTTTGTCGAAGTCCTTGATCTTCGGCGTGCCGGGCTTGCCGGCAACGTCGAATGGATTCTTCGCCTCTGTCGCGTGGGGTGTGGTAAGAGGCTCAGATTTGCCTTGTCTGGGAAGTAAAAAAATAAGTTTCATACTCTAGTTAACATACATCTACTACTGATAGGTATGGATGGAACGAGAAACGACTAATAGTATGGTTTATAGTATACGCCCGAGGCGTACATAATATGAGGTAGTGTACCTGTATTACCTATACATACACAACATAACGTCACGAGCGTAATCTATATATTCGGCTTTAATCTGTCCAGGTGTAATGACCTATCTTTCTCGTCATCTTTCTAGATCGTTGTAGAGTATTCAAATTCAAAAACATCTTTATTCAGTAGGTATACATAGTTACACTTTGAATCGACATTTTTTACACAACAAACTTCTCATCCGCCTAAAATACTGCAGCTTTTCACAACCTATATAGCCAGGGAAAAAGGCTACAAGAAAATATCTGCATTGCTTTCTTACTTCACAATTTTATTATTAACCTGTATTGTCAGGTTTCCTTTACCGAAACCCTTTAACGTTTATACTTTATTCATAATTCTGCAAGAACCTTGGTGCATCTGTTATCATACTAGCCAAAAATATCCATACTAATATTATAAATGCTAAAATAAATCCATCTGTCTGTTACCATGTTCCTTCTAAACCGCTAAACCGATTTGAATGAAAATTGGCAAATATAACAAAGTCCAAGGATGCTATGATCGAAATCTACGAGGACAAAGTCAGAAAATAAATCCGTCAGAAAAGAAGAAAAATACTGACCTGTTAACAGCCCTAACACGGAACTTGTACTTGTGTCCAGGAGTCAGGCCGTCAACCGCGAGGCTGGTCTGCGGGCCGTCAGTCTCGCCAGCATTGACCCATCTACCGGTGGCTTCGTCCATACGTTCCACGACGTACTTCTCGATAGGCTGACCACCGTCGTCGGCAGGCGGGTTCCAGGAAAGTTTCGCGCCGTTTGCGTGAACGTCTGATACCTGAGGGATGAAGAGGGTTTATAAAGACGGGTTCTGCAATGTGGACAATAAACCGAAGGATGAAGAAATTAACGATTGTGAAATAAAAAAAACCAACATTCTCAAAGAAGTCATTCTTACTGTAATAGAGCCAATGGTGCAACTTAAACTATCACACGATTTTGATTGGTGGGAAATAACAAGTCCTGACAATTTTAGGCAATACAAAATCCCGCAGATTAGACACAAGCAAAGGCGCGGGTAAAAGCTTCAACTTAGCTCAGCAGATGTGAGCAAGGATACTGAAGAAACCAACCTTAAGCGGCCCTCCAGGCGGGCTCGGCACACTGAGCACAATGACTTCAACCTCAGCGACGTCCTTGCCGTTGCTGTTCTCAGCGGTGATGGTGTAACGACCGCTGTCGGCCCTGGTCGCCGCCTTGCAGTTCAACTTGGTGTTGTAGTCTGAGTGTTGAACCTTCATATCGCCGCCGGATTTAACCTCCTTCTTGCCCAAGAACCATTTCGTCTCGGGCATCGGTTCGCCGGTGACCTATTAAGAGAAATTATGGGTTACTTATAGGTTTTTCTTCAGTTAAGTTCAGATAATGAATAATAATACTGATTGTCATTCTAAGTTGGATCATGAACCATATGGTATCAGGTTGCCAGCACATAGCCTATATAGATAGTCTATATTTTTAACGTAGGAATTGTCAAGCAAATTGCCTATCAGACCCTCAATTAAGATTATGGGTTTACAAACAAATACAGATCCAAATCAATCAACATAGTAACTTTCAAAATCCCCTAGTCAACTTTTACGACATGCGCGGAGTAGCAGCTGAACACTCATCACTTCACTTCACTTCTGATCCGTCAGAGAAGCTTTCCAATACTACAAAAACAATAAAAGTCTAATACTAACCTTAACATCGAATCCGAACTTCTGGCCAACCTTAATCTTGATATCAATGAGGTTGGTCCTGTCGATCTTAGGAGCGAGGTTCCTGGGCTTAGCCACAATGGGATGCGTGCTCTCAGAAGGCTCGCCAGGCCCGGCCTTGTTTACAGCGCGGACTCTGTTGAGGACAAGTATGGTTATGGCTTATGGAACAATATAAAGCGTAATTCCTTGGTCAAACAAAGAATATTACCTAGTTCCCTCAACCAGTTAAACAGTTTCATTAGGTGTGTTTTTGAACGTTTTATACAAAAGCTGTACAAAAAAGGTACATAAAAAGTAGTTTATTCGGCTAATGATTCGTTGAAGAATCTTAGCAGGTATGACATTTCAGACGGTTTTAGTCCATTCATACCAATTTGGTCGTAGTATATAATACATACATACATACATAAACTCACGCCTATTTCCCACCGGTCGTAATAAAACTGTACAACATTAAATTCAAGAATATAATCAACAATATAAAAAAGAACTCTTACCTGAACTCATAAGTCTGCCCCTCGATCAGATCGGGCACAGTAGCCGTTGTCTGGTTAGCCGGCACCTCTACAGCCTTCTCCCAGTTGCCGAACTTGTCCTTCTTCTCAACAATATACCCCTCGATGGGGGCCCCACCATCTTCGCGCGGCGGGGTCCATTTCAGGTCCACATGGTCCTTGTCCCAGTCCGTAACGCTTGGGGTGCCAGGCGCGCCTAAAATTGAGGTTTGGGGGGTTATATCATAGAAAGAGAGATATTATCGAGGTGAGGGTAGCAGTAAGTAGTCAGAATAAAACTTGCAGCCATTTTACGGCTCAACCTATTCTCATAACTGATCATCATGTGTACTTTTTCCTACGTACTTAAATCAAATTTTACGTTCTCTCCCATACTCGACCAATAAAAAATCGCATCGCACAGGATTTTTATGTGGTTTATATACATTTGGCTCAAGTAGATGACATCGCGATCCTCCAAAGCAGTCAGCTGCGATCGCCATACTGGCTTTCGCAGCTGACTGCTTTGGAGGATACTATTCAAGTTTCAAGAATCGAACTTCAAACTTATCATTATTAAAAACAGCCAATAGAGTGAAGTTAGCTGGCGTCTAAACTACAGCTGTAAGCTTTTCTTTTTTTTGGCATTAACTACTTGGCCGGAGACAGCTGTAAGCGCTCTCCTTAAATGTACCAATTAAAAAGAGAATGACACCCATCCCTCCCAATCAGTCACTTCAACATCAAATTCAAGGTACTCACCAGGCTCGTCGAAGGGATTCTTAGCGACGATGCTCTGTTCAGAGGTAAGAGGCTCAGACTCTCCCTCCGAGTTGACTGCGGACACCCTGAACCTGTACTCCTTGCCCGGAGTCAGGCCGGTCACGTCGCATTCTGCAAGAGATGTAGAATTTTAGCGGTGGTATTACAGATGTTTGGAACTTTTAACTCAACGACTGCAGCGTTTTAGAAACGTAAACTGCAGCAAAGTGTTCCTGTCCCTTGCTCATCATCTCTCTAGCGTTATCCCGTTTTCCACAAGGTCCGCTTACCCAACCTGAAGATTTCACAGGTCTGGCTTATAGAAACGACTGCCCGTCTGACCTTCTAACACCTGTTCCTACTATCTTCTGTTCCTGTCCTTCACTGTTTTATTAAAAAGGGACAAAGCGACCGTTTCGTGCAGATTGGTGTGACATCTGTCACCGTAAAATTGTAAATAACGTTAGATTATAATCTATCTATTTTAATTTATTTGACTTATTTATATATATTATAATTTATTTGACTGACACCTGTGTTTTATTCCTAACTCTATGGACACAGAACGGTCTACTGTAAGGCCGACCAATCAGGGACAGCCGTCGGACAGTTGACAATTTGACAATTGTAAGATTGTGATTTAACAGTTTTACTTCGATAGATTATAATCTGACGAATAATAATACGTTAAATTGTAAGCAGTATATTACGTTTCACAATTTTTCGACAGTTCACAATCTTGCGATTCGAATCGATAGATTATAATCTAACGTTATTTACAATTTTACGGTGACATATCCATAACAAAAGGATGAAGACGTGCCTGCCAACGTCTGGTTATTCGTAGTAGGAGGGTGGAGTTTGGAATTAAGATCGGAACCATAGCTATAAATATTATTTATGGATATGATACTCACTAGGCTCCTCGGAGCGCGCACAAGGCACCCAGCAACCAGTCTCGGTGTCCAGCTTGTCGACCTGGTAATATTCGATGGGAGTACCGCCGTCGTCCTTCGGCCGCTTCCACTTGAGGGTTGCGCCCTCTTTGTGGACGTCCGAGATCTGTTCGAAGGGAAATATTAAAGAACAATGGTTTCTTGTCATTAGGTGGAAAGAAACTTAAATGAAAGCATTTATTGGAAAAGCTGAAATGAACGAAAGGCTATTTGACCGATGGGTCTAAAAGACACAACGATATGTCAAAGCCTAAAATTACTTAATTATTATTTATGCACGAATTCTGTATAGAATTCATGTATAAAGGTACGTACTAAGTACGTACCTAACCTACCTTACTTAGGTAAGTACTAAGGTTGGTTCCCTACGACGTCAGGTTCACCTCAAACGCCATTTATATTCTGAATCACTTGGGTTGGGAATGTAATAAGACAAAACCATACCTGCAAAGGCCCCTCAGGCTTGCTAGGCTTGTCAGTGACCACCACATTGATGGTAACTGTATCCTTGCCACTAGAGTTGACAGCTGTGACAGTGTATTCGCCGGAGTCGTCGCGTCTCACGGGACGGACCACCAGCTTGGTGAAGTAATCTGGACTGTCGATGTTGACTGCCTTCGATGGACGCAGCGGCATGTTCTGGTATCTGTTGGGGAGATTAGGAATTCGTTTCATGTTGTCAAATTGCATACCATTAACATAAATAGCCTACATAGCGTAGCACTGCTGGGCACAGGCCTGCCATCTAACAACCTTAGTGGGTAATTGGGTATAGATCGTACTCCAACACGCTGCTCCAGTGCGGGTTGATGGAAGCATTTGGGCGCGGGACCAACGGCTTAACGTACCTTCCGAAGCACGGAATCATGTTACTTTTCCGGACAATCAGGCCATTCAGCCTGGAATATCCTAGCCAAAGGACAGTCCCACAAAGTGATTCCGCTGTACCACTATTGCATAAGATACTTATCAGCAATAGGTGACATAAGTATGGTATTAAGTGACTCAGTATATCACTCACCTCCATTCAACTGCTGGCGCGGGTTCGCCAGTAATAGCAGCTTCCAACTTAAGTGTGGACCCAGCAGATATGGTGACGTCACGAAGATGGCGCCGGTCGATCTTCGGTGCCAAGAACCGCGGTTTGGCGACGAAGTTCTTGCTCGCTTCAGACGGCTTGCTCTGACCGGCCTTGTTGATCGCAATCACGCGGAACTGGTATTCGTTGCCTTCGATCAGGCTGTTGACAGAAATGTTATTCTTAGAAACAGATTCTAAAGGAGGAAACCAAGCCACAAGTTATCAAAAGACAAATTTCAAGCACTGCACTCGTGCTATTGGAATCATAAGATAGGTTTGATCAATTTTTAAACACTCACAATGGGTTAATTCGCATGAACAGGTTGAGAACCCGGTGGTGGAATGGTTACCATAATGCTGATGACAATAGCTGCGTATTCAAATCCCGCCCGAGTCAAACTTTTTCGACTTAATTTTCTCTTTGTGAGTTTCCCTAAGCATTGCTGAGTGCTACGGCCAAATATGAACAAAGTAATGTAGTTGTAGTAGTTGTGTCTAAGCAACTCGATCGGAAGATTGCAACTACTAGGTTGTAGGTTATTGTTCCGATCGAGATGTCGTAGAAACTCTCTATTTCAAGTAGCTACTCGTATTATATTTTGGGGTGGGTAAATAAAGGCAAGATTTTACGAATTTATTAAAAAAAACATCATAGAACGGAAGCTCCAAGAAAAGAGAGGAAGGGGGAAAACCAAGTAGAACTTACATGGAACAGATTAAGATCTTATAAGGAAGTGAAAGAATTGGCCTTTGTCAGACAAGAATGTTACACCGACAAGAGCGTGGCTCTTAAATTAGTGATGTGAAATAGAGGTGACTGTAGCCACAAACGGGCTCAGGACGACAAACGGAACACATTCAATAGATTCTCTTTACTTTCTTCTAAGACTTAATCGTCATCCCGTACTTACCTATCTCTATTTACACAGGGTCCCCTAAACCCCTAACCTAAAGATTTGACTAGTTGAGCTTTCAGACATAACTTCCTAAGGCCGAAATTTCCAGACACAATGGTTAAACAAAGGGGTTTGGATTAAAAAGACATTCAGTCTTACGACTTTAAAAGTGGATTTACCGACAACGTTCAACACAATCCACTTACCCATTAACAGTAGCAGTGGGCGTAGGAGAATGTGTCTCAATAGCCTTCTCCCACAATGGGCTGTATTTGTCCTTCTTCTCGACGATGTAACCAATGATGGGTGACCCTCCGTCCGATATCGGCGCCTCCCACTTGAGGTCCACATGGCTGGCCGACCAGTCGTCTGGGACTGGAGCTGATGGCGCATCTGGTACAGCTGCGACAAAGAAATAAAGGTTAGGTTTATTTAAAAGATATTTGTCTCCACTAATATTTTGGTGAGTTAGTACATTTTTCACAAATATTGCAGCCGCTATAGGATGTTCTATCGTCTATGCGTGATTTTTTTGTACTTTGAGTCCTCATCAGCACTAATCACTGCGCAGAGCATCATTATCTTCCTAGCAGTATCCCGATTTTCACAGGGTCCGCTTACCTAACCTACAACAAAATACAGGTCCGATTTTTTACAGAAGCGACTGCCTGTCTAACCTTAGATTAGGTCACAAATGCATTTCTTGGGAATGTGGGATTCCTCACGATATTTTCCTTCACCGCTGAGCACGTGATAATCATTTATCATCCAAAAATGAAATCGAATTAATTCGAAAATCGAAAACGAAAGATTGGCTACTAATTTCCCTTTTTAAAACAAGGTAATTAACTTTGGAAAGAATATACTTACTGAAGGGATCCTTAGCGACGATGGAGCCGAAGGTCTCGAGCGGCTCGGACTCGCCCTCCTTGTTGATCGCCTTCACGCGGAACTTGTACTCGTGACCAGGGATCAGGCCATCCACCTGCGGTCACAAAAGTTACTCAGTGTTGCAAAACCGTTTTGGAACTAATCTAAATTGAGTGTGTCTTCTTTACAGCTATCTACGTTTTTACTATTTTCATTTTTTTACCTTTTGAACACGCCTAAAAGGTATATTAGGAACCCAACACATAGAAACAAATGGTTAGGACAATTTACTACAATATTATAAAATAGTATATCCGGGATCATAATTAGCCAACAACTGGCCATTATCCACGCTGAATCTTTCTGAAAGCACAAAACTTGTGCTTGCCATAAATTTTAACATTTTCCTTTTCCAGCTCTCTTCTCAATCGGGGAGCCCGGAAACGAACCGCGATACCGGACTTGCGCCAATGAGTTATTAATTTATCTTAAGTACAATTTTCATTACGGGTACGGCTCACCGAAAGCTCGGTGAGGTAAGAGGTGTCACACAGTGGTTTGGGCAGTACGCTGCTAAGTTAGTCAGTCAACCATTATCTCCTTCTGTAATATACATATTTATCGAAGACACAGCAAACAACATCTCACCTCCATCTCAGGCACATTGCCGAGCGTCTTGCCAACGGGCACCCAACTACCGGTTTCGGGGTCATACTTCTCGACGAGGTACGCCTCGATAGGCTCGCCGCCATCATCCTTGGGCCGCTTCCAGGCGAGCTTGCAGCCGTCCTTGTGGATGTCTGACACTTCCAGCGGGCCTTCTGGCTTCTCGGGTTTCGCTGAAATGAGGTTTTATTTAGAGATGGTTTTTGTGCAAGATTAGACAGTTCCCAATGGATACTGTGACAGTACCTTGACATGGACCGTGTCAAGGGCCTCTGGAGGTTCAATAAGTCTTCGTCAAGACACCAGGATTGCTTTTCTCTGCCATCGACCTAGCAACCCCCCCGATAGATCTTTATATAAATACTCACAAGTTACAATAATCTCCAGCTCGGCGGTATCCTGTCCGTATTTGTTGACAGCTTGTATCTTGTATGTGCCAGAGTCCTTCCTGCGCGGGCTCGAGTGTTGGTACTTCGTCATGTACGGGATGTTTATCACTGGAAATAAATACAAGTTTTAAATCGACGCAAATAAAGACGATTTTACTCGTTTTTATTTTCAAAAGTCGTCATACAAAAATGCTATACGCGCTATATTCAATATTGCCAGACTAAAGTAAGAACAACTACAGTAGCACACAAAAGTAGGGTTTCACGCGAACGAAGTAAAGGTATTAAAAATAATAAAACAGTATTCTACTCACCTTTCAAACCGCTGCCGTCAAGCACACTCTTGCCGTTCAGAGTCCACGTGACGTCAGGCGCCGGTTCACCAGACACCTTGATGTCCAGAGAGATGGGCTCGCCTTCGTGGACCTTGATGGTGCGAAGGTTGCGGCGGTCTATCTTGGGAGCCACTGGATGAGAGGCAAATTTGGGATTTTATTTATTTTTTCAACACATAACATTTGCAACCAAAATAGAGGTCGAAATCCAAAGAGTAGCATATAAGATCCAACACTCACGTCTCCTTGGCTTGCAAACGACGGACTTGCTAGCATCACTGGGCTCTCCTGGTCCCGCCTCGTTGATGGCTTTAACTCTGAACTCATATTCTACACCCTCATCCAGATTCGGGACGGTCGCCTTCTCATTGTCGTTGGGGCCGACCTGAAGAAGTAAAAAAACACTTTTAAAATGCGCATTATAATCGGATAGTGTCAGGTTCGATACGTTATTGATGCTCATCGTCCAAAAAAAAGAAAACGTTTGTCACCTTTAGGTCTGTTTTTATTTAATAAACAGAATTACATAATTTATCTTTGACCTAGGAAACTACCCAATTCATCTAAAAAAGCTATTTGACATTTATTGACATTGTTCGCACTTTTATAAATGTCAAATTGCACTATTCCTTTTTTAGATGAAACACAAATGGGTGAATATCAAAACTTCAAGTTTGGTGGCGAAATTTCATATTATTTTTTCGTGAAAAATTGCGTTCCGACATGAAAACGATCCAAAAGGATCCTCCGTACCGACATGAAAATTCAAAAAAAAAAATACATGACAATTCCAATTTTTCACGAAAAAAATTATGACAGTTCGCCACCAAACTTGACACATTTTGATATTCACCCAAATATGGCCTTTTTAACCCCCCCAGATTTTAAGTTTTTCAGTCCCATAACCTCGTAAAGCCGAGGTTTCCAGACACAATAGTAAAACGATGGAGTTTGGATTTTAAAAGGACTGTCGGCATTACGACCATAATATTAATAACTTCACAACTCACCTCACAAGCCTTCACCCACTTAGGCGACCCGACTTCCCTT
Organism: Pectinophora gossypiella; assembly: GCF_024362695.1. Taxonomy (NCBI): domain Eukaryota; kingdom Metazoa; phylum Arthropoda; class Insecta; order Lepidoptera; family Gelechiidae; genus Pectinophora; species Pectinophora gossypiella. Next base: position 6,826,478 of record NC_065427.1, on the reverse strand, counting down.
TTCTCGATGATGTACCCAGTGATGGGAGCACCACCGTCCTTGATGGGCTTCTCCCACTTGAGGTCCACGTGGTCCTTGTCCCAGTCCACCACTTCTGGTGTGCCTGGCTTGCCGGGCTCGTCTGAGGGTTAGTGGAGAACATTTAGAGAACGAAGAGGGTTCTTGGATAATTTGGATAGAGAATTGAGTCTCAGATTCCTGATTCTAACGCGGTAAGAACCCGAAATTATGTGTTTTAATTATGATAATAACCGCGTATGTACACCTCAAATGTAGAGAATTGAGCTTCTATAAAACTTGTACTGTCATTGTTTCGACCAAGCGCTATCTCTTTGTATTATTGACATGTTTATTGTTATAGATGTTGTATAAACTGAGTTTATCTTCTAATTATTATCCTTGTTTGAGTGTTTTGTTGCGATCAAAATACTAAATGCGTCTTTCCTTCGTTTTTTGTAATATATATATTTTTTTTGTACAATAAATGGTATGTAAAAGGAAATGAAATGCATTATCAAAATTGTCAAAAAGTGTTGGGAGGTGGTATAACTTGGGAAATGTCGCTTGAGTAATGCATAAGAGTAGAAAAATTGAACGGCAACAAAACGAGATCTAATCGGTCGTACGGACTTTAAATCTAAAAACAACTGAAAAATCACTCACCGAACGGATTCTTAGCGATAATAGAGTGATCCGCGTCAAGAGGCTCAGAAACACCCTCATTATTGACAGCGGACACCCTGAACTTGTACTCGTGTCCTGGTACTAAGTTCTCAATCTCTGCTTTAGGGTCCTTGGTCTTGCAAGCGGGCAGCCAGCGTCCTGTCTCCGTATCAAGTTTCTCCACCAAGTAGTGGTCGATGGGAGCTCCACCGTCGTCTAGTGGCGGGTTCCATTTGAGCGTGCATCCCTCCTTGTGCACGTCAGAGATCTGGTTGGGAAGAAATTTTTGAGTAAGTTAATGAGTTTTATACCAGGTACATGTTCAGCACATGGGAACGTCTGTCGACTTAGACCAGCGTGACAGATGACTGGTTACTCTCGTTAATGATTTCTAGCTAATTGAAACAGAAAGGCCTTTGACATTCAAACACATTTAGCTGGAAAAAATGCACTGTCAGTTTCTGTGACTTGAAGTCAAACAAAATAAGTTTGTATCTGTCAAAATCGGCATGTCATCAATTCACGCTCGTAAATCTTATTAATGTTTGAGGTAGGTATTTTATAAGGATAACATAAAATCTAGACATCTGTCGTAAATTCTTACCTTAAGTGGTCCCTCGGGTTTGGCAGGCACGTCGAGCACGATAACTTGTATAGTAGCTTCGTCCTTGCCACTGCTATTCTCAGCCTTCAGCACGTATGTGCCGCTGTGTTTGCGAGATGCGACCACTACTGACAATTTAGTCTTGTAGTCTTCTACGTCGACAGTAAGGTCGTCTCTGGTCGAGAGACGCTCTTTGTTGTGGAACCTGGGTGCATGAATACGGGTTTAGAAATTGGTTAAGGGATGTTGAAAAAGAAATCGTCGAAAAGGCAGTTATCCGGACTCCTCTAAAACCGAGAGGAGTTTTGGGTCGAAATTATTTCGCCTCCGAAGTATTTTAATGCCTAGTGTTTGTCTTTTCCACATAACACCCCTCCTGTTGATTAAGGGGAGGCCTGTGCACAATAGTGGGACTTGTATATGCTATTTATGTAATGTATAAGTTAAAATAAAATCAGGAGATGTCTGCTGGAATCAGTACCATTCGCGCCCTCACTTGGCTTACAATCTTAGGACTTTCTTCCATTTTGTATTTCTACAAATAACTTACCAAGTCTTAGATGGTGGCGGCTCACCGCTGACCTTGACGTCCAAACGGATGTTCTGACCAGCCTTGATGGTGATATCACGCATGTTGGTGCGGTCGATCTTAGGTGGAGCTGTTGAGACAAATAATATTAGTTTCTGTTCGATGATGCAAGACATAAGCAGCAAAGCAGCCCGAATTACAGTTAGACAGCTGCAAGAGATAAAACGTCGATCACGCCAACAGGGTCAAAATCTGTTCTGTGGTCAAAATCGTTGAGCTGAATAGGGTATTTGACTGGATCAAAGATAAATTATAAAATGCTAATCTAAAAATAGAAAGCCAGTCTGAGGTGATCAAAAATCAATCTCATTATACTTTTGACTGTTTTTATTGATGACGTAACAGCATAGTATTTCCATACAAACTCCAAAGAAAACTTTCATTTTGACGTTTCGTAAAAAGTATCTCATTTGACTAGGTTGTCAAGTAGCCTATTGTAAGCTGATTGACACCTTAAATACGATTCAGACATACGTACACACATTTTTCTATGGCAACCAACTCGTACCCAGTGTACGCACTCTCACAACACTTGGAAGGTGGGAACTGTTCGTATGTACATCCACAAGAGTCGCATCCAAAGTGCGTTCGGCCTTATTGGCAATCGAGTCGGACAGGGAGTTAAGATCATATTACTGCAATGAATATACACAAATTGCTTCTATGCTGTTCTGGGAGCAAATAAAAAACATAGAAAACGTTCAGCTGCTTGTCTTCCCGGGCATGTCGTAAAAACCGACAGAGGGATTGTGTCATCTAACATGATGGACTAATGTTATGGGCTGATCCCTTATCACCATAAGGTTCATCATATCCAGCTTACGACATCGTATCAACAATGGCTGCAAGTTGTCTTTGATTACTTGTGGCTCTGCCCACCCCATTAGGGATTACGGGCGTGAGTTTATGTATGTATGTATGTAATATACACAAATACTCACCAAACCTATCCTTAGCGAGCAGGCTCTCCGACGCTGCGGAGGGTTTGCCTGGACCGGCTTTGTTGACCGCCTTCACACGGAACTGATAGGTCTTGCCCTCGATCAGATCCGGGACGCGAGCTTCGCATTTGGTACCGGGTACCTGTGGAGAAAGAGTCCTGGTTGAGACGTAACTCACTTATAGGCACTTTCTAGGTAAGCATGTACGGTCACGAGCATGAATATGTATACACTTTAGTACCATGTCACATTAACTTTTTGGACAAATTAAACTATAAGTCTCACTAAATATCAAATATGTTAACGCGACTTGGTTCTAAAGTGGTTCTAATGATATTGCGCATGACTGTACCCCACCCACCCTAGGACCTAGACCACATCATCACTTACCATGAAGTGATATTGTGGTCAAAGGTTTGGATTTAGTGTCTTTCCATGGGAGGTCTTAGCAGTGGGACATATTCAGATTGTTAGTGACGTAACGAAAACTTTGAGGGATGATTCAGACCGTGATTCTGAGTTAATATCAAGTGGAATTTTCGTCGCAAAAGTATGGAACTGAAAATAATAAAAAAAAAACACTAAAATTTATATAAATTTTCCAATAGGAAATTCCAGTTGAAATTAATACAGAATCATAAGCTGAATCATCCTCGTCAGTATTCGTTACGATGTCACTAACACCCTGTATAGACTGTGTGACTAAACACTCACCTCAGCAGCTTTCACCCACTTGCCGGTATCCCTGTCCTTCTTCTCGACGATGTAAGCTGTGATGGGCGCTCCGCCATCGTTGGCGGGCTTCTCCCACTTGAGGTCCACGTGGTCCTTGCTCCAGTCCTTGAACTCTGGCTTGCCTGGTGGGTCCGGTTCGCCTGGGGAGGAGTTGGTTACTTAGTAATCATATATTTTTTATCGTTGTTGACTTATCATTGCCACTATGGTCCTGTGGTTCAAGACAACAGAGCTCGTCAGTTAGAATCCCGGTACCAGACTTGCACCAATGAGAATTTATCTTAACTGCTTTAATAAACGATAAATTATTTGCCAAAACTCAAAAAAATTGGAAGCCATTATTCTACGTATTGTGAAACAGAAAGACCAGCTCAAAACAATTAGAGTTTATATTTCAATAAGATAACATTTTACAATCGCGGCAAATGCGCGGTAACAATTGAATCCGTTAAAGTACGTAAGCTAGTGTTGTGACAATCAGTCGATATTAGGTCGATCGATTTTTTCTATCTAACGGTATAGACGTTATCTGAATATTGAGAAACCGGTTCTAGGTAAAGAAGTAAACATCAACTCACCATAAGGATTCTTAGCCGTAGTAGCGGTGTCCGTCACTAGCGGCTCGCTCTCTCCCTCAGGGTTAACAGCCTTAACCCTGAAGAGGTAGTCTTTGCCTTCATTCAGGCCTGTGACGTCAGCCTCAGGAGTCTTAGTAGTGCAAACAGGGACCCATCTTCCGGACTCGGTGTCCATACGTTCGACGACGTATGCCTCAACCGGCTCGCCGCCATCGTCTTCTGGCGGCTCCCATTTGAGCTTGCAACCGTCGGCTTTCACGTCCGATACCTGGATTGGAACATTTTGGGGGTTAGAATGTTAACCGATTTGGTCTTTGGTCTTTTATGGAAGTCCAGGGCAGGTTTAAATGGTGATATAATGTGGAAAAAGGTGATACAAAGTTCACCGGGTCATCTAGTTACTTGATATTGAAATTTTATAAACAATAAACTATAAGGCGACGATATTAGTGTTGAAAAACCAACATCAGAAACAGTATGATAAGAGAGAGATCTGGTGGAAAAGACGTTTTAGTAACTAATATAGAGAAGGGAATGTTAAGTTGGTTTGGACACGTAGAGCGGATGAAGAATAATAGGATTACGAAAGCGGTATATAAAGCGAACGTTGGTAGGGCTGGCAGAGGAAGACCAAGAAGGACTTACATTGACCAAATTGGAGATAATAGAAAAGGTTTAGTACGATGTACTCTGAACCGGCGTGAATGTATGAAACGATTGATGAATGTGGAGGAAGCAAGAGAAGTGAATTTATGTATGTATGTATGTAATAAACCAACCTTCAAAGGTCCCTTTGGCTTGGCAGGCTTGCTCACGACATCGACCTCAATCTCGACGGTGTCAGTTCCAGAGTCGTTGGTAGCAGTGACCGTGTATTTGCCAGTGTCGGCGCGAGTACACTTCTGCAGCGCAAACGATGTGTGGTACTCTTTGTTTTCGATCTTCAACCTGGGATGGGAATTACTATTATTAATGCAGATAGTCAGAGCCGTGGTAGCCCAGTTAAGTTGCTAGAACGCTTGCCTCTCACTTTGAGGTCGCAGGTTTGAATCCAGCACAGGTCTAACCCAATGATTATCAAATTAGTTTTCGAATTCATGTTTGGATCGTAAATGATGATCACGTGTTCAGCGGTGAAGGAAAACATCATGAGGAAACCCACATTCCCGAGAAACGCATATTCGGAGGTATGTGACCTAATGAGCTGATTTTCCCTTCGCGGGTTGGAATGTCAAACAGATAGTCGCTTCTGTAAAAAACCGAACCTGTCAAATCTTCAGGTTAGGTAAGCGGACCCTGTTAAAAACGGGATAATGCTAGGGTGATGATGACTCCAGATGGTCAAAACCCAAGTCACATACGAGTTAATTTCGAGTAGACGTTTGGATTGATGTGTCATCGCATTTTGATATCACACCAAGCCAAGCGATTGATCGGCGATCGACAACTTCGATTTGTGGTAGAATGGATTAATCGACTTCGACTGATAGTTTCTACTAGACCAATCGATTGCTGATCGATCGATGCTAGAATGGATCAGGCGACGTCGATTGATAGTTGCTATACCACCGACCTAACATACGAAGTCTTGGTTTGCCATGTTAGCACCAATCGAGAAAACGACATTTAACGTCAAAATCGATAAGACGACCGTGAGAATTATTTTTTTATCCCGATAGGTGAAGATGATGACTCTGGCCACTTATCACTGACCTGTCTTCGTCCTTAAGAGTTTTGCCGTTGAAGGTCCAAGTGATCTTGGGCTCCGGCTCACCCTTGACGTCGGCTTCGAACTTGAGAGGCTGGCCCACCTTGATCTTCCTCTTCTGCAGATCCTTGCGGTCGATCTTAGGTGCCACTGGAAGAAGACACATTCGTTTAGTAAGCAGATTTTTTCCAGTAATATTTGAGCCACGCTCTTGTCGGTGTAGCATTCTCCACTCATGTCTAGCAAAGGCCAATTCTTTAATTTCCTTATAAGACCCGACGTTCGGCTTCTCTTTATTTTTTTCCATGTGAGCTCTTCTTGGTCTTCCTCATTTTTTAATACATTAGCTACAACTATTACTGCAATTTAAAAAGAACGCGCAGACGAAGATATCTTGGTACGGCGAGAACAATACATTGCACGAACGAATTGATTATCCATTGGCAAAAGTTGAAGAACTTATGAAGAATACTCACAGAATCTAGGCTTGGCGATGACAGAGCGGCTCGGGTCGGAGGGCTCTCCGGGCCCGGCTTTGTTGACCGCTATCACCCTGAACTCGTACTCGTGACCCTCTTCCACGTCGGTCACGTGGGCAGTCGGCCTGTCGCCTGACGTGCGCAGGCAGTCTTGCCATGATCTGCAATTAAATGGGCATTATAAGTAAAACTGTGATAAGTCGGGGTCAAGAGTTTTATAAAATTCTCATTTCTAAAGAAAGGAGTTTTAATCTATAACAAACTGGTTTTTTTTTACGACTATATCCCAATTGGGTGATTCAGAGGTATGCAATCCATCGCACGATGAAGTAAGTACCTACACCTCACCAAGCTTTCTGTTAGAACAACTTGATGAGCCGTATCGCCGTCTATAATGATCGAGAAAACTGTATTACTGTCTTTTTTAACAGACGCTGTGATTAAAATCGAAAATGATATTTTTTGCCAAGATATGTTTAGTAATACCTTTTCTTAAAATGTCTGGGTATCTGTTACACGAATTGAAAATCACGTAAAGATTACTTCAACGTTTGAAAACCATTAAAAACCGTTAAAACTTAGTATGTTGTATTAAACTATACTTACTCCAACTTTTCAATAAAATAGGCAGCGTGAAAAAGAGAAAAAATATTCTTTACTATACAGGAATAAGGAAAATTCCACTTGATATCAACGTCAACTCAGGCTCATAGTCTGAATTATCCCTCAAAGTTTTCGTTACGATGTCACTTACATCCTGTATAACTTCCCAAAGTTTCGGTGGATTTTGGCCTTAAAGCAAACTCTACCTCCGAATGAGCATACAACTATGTTTAACGCACGTACCTGCCACCCTTCTCCCTCTTCTGAATGATGTACCCGGTGATGGGCGCACCACCGTCCTCTTTGGGCGGAGACCACTCGAGGTCCACGAAGTCCTTGTCCCAGTTGCGGGGCTCCGGACGACCGGGCTTGCCAGGTTCGTCTGTAGGGGAAGGGTTAAGATTAATGTCACAACATTTTTAAGGAAATTTTGATTGTAACTGGCTTGAGAAGTGGAATTTTCGTGTTCTCTTAAATACTGTTATCTCCTGCTGGGAACAGATTTCCACGAAACAGTTGATGAAGGTAAAAGCATACGAGTGGTGGAAGTAGTAGACGATTTATCGCAAGACAAAACTCACCGAACGGATTCTTAGCAATGATAGGCTTCTCAGTTTCCAGTTCTTCGGACTCTCCCTCCTTGTTGACGGCCTTAACCCTGAACTTGTACGGCTTGCCTTCCTGCAGGCCGGTGATGTTCGCCTTGCAGTCTTTCGCAGTGCCGCATGGGATCCATTGGCCTGGAGAAAGGTTAGGTTAAGTAAGAGATAGGATTGTCAATGTCATTAACGTACAAATATAAATACCCGTGTTCCCTTACGAGTAGTCAATAAGTAAGCCCGGAGCCAAAGCTGATATTTAAAAAAAACTCTCTTCTAAAATATCTTCTTTTGACTGTGACTGTGTGTGTCTAGACAAGACACATCAGATAATTGTCCGTAAAATGAAAGCAATTAAAGGGTTTCTGTTTGAATTATATGGTATACGAGTATTCTACATTGCATGACCACGCTGTGTTAAACGCAGAATAAAAGATATTTTTTCCTTCTTCATTAGAAATATAACTGAATCTGGTGACTTCACCTGAAATGACTCAATAATAACAGCTAATGTGGGTAATCTTACCAGTAAGCGGATCAAGCTTCTCAATCTCATAGTACTCGATGGGCGCTCCGCCGTCGTCCTCAGGCTTCTGCCAGGTGAGCGTGCAGCCGCTCTTGGTGACGTCTGCGACGTCCAACGGGCCTTTGGGCTTGGATGGTTTACCTGATAGAGAAGACAGTTTGAAGTATGAATGAAGTTGAATGTTGAGAGGTTGAAAATTTTGAGACGAGTGCTTCTGATATAAAATTTGGCCATATATGTTAAGATTGAACAGGCGCCTGAGCTTACACAGAGACTCTTTGCAAGAGGCAGAATGGTGTCAAGACCCAACCCATTTGATAAAAAAATGTAAGTTATTGAAATTTGGGCGGAAGGCAGGAGGAAAACCACTGCCCTATTTTTCTCTAAAAAAGTAGCATGGAGAATGCTACACCGACAAGAGCGTGGCTCTTAATTTAATAATTATGATTGCAATTTAATTGCATAACATAGGTCAATTATGGAACTATGTGTCTTATGGATTATTTTTTTCACAGACAGCGGAATTGTACATCGTGATCTAGCGGTGGTTTTATTTCATAAAACTTTGACTGCTAATGAGAAAATAATAATATCCTACGATTCTCGCGCGATTTCTTCATTTATGGGTGTTCGATCTTCAAAAAAATGGGACCCTAACAGTAATTACATAAACAACAAAGAACACCAACGTATCAATATTAAACTCACCAAGAATAGTAATCTCGATTTCGGCTTCATCCTCGCCGACCTCGTTCTTGGCTTTAATCACGTACTTTCCAGTATTGGCCCTCTTGCTCTTGGTCATCAGGAATTTGGTGTTATAATCCACGTTGACGATCTCCAAGTTTTCCCCGTTCTTCAGCTCCTGGTCTTTGAAGTACCAAGTTACTGTCGCTGGGGGCTCGCCAAAGACTTTGACGTCGAGAGAGACCGGCAGGCCAGCTTTGACGGATAGAGGGTTGAGGTTGGTGCGGTCGATTCTGGGTTTCACTGTTGAAGGAAATGTTATTGTACACATTTGAGTAATTTCATAAAACTTGGTTTTCTAATTAGGGAGATTTTAAGCAATATTGCTATCTCACTTCCGTAGTCATATGAGCCGTGGATTTGTGCGGATCACAGTGCCCTGCCATCTAGAAAAGCAATATTGACATTTGACATGTGTTGACATTGCGCACTTATGCGCAAATGTCAAATTGCAATATCGCTTCTTAGACGATTTATTTTCATGTAGCCTTTTTAGATCTCCAGGGCTATAAAAAAACGACGGAGATTTTTTTGAAAGATACATCTTATGATTTTTTTGTGTATTCCTTGAAAAATGAAATGAATCAAGTCACAGAGATTAAGATTGTGATAGATGACAGAGTAAGGTGATAGGATCCCTGAATATTCCAATAAAAACTTTAGGTAACAAATAATATCTTCTAAAATACTCACAGAATCGTGGCTTAGCAGTGTGCCAGTTCGTATTCTCCGAAGGTTCGGATTGTCCGGCCTTGTTGACGGCACGGATACGGAACTGATACTGGTTGCCTTCTTCCAGCTTCGGCACTGTGCCTTGGCAGATGTTGCCTTGGATTTCAGCGGCCTATGAGTAGACAAAACATGCGTGTTATGCACATGAAGTATAACTTTTTGATCGAAAACTATTAATTTTTAAGGTGAGGTTCATATCCAAAACCCATTGGATAACTATTGTGCCTTGAAATCCGGGCCTTAATAAGGTAAGTCAACGAGACCAATAGTGTCCTGTGCTTGAGCGTTGGGTCCCAGGTTCTAATTCCGGTGGGGACATAATCACAGAAATCACTTTGTGATCCCTAATCACCTGATTCCTGGTGATTGTCCGAAAGTAAGAAAATCCGTGCCTCGGAATGCACGTTAAGCCGTTGGTTGTAAGTACTACTTAGCGAAGTAAGTACTTAGTCATTACAAGAGTCATCAGAGGCGTTTGGCGGTTCTATAATAACCATGAATCTGCGCTTAAGATAAATAAATAACTCACTTTAACAAATTCACCACGATCGCGGTCCATGACTTCAATGATGTATCCAGTAATAGGAGCACCATTGTCTCTGATAGGCGGCTCCCATTTGAGCTTAGCTGACTTCTCATCCCAGTCCACAATGTCGGGTAGACCAGGCGGCGCCGGTACATCGTATGGGTTCTTGGCCAAAGTACCATGGTCTGTCTCCAAAGGCTCTGACTCGCCTTCTTCGTTGAGGGCCTTCACGCGGAACTGGTAAGTGTGGCCTTGTTCTAAGCCTGTTGGAGGAAAATATATGTTTCAAGACATGGTGTAAAAAGTAATAACACTTCTTTAAAAAAATGCCGATAATGTAGAAAGTTTGTTAAGGATCCTCATTCAAAATACGGGCCTTCTTGGAATTCATTATTAGACGTGATAAAAATCTCTGGGCGCTGTTGGGCTATCATTTCTATTGATGTCTTCAGTTCACTTCAGTTGTCAAGTGTCCTTGACAACTTACTGGGAAACCTCGGTATGTGTAAACTGTAATATTTGCGAAATAAAATATTTTCTATTATTATTACTAGTCTGACCGCAGCACATTATTTTGAACTCGTGTTTACACTTGCCTTCTCCAGCACGTCTGACCTCGCATAACGCGTGGCATAGCGCTCGCAGTCAGACTAATATTTGATAAATAGGTTGACTTGGCTATTTGGGGGTTTGATTGAGGGGAGGCCTGTGCCCAGCAGTGGGACGTATGATGATGAGGCAATAATATATAATATGCTAATGAGAAACCGTTAAATCATGAGACCGTAGACATAAGTATTATATGGCAATTTCAACTTGATACCGCGTTACCGAGAAAAACGTCTTGATAGGCAAACGGACAGGCGGACACAACAACAAGATCCTATACGGTTAACTTTTGAGGTTCGGTATCCTAAAAAAGCAATAACAACTTACCAGTAACGGTAGCCTCAGTCTTATCCGGGTCTACAGTACCAGCAGGCACCCACTTTCCAGTGAGGGTGTCCATCTTTTCCACCACGAAAGCGCTAAGAGGCAGCCCTCCGGTGTGTTTGGGCTTCTTCCAAGACAGCTTGACGTGGTCGGCATGAACGTCGGAGACTTCCAACGGGCCTTCTGGCTTGCCTGGTTTGTCTGTTGAAAGAGTGGGGGAAGTTCAGTCATGATTTTGGAAAAGTTTTTTATGCAAGGATCTTTCAATACTTACAAATCGAATAATTAAGAAAGCACATGCACAAAAAGCCGTTTTATTTTAAAAGAATGGTCAAAGATCTTTCTTTAAAAGCAAAAGATTTAAAAACTAAACTAATACTAATAAGGTTTTGATTAAAGATTAAAAACGAAAACTATAAGAATAATTACTTGTGAGTCTTTTCAAAGTGAAAGGACGCAATACTTAAAGCAATACGTACCCAGAACAGTGATCTCAACTGTGGCTTCATCAACGCCTGAGTCGTTCTCGGCCTTGAGCGTGTAAACTCCGGAGTTCTTCCAGCTCGAGTCGAAGATCTGCATCTTGGTGTTGTAGTCTTCGTTCTCGATCTTGATGCCTGGTCCTGTTTCCAGGGCCTGGAAAGGAAATTGACAAATATTGGTTGATTTATTGTGCTTCGGAGGGCACGTTAAGCCGTTGATCCCGGCTATTAGTCATAAAATCACCTCCAGCAACCGGCAGTGGAGCAGCGTGGTAGAGTATGGTCTATACCCCCTCCGGTTGATTGAGGGAAGGCCTGTGCAGTGGGACATATGTAGGCTGTTTATGATGATATGATTATTATGGAGTGCGCTCAGCAACCTGTGCAAATATTTCTGTCGTAGTGCCACTAATAGGTGAATAGTACTTTCAGCGAAAGATTATTTCGTTAATATAGACGTTCGTCGTGCTATCGATGAAGGTTTTGGTGATTAAGGAGCCGTTTGTCAGAAACATGCGTCAGAGAATCCGTCCAAATATAACTCTCCTTCAAAAGACTAAAATTTGTGGACCCGAATATTATATCCATTTGAGAAATCAACAACTGGACATATAACGCTACCTTGTTGGCAAAGCTCCAGGTCTTGGTTGGTGGAGGTTCACCCTTGATGTCGACGTCCAACTTGATGGTGGTGCCAGCGCGGACGCGGATCGCCACCATCTTGTCGCGGTTGATGTGTGGTTTCACTATAGACAAACAAACATTAATAAATCACTATAGAAAACGGAGTCAAAGAAAAGGAAGAAAGGAATTGTCAAATTTCTGGTTGTTTGTCAGTTGGCGATTATTTCTTTGCAGGGCATTTACTGTGTGGGTAAATTTTAACGTAAGCCCACAACTACATCCCAAATGCGGTAGTCAGAGGTACATCCATCGCATGATGAACTAAGTACCCACACCTCACCGAACTTTCTGTTAGACCAACGTGGCAGGTGGAGAGCCGTATCGTCGTCTATAATGGTCGAGGCAAATATCCGGTATCGGTGTTCGTACAGTCGCTCCCCGTTTGAGAACCAAGCTGGTGTACTTCAGGACCACGGTGACCATCCACAGGACGATTTTGACCATAAAAAATAATGGCTAAATACTAGTAGATACTTACAGAACCTCGCCTTAGCAACGTGCGGCTGCGTAGGCTCGCCGGGCTCACCGGGACCCGCCTTGTTGACGGCTCGCACGCGGAACTGGTACGTGTTTCCTTCCTTCAGGTCTGGTACACGCGCCTTGCATTCTGGCGTCTGATGAAACAATAAATAAGCTTATTATTATTATTGGCAGACAAAAACAAAATATCCTGCTTGGATCAAATATCCAGCTTAAGCTCCCGTAACCAAGTCTCTGCTGCATCCGTTACACAATGCAGCTCGGCTATACCACCTGGGAACTGGTGCAGAGGGCACTCGTCACCATACTGTGAATGTGGTCACCCGGATCAAACCATATCTCACATAGTGAATAAATAAGCTAATTGCTCCACCGCAACCACTTCAACCACTTTAGGGGTTCGCAACAGTACGGTGTCTACTGTTAATAGAGCTACCAATATCTTACCGTGATATCAGCATCGGCTTCGTCCTTGCCGCGTTCGCTGGTTGCGAATTTGCGGTAAGTTTCCGTCTACTGTTTGAGTTACAAATATCTTACCGTGGTAGTAAGCGCCTCCTGCCATTGTCCGAACTTCTCCTTCTTCTCGATGACGTAGCCGGTGATGGGCGCGCCTCCGTTGTTCTTGGGCGCCTCCCACTTGAGATCCACGCGGTCCACGTCCCAGTCCTCGATGGTCGGCACCGATGGCTTGCCGGGGATGTCTGCGAGGAAGTTGGGCGGTTAGATATGGTAGGTAGTATTTTGTAAGACTTTGAACTGGATTAAATTTATCAGAATTCAAGTGGTTTACGAGTTCCTTCTAAGATCTGGCTATTCGCAAAACCTTACGTGCACAGCTTCTAATTTCATAACACAAAATTGACAAAATAGTCCAAATGAATAATGTGATCATGAGAATCTTGTGAAATCTACTAAATATTAATAAAAATTACTCACCATAAGGATTCTTCGCAATGATAGAGTGGTCGGTCTTCAAAGGCTCCGACTCTCCCTCTTCATTGACTGCTTTCACTCTGAACTCATACTCCTCTCCCTCTTGGAGTCCCTTGATCTCCATTTCCGTGTCGTCGGTTTTGCCGACTGGCACCCAGCGGCCGGTAGCCTTGTTCAGCTTCTCTACTACATAGCCGGTGACGGGTTTACCTGGAGAGAAGAAGGGATAAGGAATTGATAAGATAAGAAATAAAGCAAATCAGTATCCTGAAAAAATGGCTTTGCCTTGCGCTGGTACATAAAGGTAAACTTTAAAAACTAACTCCCCCAGGTAAACTCCCCCAATACCCAGTGTTACTTTCAATCCTTGAACGAATTAACAGAAGAACATCAGTAAAAAGTGACATCTCACCTCCATCATCTTCAGGCTTCTTCCAAGACACCTTGCAGCCACTCTTCGTAACATCAGCGACCTTCAACGGGCCGCCAGGCTTGCCTGGAGCCGACAGCACTGTGATCTCAACATCGGCTTCATCCTTGCCATGTTCGTTGGTTGCTAAGATGCGGTAAGTTCCTGTCATAGCACGCACCGCTTCCTTGATATCTAACTTCGTGTTGTAGTCCACGTTTATCACGTTTTCTGTCACCTGGTGAAAGAATTATTAGTATTTTTTAGTATTTATGTAATGTAGAGATTTTTTATAATCTTATCAAAGGAATAACAGCTTTCAACAAAATATTCCCATTCCTTGCTGTCATGAATCTGAATCTGTATGTGAAGCCAGAAATCTAAGCTGAGGATCTCCTTAGCCGATTATACGTGCCTTATCGAAGGTGCCAAGTCGTCATTAACAACCAGCATATAAATGCTGGATAGAAGGCCGATGCCTTTGTCCAAATGAGCTACGTGCAGAGTACTTAGCTACAGAGAGTGACGTATCTCCTCAGGTTAAAAAGTTATTTATTTCGATAAGTAAACACCAGGCGCAAAATGCCGCGAACGGGCAGACTACATTAAAAATATTCAGGCGTAACTTCCCCTCTCTGGACAAGAGCTAAGTACCACTCTCTATTCCGTTTAAACCTTAAACCCTGAAACCTTACCTCCTTCTCATCTGCCTTCCACTTCTGGAACCACTGCACCTTAGGCGCGGGTTCACCCTTGACGTTGACGTCGAAGAAGATCGGTTTGCCCGCGCGCACTGCCAGCGCCTTGAGGTTCGTGCGGTCGATGCGGGGCTTCACTGTAATGTGGGAGATATTGTTGTAGGTACAGGAGATGCTGGTATGTTTCTTTGATAAAGGCAATACGATAAATAAAGATAAATTATGAAGTGCTAATCTAGAAATAAAAGCCAATCTAAGATGGTCAAAAATCAATCTTATTTAACTTATCGACTTATTTCTTAATTTTATTTACGAATTAAGTAACAGTGAGTACGACGTTTGACCGCTTTTATTGATGACGTCACATGACAGTATTTCTATACAAACTGATGAAGATCTGATGTGTCCACGTTTTTTGAAGCCGTGGCCCAGTTGGTACAACACCTGCCCCTTAGAGGTATGCAGGAGGAATCCAGCTGAGGCCTAAACCAATGATTTTTGAATATGTTTCAATTTAGACGGCGTTTTACGTTGTCGTGAGATTACATTTTTTTATTTTCTATGTATAGCAATCATAACATGCATTGCTATATTAGGATATTTTGGAGTTTACGTGATGTTTCCTTTCAAGTGACGATTTCATCGTTGACCAAGTCATCTCCCAAATACTTACGTGATTTGTGTCTGATGGTGGTCATCTTAGTCGGGTCAGACGCCTCCGATGGTCCAGCTTTGTTGACAGCTATCACGCGGAATTGGTACTCGCTGCCTTCTGGCAAACCTTCCACTTTGCCTGATGTGGCGGTTCCAGGCACCTGATTGCGGGAAGTTTGGGTGAAAATGTGTCAACAGTTAAAGAATGATCGTGACGCACGAAGTCTCTCCGTTACTATCAAACAAATGATGACGTCAGGCCGTAGAATCATACTGCGTATAGAACGGTAACTCTCCACGCTGCACCAATTGATATCGGGAGCTGTACTAGATTTACCTCACCCCCTCTGGATTTTGCTTTAGTCTAATTGGCCATAAAGCCCTAAGTAACGAAGGGCAACACATTCTTACAAGTCACAAAAATCATTTTCTATGCCCTTATTTGGTTAGGACCACTTTGGTTTGATTAGCACGTTGCAGGCTGATCACCCGATTTTCCGAAAGATGATCCGTGCTTCGGAAGGCACGTTAAGCCGTTAGTTCTGGTTACTACTTACTGAAGTAAGTACGTAGTCGTTACATGAGTCATGTCAGGGGCCTTTGGCGGTTCAATGATAACCCAGACACCAGGGTTGATGGGGTTGGTAATCCACCTCACAACCCACACGATTGAAGGCTTGTATTGACAATAAGACCACTTACCTCAGCAGCGTTCTCCCAGTCACCACCCTTAGGTTTCTTCTGGATGATGTACTTCTGGATGGGCGCTCCACCGTCACTCTTGGGCGGGTCCCACTTGATCTCCGCGCTGTTGTTGTCGTGGTCAGCCACCTCCACGTTGCCAGGCTTGTCGGATACGTCTGGGTACGAAGAAGCGTAATATTTATACATACGAACTTAAGATCATGCCTATTTCCTGCTGTGGTAGGCAAAGACCACGTAATTCCGCTCCCTACGATCCTGACACGCCACTTTCACTTCTTCCACTCTCATCAAAGACTTCATGTAATATTTATTATGGGATTCCATTTGTTTTCTTAATTTCTTTTTTCATATTTTCATTTGTCATATTGAGTTTGGCCTATTATTTTTTTTCATAATGATAATTTGACATAATAGTGTTTTGGCATACTATATCATTAAGTATATAGTTATAAGTCATATTGTTTATTCGTCTAATTGATATTAGACATAAAGATCAGAAGGCATAATGTAACAGTAGGCTTGAAAATTGAAATACTTTTATATGCGCAAATGTCAGATTGCAATACTACTTTTTAGATGAATTTAGCGCTTTAGATGAAATGCTTCGATGTGGCATTTTTAACCCCCCTGTTCGGAGAACGCATTACTTCGTAGTATCACGAGTTCGAATCCCTGAATTCGTCTTTTTAGTGTTATTATAGAACGAAGACTAAAAGATTTAAATTATAGTCCGTGCCACAAAAGAAGTCGCAAGAAAAACCTCAATACAGAGTCCTAGACAATCCTAAAAAAAAAGAAATATAATTTCAGCAATTTAGCTGCCTAATTCCCAGGTGGCCTGTTTGAAAAAAATAAACTAAAAGTCTCACCGAACGGATTCTTAGCGAGCGTAGCCCTCTCAGTCTCGAGCGGCTCGGAGTCACCCTCGTCGTTGACGGCAGTCACCCTGAACTTGTACTGGTGACCTGGTTCCAGGCCTGTGATGTCCATCTCCAGGGGTTTCTTGTCACCGGCCACTCTGTGAGGGGAATAGTTGGTTTTAATTTCATCCACAATAAAAAAAAACTTTTTTTGGCATATTCATGGGGATATCCTCCATACCCCCTCCGGTTGATTGAGGGGAGGTCTGTGCCCAGCAGTGAATCATTGCCGCATATGGCATCAACTACTTGGGGAACTACTTGGAGGGAGTGCTGAGGGCTCTTATCCGATACAAAAAAAAAAGCTATTCGCCCGCATTTCAGCATACAAGCCTGGCCATATACAGGGTGTTAGTGACATCGTAACGAATGCTCAGGGAGATGATTCAGACCATGATTCTGAGTTAATATCAAGTGGAATTTTCCATCGCAATTTGCGACGAAATTGCGACATCGAATTTTCTGTCGGAAAATTCATGAAAAATTTAGTGTTTTTTTTTTATTATTCTCTGTTCCATACTTTTGCGACGGAAAATTTCACTTGATATCAACTAAGAATCATGGTCTGAATCATCCCTCAAACTTTTCGTTACGATGTCACTAACACCCTGTAGTATTCAATCTTATATCTTAACTAAATGTTACAAAATCCACTTCAACATACCTGCCAACTCTAACCCACTTGCCGGTGGCGAGGTCCATCTTCTCGACCTCGTATTCCTTGACTGGCGATCCACCGTCGTCTTCTGGCTTCTCCCACTTCACCTTGCAGCCTTCCGCGTGGACATCTGATACTTCCAACGGGCCTGAGGATCACATCCAAATGTAGGTTGATTACTTGTTTGATGATTGATTCTTCTTCTTCTTATCATGTGCTCAGGGTTACGATTGAGCCGTCAAAGACCCCTGACATGGCTCATGTAACGATCACTCACTTACATCAGTAAATAGTAACCGGGACCAATGTCTTAACGTGCCTTGCGAAGCATGGATCTTCTTACCTTCGGACAATCAGGTGATCAGCCTGTAATGTCCTAACCAAACTGGGGATCAAAAAGTGTTTTTTTTGTGATATGTCCCCACCGGGATTTGAACCCGGGGTAGTCTATTACAAAGCCATACTAGGACTCCTGTCCTCCGCCTCTGAATAGTACTGACAGTTACTGCTGCCCTCTGTCAGGTTCCAGGTTACAGTCCCTGTGACTAAACACTCCACGGCGACCCACCACGGGGGCTCACCGGTCCAGTCGGTGTAGGACTAACCACTAATCACTGTGTGTGGTTAGTCCTACACCGGTTCAAAAAGTCCTCAAAACAATCTGACCTTTAGGCGAGCCAGGTTTGCTCAGGACAGTAAGCTCGACGGTCTCCTGGTCGAAGCCGTTGCAATTCTCCGCCCGCAACGTGTATTTGCCGGTGTCACGACGCACTGCGTTGACGATCGTGAAGTCGGTGTGGTACTCCTTATTCTCGATCTTGATGCGTTCCGTGTTCACCAGCTTAATGTTCTCGCGCCACGACCTGTGTCATAGAGTAAAGGGTACGTATAGAACGGTAATTCTCCGCCCCGCGCCAATTTTTCGAGTGTTAACCTCACCCCCTCTGGGTTTTACAATTCAGTACTAAATGGCAGTAAGCTAAAGAGTAAGGGAAAGACTACGCAGACTGTGTCTCCCTCACATTTACGTGTTACAATACGACATAATTACACCATCAGAATCGATAAAATGCTAATATTTATTTATACTTTGATACCATGTCACATTAATCTGTGACAAATTGAACCGTTAGTCTCATTAAATGTCAAATATCGTCGTTGCCTTAATATCTATTTTGTGCAATCGGGTAAATTTTACAGAAATTGAAAAAAAAATTTTCACATACAATTTTTTTTTAAGAATAAGAATAAAATAAATTTATTGCCAGTAACAATTTACATTTGCTATATAAACTAAGTAATTATGAATATTTTTGTATGACTATGTGTTAAAAATATTAAAATATAATTGATATTAACGTACAAAAGAATTTGTACTGAATGTGAATGCTCCTAGCAAAATACTACTCGATCCTGACAAAAAAGAAATTTTGTGAGGGCGACACATGAGAGCTTTTAAATTGGCAACAACAATGATGATATAACTCATCACTATGCAGTCGGCCGACGAAATAATGTCAATGGCTGGAAACACTAAGACCTGGACCAGATTCGTAGATAACAAAAAACAATGGAGAGAAATGGGGGAGGGCTTTGCCCAAAGGCACACAGATTGGTTATTGTAGATTCTAGATTAAGATTAAGATTAAAAACTTTAAAATGTAACTTCTATATCTGAAAAAAGGCTATAAATAAATAAATATACAGTCAGCAAGTACTTACCAAGTCATATCTGGTGGGGGTTCACCGGTGACGTCCACAGCCCACTTGTGGGTGCGGCCCGCCTTGATGATCACCGATTTGAATGTGCTGCGCTCGATGCGTGGTTTCACTGTAAATGGGAATTATATTATTAGTTTGATTATACTACTACTATACTATTATTAGTCCGACGAAAGAATCCCGCTTTTTCACTCAAAAACTTCCAAAATCCCAACTTGGCAAAAAAAAATATTTAAGTTTATTATTTGTATTCTTTTAGTTAATAAAGCTTTTAAATTTGAATTTTGAATTCAAATAATACTTACGGTTCTTGTGCTTGCAGAGATGGTTGTCGGTTGGCTGTGAAGCCTCACCGACTCCGGCCTTGTTGTGTGCCTTCACGCGGAACTGGTAGATCATCTTCTCTTTCAGGCCCTCCACCTTGTATTCGGTCTTTGTGTCTTGTGTCTTCGTGACCTGGGGAGAGATGTGTACTATTAGTTTATGTTTTTCGGTTATATTGACCTTCAACAAGTTTATCTATGATAATTACGTTGAATAAATGATTCTGATTCTTTTTATACATACATATATAGCATTTCCTGTAGGGGTAAGCAGAGACCAAAAAATTTCACTCACTACGATCCTGGCATACTACCTTCGCTTTGTCCACCATCAAAGATTTCATGCATTCAATGTTTTTTTATATTCAATTGAAATCTTATTAAGAGTGTCCTTTTGGTTAAATAATTTTGAGACTTAAAGTAAACAAAAGCTTTCTCATAATTTTAATAATAACTTACTATTTAAATAACTTTATGTTCCTTGTTATGTTTTTCTGTTTACCACAGTGAGAAATAGGATTGAATTTATGTATGTTTATGTTCTTTCATTTGTTTGAGTTCAAGAATGATTTTATGGAATAGAAGATTTTTGATACCCATAGCTAAAATCTATTGTGCAATGAGAAAATAGGTAAATTCTCATATTAAAACTGTACAACGCCATCTATATTGTTTTTGAAGAACATAGCCTGGAAAGTCCCTCATTCTCGGAGCGTATCGACTTTAAAGACTTTACACCCAACAGTAAAATTCTCAATAATAGCCTTATCTTTTAATTGGGTCGCGTACTAGGTTCAAGATAAATTATGAAATTCTGATTACTAAATAAAGACACATCTAAAACTAACGAAAAACATTTTCTTTTTTCTATTAAACTTATTTATGAATTTTAATCAAGAAAAACGTAATAATAAGTCCGACATTTTGTCACGTTTTTCTATGACGTCACAGAGTGCTTTTTCATACAAATTCCATAGTAATTTCGTGTTTTGACGTTTAGTAAAAAGTAACTGATTTGACTAGTTGGAAACTAGCCTATTGAATCCGATAGAGTACCTACAGCAAATTATTGCATGAAAAATGTATTTTATTATCGACTTTTAAACTGTAATATAAAAATTCATCGATTCTACAAGAGTCTACAAGTCACTGTGACCGTTCACTATCTTCTCCAACTTACCTCAATCCAATCAGCGGAGAATTTGTCCTTCATCTCGACGACATAGCCGAGAATTGGTCTGCCACCATCGTCTGTAGGCGGCTCCCACTGCAGCGTAACCGATACATTGTCGTAATCGACAATATTCGGCTTGCCCGGAGCCTTGGGTGGGTCTGGAGACAGATCACAAGCATTTTATTTTAGTTTTTGTGATTTTTTTTAGAGGAATAACTTGCGAGTTCCTTTTGTAATTGTTTGCAAACAAACAAAAGCCGGCCGGCCGGCAGGAACTCATGTAATGTCAAAGTGACAGATAACGGTGCGTTCTGAAATCTGCAGAGTAGTCATAAAAAATTAAATATCTTGCGGGATTATAGTTATAGTCCCATACATAAATTAATTTATTATTAATCGACACTGTTGGCGATCATAGCTAATCATATCTATGGACTAGGTATTTTTTTTTACATTTTGAGAATCAACCCACACTGAGGCAGCGTAGTGAAATATGCTCTAATATTGAGAGGACGCCTTATATCAGGCTTGTGCCTGGCAGTGGGACTTATAAGCTGTATTATGATTGAGACAAAAGAACTTAACGTTCTTACTGAAAACATTACTTATGAACTTACAAAGGAAAGAAAGCTTAATGACTAGACAGCATGACCTCGTGATCTAAGCCTGTCCTTTTAATAGACGAAAAAAACTTTACGTTTTTGAACGAAAATTAGCACTGTTTTTAAAAAATTCGCGCCAAAAGTTTTCTCGAATAATCAGAACTTACCGTAAGGATTCTTAGCAACGATGAATCCTTCGGTCTCCAATGGTTCGGACTCTCCCTCCTTGTTGACGGCGCGAACTCTGAACTTGTACTTGTGGTTGGGAGTCAGGCCCTTGACAGTGAATTCGGTCGGGTCGGGTCCTGTCTCACCGCACGGCACCCAGTTGCCCGTGTCCTGGAATAGATAGAATTTGGATTATGACACATATTTTTGTATTTTTCTTCTAGGAATGTGTTATCAGTAGCTAGACTATTATCAAAACTGTTCCGCTATTATCGGTGTTAGAACAATACAGCCAGCGCCGTATCGTCTAATTTTTTTTTTTTTTTGTTTTAGTTTTCCCCGAAGGGTAAGGCAAAGGGAACTATGCCCATACAGCCATGTCTGACGTATTTTTTTTCTTGATGATTAATGAAATGATGAAAGGTGATGATGATGAAACCTAAGCCCCCACCCTCGGAGTAGACTCCTACTCCGAACCCCAAACGAATTAACTCAAAAGTCCGCATAAACTTTTGAGTTATGAAGCGGCTTCCCAGCACGAAGCGAAAATAGGCAGATACACTTTGTTTATTGAATACTCCAATATAATAACACTCGCGAATGTCTTCCGACTAACTTAATGCGATCATTAACCACAAAACACCACTTCGTATTAATTATTTAGATTACTCAATGAAGAAAGCAACTGTCCCGTTCCCGTTTCCCGCCGAAAAGCCCGTATCGTCTAAGTCCATAAAAACATTGGCACGAACTTTTTTTTTTTTTTTTGGTTTGGTTTTCCCCGAAGGGTAAGGCAAAGGGAACTATGCCCATACAGCCATGTCTGACGTATTTTTTTTCTTGATGATTAATGAAATGATGAAAGGTGATGATGATGAAACCTAAGCCCCCACCCTCGGAGTAGACTCCTACTCCGAACCCCAAACGAATTAACTCAAAAGTCCGCATAAACTTTTGAGTTATGAAGCGGCTTCCTGACACGAAGCGAAAATAGGCAGATACACTTTGTTTATTGAATACTCCAATATAATAACACTCGCGAATGTCTTCCGACTAACTTAATGCGATCATTTACCACAAAACACCACTTCGTATTAATTATTTAGATTATTCAATGAAGAAAGCAACTGTCCCGTTCCCGCCTCCCGCCAAAAAGACCTTTTTTTTTTTTTTTTTGTTTTTGTTTTCCCCGAAGGGTAAGGCAAAGGGAACTATGCCCATACAGCCATGTCTGACGTATTTTTTTTCTTGATGATTAATGAAATGATGAAAGGTGATGATGATGAAACCTAAGCCCCCACCCTCGGAGTAGACTCCTACTCCGAACCCCAAACGAATTAACTCAAAAGTCCGCATAAACTTTTGAGTTATGAAGCGGCTTCCTGACACGAAGCGAAAATAGGCAGATACACTTTGTTTATTGAATACTCCAATATAATAACACTCGCGAATGTCTTCCGACTAACTTAATGCGATCATTTACCACAAAACACCACTTCGTATTAATTATTTAGATTATTCAATGAAGAAAGCAACTGTCCCGTTCCCGTCTCCCGCCAAAAAGCCGCCAAAAAGACCATTGGCACGAACGTTTCACATTTTTGATGCATTTCTTTTTTTTTTTTTGGTAGAAGTTAGACTAAGGTTTAAGGTGGTGGGCCAAAGATTCCTTGCGTAGGTATTGCTTTTTTCTTCTTTTTAAAAAGTATAAACTAGGTATTTTATAGAAACGGATCGATGGATTTACGAATGACATAACATCGTCGAGAATCAAACGAAGCTAAAATTATTTACTCACAGCGTGCGGTACAAAGAGCGTTCTAAGGATGTGAACTTGAGTTTATTTGAAACTACATCCAAATTTTTATGTAGCAAGCTCGAATATTTAAAATATCTCGCCAGAGTGAAGGCAGTCGAAGCCTGCATTGTATTTACAAAACCTGGTAAAACCGTAATG
Organism: Pectinophora gossypiella; assembly: GCF_024362695.1. Taxonomy (NCBI): domain Eukaryota; kingdom Metazoa; phylum Arthropoda; class Insecta; order Lepidoptera; family Gelechiidae; genus Pectinophora; species Pectinophora gossypiella. The sequence continues at coordinate 6,802,943 of NC_065427.1, read as the reverse complement.
CTTCCAGTAGGGTTAACATGCGCAATGTGATAAAATTTTGTCATATTATCGATTCTAACGATATAATTATGTCGTTTTGTCGATTGGTGCTAACATGCGATCCCAAATAAGTCACGCAAGTCAAATCACGTGTCACGCATGTTGATAAATTGATCGAGATGGATTTTTACCGACTTCAAAAAAGGAGGAGGTTCTCAATTCGACCGTATATTTTTTTTATGTTTGTTCGCGGATAACTTCGTCGTTTATGAACCGATTTTGATAATTATTTTTTGTCGCGTTGCGCATGTTAGCCCTACAGAGCGGAATGCGAAAAGCTGTTACAAGGAGCTATTTTCTAACTGTGTTCATTCAAATTAAATCCCGCCGACGTTCAAGAGAAAGTTCATGATACCGTGTCTTTATTACACCTTTTCTTTTTCTAAATGCTTAACGAATGACCAGTGGCCTTGAATCCCTGAAAATTAACCCTTAGGATTTAAAAAATTCAATTGTTACCTATTTATACTTATTTTACTTCTGTATTACCTATTGGTTTTATGAGTAATTAATTCGAGTAAAACCTACTTCTCACTTTTATTCCATTTACCTTCCTCATCTTCTTTAAATATTAATACATTACAGTTTATGGAGATGTTCTATAGGTAGATGAAGGCTGAATGAAAAGAATGTAATCTTACCATGTCCATCTTCTCAAGCGTGTATCCGGTGATGTCGGAGCCCTTCCAGTCGTCTGGCTTCTGCCATTTGACGGTGGCCTTCTCGGCGCGGATGTCCACCACTTCGATGGGGCCGTTGGGGCGGTTGGGTTTGTCTGTAAATTATTGTATGATTGGGTGAGGATAAAGAGTAAAGATAGGAAAGCCGGTTATCTTGTGATTTTGACCTCGACAGATGCTGATGTTTTTGCTGCCGCATCATAATAGTACCTACCTAATCACAAACTGTGATCTTCCCTCCACTACATCTATCAGTCATGTGAGGTACAGAAAGAATGAATTATATACCGTTTCAGATAGGTGATTCTTCTGACGAGAGAACAAATTGTAAATTAAGGTACTTAGTGATTGTTTTGGTTTTGAGACTACAATCATTTGTGAGATTATAAAAGACTTAAATTGACACTATACTAAGTACTCATACATCACATGCATCACACATCAGTCTACATCATCACACATCACATCCGTCTTCTAGAACATCAGTCTTCTAGAAGGTATTTCACTTACCAAGCACAACAACATCAGCGATGCTCTCGCAGGTACCCGAAGAGTTGGTCAGCACCAACTTGTACTTGCCACTGTCTGGCCTGGTGGTCTTCCTGACAGTCAAGACGGTGTTCTTCTCATACTTGTCAATTGTGATGCGATCGCCGTCATCCTTGATCTCCTAGAGTTTGACAAACACGTGAGAGACAATACTGGTGAAGGAACGCGTCTGATTTTTGATGATGTCGACGAAGACAAAAAATTTAGTGAGAAATGTATGTTGTGCACACGTGGAGAAGTAATAACAGGTGATTGGTGCAAGATATGTGCAAAGATGTCAATGTTATGTGGTGCTCAGTGCCCAGTGGAGCGATACAAATTTTATAGTAACGAATGTGAGTGACGTAGGTGTGATTAGTGTATGGGAAAAAATTGCGTCTCGAAGCAAATAAGAGAAAACTTCTTGGAGAAACTTTAAGAGAGTGAGGGAGTCGGTAGATTGATAAATAACGTAAAATATCTTGAAAATCCGAACTGAGCAGAGAAGTGGGAATGTAATTTAGAGGTAAGTATAATGTAACATAAGGCCCACATACTACACAACATTTGTATGTGAACATGATGACAAATTAACACGGTTTTATACCATCTCGTTCAGACATGCAATGTTTGATAGATGAAAAAAAGTGTCTTGAATAATTCAAAACCGAAGTGACAATGACATAAAGACGTTAAATTAAACAGGAAAGGACATTAGACGCTTTTAATAAAACTAAAACATATCATAAAGTTAGTTTGCTGTTGTTTTGATTGTGTTAGATTACGTGTTATGTATTGGTAGTAACGGACAATATATGTATTGTCTTACTCCCAATGTAATTTGTTACCACATAAGAAATCAACACGTAGAAAAATATTCAGACAACAATACACCAAGTGATATTTCCAGAGATTGTCTTAATACTCTTGTTGAACAAGAAAAAGTGGAACTTCACGTATGAAGCGAAGTAATCGTGAATAGTGCTTGAAAACTTAATTACGAACGATACATAGGTACAACAATGTGTTGAAAATGTGTTACTACATTAAAAGCGAATTTCGGAAGAGTTTTGCGCGTTTTAACATTGAATTTTGCCAAACAATCGCGACCATTGCGATTTAATATGGTAGCAATATTGTATTCACATTCATTAGCATCCTGCATTTCTTCAAAAACTGTTTCTTCGTCGATTTTAATTTCACTGTTATCGAATGTTATATATTTGTTGAATACAATATTGCTATCATAAAATTTTGTATCTGTGTAGTTGTGTTAGCCACATATAAAGTGTAGAATAGAGTAAACATGTATGAGCTTGTTTAAGTATTTTAGAACATATAATGCGACAACATTTAGTTTCACCGTTCCTGACCTTCTCCGTGTACGCCTTTCCACGTTTCTTTTTGGAAAAAATAATATTTGTTAATTATTGGGTCTCAAATTTTGGTTACACGATAATGATTATAATCACTTTCCTGAAGTAAGTTTTCTATTTAATTAACTGAATTATCTTCTGATAATTCATCAACATCTAATCAGTAATGATTATTACTATCATCATTATGATCATAAGTATCAGGATTTCTAATAAGATTTTGAGCCGTTCTTTTTACAATGACAAACGAATTTGATCATTCGTCGTTTATTTTACTTAGAGTACATTTATCTTCTAATTTAAAATCCTTTTTATTAAAATACTTTTACATGATCATTTTTTGTATGAAATGCTTTTGTAACACAACAAGAACTGTTTCATTTACCTCTTCACCCTGAATCCATTTGACTTCGGGCTCAGGCTCACCGCCGTACTTAATGTCGAAGGTGATCACTTGTCCCTTCTTGATGATCATGTTTTGAAGACCTTCGCCAATGATGTAAGGCTTGACTGTGAAAAAATATTTTATATGAACATGATTTTTCTGATACCACTGACTTTAGCAGAAAAAAACTTCTGAATTATTGCAATGACTTCATCTGCGAATATCTAAGTTCGTTTAGTTGTGGAGGCTTGCTTGATATGAAACTAAGCAGTTTCCTTCAATACAGTTTAGTTTAGATTTAGCTTTATTTCCTTCCAATACGCATCAAAATCAAGATTTCGATTTATGACAATTCTCGAAGTCTCTCCATAGATTACGATAGCATACCTATCTAGGATCGACACATTGTATAGGATTTCGATAAAACTAAGTCAACTTAACAAACAATCACTATCATATTACAGAGTAAACTCGCCACGATACGAATGACCAGACTGTGGTTCGGTTTATGACTAAATTATCTTTTTTCTAATACTTACCAAATCTGCACTTAGCAACAATAGGCTTGGTAGTGTCACTAGGTTCACCAGGACCAGCCTTGTTAATAGCGCGGACTCTGAACTCATAGGTGGAACCTTCCTTGAGACCATCCTGGGTCGCAGCCAGGCAGTCTCCAGGAACTTCCTTGCCCTTCACCCAGTCCTTGCCGAATTTCTCCTGAGGAAGGAAATTAAATCATTATTAAAGATACAACGGTTGCTCTGTTGGAAACAGATTTCTTCTCAACAACCATGATTATGATGGTTCATTACTGTTCAACTTCATTAAGTCTGTGTTTGTTTTACTGGGCTTAAACTTTGGTTACATGGCTGCTTGAATGAAAAAGTTTATTTTGTGCTGCATACGAATATTTTTGTTTTATGCTAGACCACGATAGACTACTCTGGGCGCCATCCCACTTGCGTCAGACAGAGTACTGCGGGGCGGAAGGTAAGAGGGAAACCACTGCTTTAGTTTTCCCTAAAAGTAGCTTGGTGAATACTACACCGACAAGAGCGTGGTTCTTAAATTAGTGGTGATACTAGACTAGATATTGAACAAGACATTTAGAGGCTGACACGGCCCTAGGCTATCTGTCCTTTGTGCAAAAAAAGTTGTTTTTTAAATTAATTCACGTATTTTTGGAAGTGTAAAAAGCAAACCTATTATGATCAACCATGGCCATACCTTGTATTCAATGACGTAGCCAGTGATTGGCGCTCCGCCATCGTTATCCGGCTTCTGCCATTTGAGGTCTGCGTGGTCCTTGTCCCAGTCCACCACCTCCACATTCTTTGGCTTCGATGGTTCGTCTGCAAGAACACGATACATTAGGGTATAATCTTGTAACAGGGTTCTAAAAATCGGCTATTCAGAATCAAGATGTGAGTATTATGCATCAAAGATGAAGAATGAAAATTTTTGGTTCGAATTTGTAACAAGATTACCTAAGTTTAGAGAGATCTCAAAGGAAATGTCTTACCAGGAATTTGAATATATAACAAAGTACAAACAAAAAAAGATCGAAAAATTCTGGACTCAGACAGGACCTCGCACCCGTGACTCCTAACATGCTGGTACATGGTACATTTACAAACTACACCACCTAGAGTTATCGTTAAAATGTAACGAATCTGCTATGAAACAAAATATTATGACACTTACCCCACGGGTCCTTAGCAAGTACAGGCTTGCCGAACATTCCAGGTTCACTAGAACCAATTTTGTTGACGGCACGGATTCTGAACTTGTAGGTCTTCTTGGCGACGAGATCATCGACCTTATATTTGAGCGGTTGGCCTTGTTCCACTTCAGCGACATTGTCCCAACCGGCCTTGAGCGAGAGATCCTGTAGAAAAGGTGTAAGGTTATCAGCAAAAAAAATCAACGAATTTATAGGTACTTATTACTCCTGAAATGAAATATTTTGAACGTAAAGTTCAGGGGGGTTAAAATGGCCACAACGAAGCAATTCAACTAAGAAAGCAATGTTGCAATTTGACATTTGCGCATATAAAAGCAGGTGCGCAATGCAAAACAAATGTCAAATAGCAATATTGCTTTCTTAGATGAATTGCTTCGTTGTGGCCATTTTAACCCCCCAGATACAAAAAGCTGCGATTGTCATTGCAACGTGGAAAATAAAGTTCTTAAATAATTATGAAGTCCAGTTGCTAGTGATCTTACTTTCAGTTGTACAAGTTTAAATTCAGAATAGCAATCAATATTACTTGTAGTTTTTCAAGACTTCATCTTTGAAATTCTCTATTCTTACTTCAACTGTAAACTTCTTCGATGCATTGAATGGTACCAAATTCACTGTGACAAACACTCACCTGTCTCTCAATAACATATTTGACGATTGCTGAACCACCATCGTCCTGTGGCGCCTTCCATTGGACGACGCAAGAAGTCTGGAACACTTCCGCGACTTCCACATCCTGAGGCGGGGTGGGAACGCTCTGCATGTTGATGTGAACATCCTTCGCGTCCTCTCCCTGGGCGTTCGACAGTTTGATCTGGTATTTTCCAGAACCTTCCCTGGTCGGCTTTTTAATCTTGAACAGGACCTTCTCCTGCTCAACGACAGCTTCGACTTCCTTGACGGGCAATGCTTTGCCGTCTTTGAACAGCTTCGCTTCGATTGGTGTTTGGCGGGTGCCAGTGACTAGAAAGAAAGAAGGTCACAAAATTGACATGTTACGTTGGTTGTAAGGCTGATGGTTGACCTCACCAACCCTGGTCTTAAGAGCTGGGAGCCAAAAAGATCTCATTGAAGCAATTCATCTAAGAAAGCAATATTGTTAAAACATATAATAACGGGTTCTTACCGCGTTTAAATCAGGGATACGACACTTGCAACAGTGTCGAAATATCGGGAGTCTCATATCCCTAATTTAAACGCTGTAAGAACCCGTTATTATGTGTTTTAATTATGATAATAACCGCGTAAACATAAAACAAAGCAATATTGTTATTTGAAATTGGCTGACATTACGCACTTAGTTTTATATGCGCCAATGTCAAATAGCAATATTGTTTTTTAGATGAATTGCTTGGATGTATCCTTTTTAACCCTCTTGGTATTGAATACAGCAAGCAAAGGCAGTTTTCTGAGCGAATTAATGTACAATGTGACTTATAGCTTGTTGGGAATATGTCAATTAATTAGATTAATAAAGTTGACAAACTTTGGAAGTCAGCAAAAGACAAAATAATTTCTGTAAGTAGTAAAAAACGCTTTCAATAATACAGACACTCCACTAATTGTTCCATCTTTCAATCTACCTGCATAAAAGCTAGGTAATAATGCTTTCTTTTACATAACTTTTGTGCCTGTTTACTGCAATCTATATATCAGAAAATTCATTTCAAAAGAGGCTGAAAGAGAAAAATATTCCACGCAACAGCGATTCAGTAAGGGTTTTTTGTAATATGAAATTGTAGTCCTAATTTACCTTTATAAGGCACCTCAATAACGAAAGGCTGTCCAGCGGGTCCGTTGAACTCTTCCGGACACTCGATGGTGGGCTTCGACTCTCCCTTCTTGACAGTGAGTTTGCAGCTCGAGCTGAGCTTGCCAGATTCGCAGAGAATCTCGCCATCGTCCTCCATCTCCAGCTTGTTGAAGATCAGCTGGTGTTTGCCGCCACCCAGGTTCTTGATTTCGATCCTGTGACAAACAAACGCGGTGATTTAACACGTTCAAATTTTCAAACAACGGATTATTTATTATTGGTTTTTCATTCATATTCATATAGTGTGACACTTTTATACTCATTCTCGGCTTACTAATAAGCAATCTTATGGACCTTTAAGAACCCGATAAGTTGCTATCTACATTTCTTCTCTTTATTTTGATCAGAATAGTAATGGCTGGTAGATTTGTTGTGCCTGGCTGTAATAACAAGGGTTATCACTTGTAGTCAAAAACAAAGAAAAAAAATGCAAATGTCTGTTATCCACGAAATTAGAAGGTAACGAAGTCAATATTGTACAGCACCATCAAATTTTTTTCGGAGAACGTGGCCTAGATAGTCTCTCATTATTATAAAAGTAATAAGAACAATACGGCACATATTAACAGCCTCTGTGGTCTAGTGGTTAGAGCGTTAGGCTCACGATCTGGAGGTCCGGGTTCGATTCGATCGGCGAAATCACTTTGTGAGACTGTCCTTTGTTTGGTAAGGACTTTTCAGGCTTGAATCACCTGATTGTCCGAAAAAGTAAGATGATTCCGTGCTTTGGAGAGCACGTTAAGCCGTTGGTCCCGGCTGTTAGCCGTAAAAACACCTCTACCAACCCGCAGTGGAGCAGCGTGGTGGATTATGCTCCATACCCCCTCCGGTTGATTGAGGGGAGGCCTGTGCCCAGTAGTGGGACGGATATAGGCAGTTCATGTAAAAAAAAAGAACAATACGGAAGAATGTGACAAACCTCTCATTAGGCACGACAGGCTGTCCGTTGAAAGACCACACGGCCTCCGCGGTCTGATCTTGAAGTTCCACCTCCAGAACAACCTTGTCCCTCTCAATTGCTTCGGTGTCCTTCAACTTCTTGTTGAAGCGATTCGAGTCTGCAATAATAAAAAAGGCATTAGTCACAATTATCTAAAGCACTGCTTCTTGGATTTCAGTCAGGAAGAAAAAGTTGCTGCAGACAACATTTTCAAAGACATTTGCGTATTAAGGGTGTTCAGTTGGGCGCAAACTCCGGGTCAGGACGTCGTCTGAGCCGATTATATTTGCCTGAGTACTTACAGGACAGATGTTGAAAGACAATTATTTTGAAACACGAAAAGTCTTTGAAAATATATCTGCACCCCTTGCTAAATACACATTGTAATATTTTGTTTTCAAATCACGAAATCTAATCAGACGATGTTTAGCAGATCAAAAGCTAGCAAACAATGGGAATGCAGAGCTTATCCTTAATAAGGTCTGTTGGTTTCAAACAATGGCTCAGCCCAACCTGTTTGCATCATCGCAGTGCATTATGTCAACCATTTCACATGATGGTTGATTGCAGTAAGTAGATATGCTAACATATTTGGGTAGGTCTTTGAACACCGGTAATGAGTATCATTACCGTTAAGCCAAACATTTCTAGAATATTTGGTAAGTACGTAAGTAGGTAAGTCGGCAACTTAATTTCAATTTTATTGATCTTCTGGCAAATTGTACGATAATACCAAAATATTTGAATTATTATAATTGAAAATTGTAATAGTTATAATTCAGATAAATTTTCATAATTTAGTTTTATGTGGTTGTGAAATATCAAAACATTATTTGCGTTTATCATCTTTCTATTTTTTATTTTTAACAAAGAAATTAATTGCGCGCATGTTCCGTTCAATAACTGTCACAAGAATTTAAACTACATAAATGAAAATATATTTAAGTGATTAATTTAGGAATCACAAGAGTCGTTGGTTGTTATTTTAATGGTGCAAAATGGTTGTCAATCTTTTGTCTTAGACTGATTAATTGTAAAACTAATTCTAAAATTCTAAATTAAGTCTGCTAAGAATTTTAAAGTACATTTTTGTTATCATTTTGAGTGAAAAAGACACGTCATTGTACATATTGTAATGTCTTCCAAGTAAATTTAAGTACAATAATTAAAATGCATTTACATTTTACATTTTAATTACTTCTAAACTGGATATTTGCAAAAAGTCAAAAGATTCCAGGATATTTCATTGACTTCCCGGTGTTCGAAGAACTAAGCACTTATTTGTCTTCGTCAGTTTTAAAATTATGATCGCATTTTTTATGAACATACTCGGACTCAATTTAGAATACTCCTTTTAAAATTTTAGCAAACTCTACCTTTTAGAATACTCCTGATTAGAACTCAAACTTGGGGCCTTTAGTTTGGTCAAGGTGTTTGGTGGTAGTTATTACACTAAACTAACTACAAAAGATTTTGTCAACACACTCAGAACTCAAATCTACGCAAGTCAATATAAAATCTATAGCGTCTACAGATAAGGGTGAAATTTCCACACTCACAATTGACGATCAACTCGCACGCAGTCTCATCGGCGTTGCTGACACACTTGAAGTGGCCAGCGTCGGTGACCTTGGCGTCCTTGATCACAACCTTGCGCTTGCGACCTTCCTTCACGATCGAGATGCGCTTGTCCGCCTTCAGTGGCTCGTCACCCTTGAACCTGTTGACAGAGTAAAGTATGAATTTGGAATTAGTTGCATGAGATTAGTTCGAACGGATAGCTTTTGAGGTCACTTCTACCTACATAAACAGCAATGCTTTGAAGTGAACACAGTCACAAGTCACAAGAAAAGAGGCGATAATTTACGGCCAGTTCTGACGTGAAGTCATCTTAGGACTTTACTGACAGGTTATTAGCCCATCGTCATGGAATAAAGAATAATGGTTAGCATAGTACGGACACTCTCCGCCCCGCGCCAATTCGTATCTCACGCCGAGCTAGATTTACCTCACCCCCGCTGGGTCTCACTCTAGTTTAAATTGCCGCAAACCGTTGAAGAGTAAGAGAGCGCGCGCATACTGCATGTCTCGCTCGCACTTACACGCTAGGTGGCATACAGTGGTCCATCATGTTGGTGAACAAAACTTACTCGGCCATACAACATGCAAGAAATATGCAATCCAGAAGATCGTCATCTTTGATCTCCTTAGATATTGGGTTAAAAATACTCGCAAGCAATATTGAATCAATGAACCTCACCATTTCACATCGCCACCAGCGTCATCCAATTCGCAGAGCAATGTGATGGTATCTTTCTCGATGGCTTGTTGAGACTTGAGCACCTTGGTGAACTTGTATGGATATTCTGAAAAAAAAAGTCAGAAGTCAGTCTTTACTTTATACCTTTTTAACGATTTACCTACTTTAGTTTTTATTTTCAGACACATACATGAACTAACGCCTATTTCTGAGTAAGCTATGGCTATTACTTATTACATTGCTATGGAATTCCATTTGCTTCGATACTGACATACTCTGCTTTCTCCACATTCATCAACCATTTCAACACGCACGCCGGTTCAGAATAGACCGTTACTCAACTTTTTCTAAAGACATCCCCATTCCAATGAACGCCTTTCTAGGACCCTACATTATAACATAAATAGCTTATATACGTCCTATTGCTGGGCACAGGCCTCTCTCAATCAACCAGCAGGGATAGGCCTTGAAGCTGATACTCATCACTAATTTAAGGGCCACGCTCTTGTCGGTAAAGCATTCTCCATGCTACTTTTGAGGGAAAAATAAGGCATATGTTTCCGTCTTGCCTTCCACCCCGTAGTACTCTGTCTGATGCGAGTGGGATGGCGCCCAGAGTAGTCACTTTCAAAGCCGTACTAGGACTCCTGTCCTCCGCCCCTGAATAGTACTGACAGTTACTGCTGCCCTCTGTTAGGTTTCAGGTTATAGTCCCTGTGACTTGCCCCTTCCGTCCTGCATTGCCGTACTGACAAAGAGAATTCCTGACCTGAATTCATTTACATGCACAGTTTTACACAGAAGTTCCCGCCTCCCAGTCTGCTCGTGGTACTGTCTGTGGGTAGCTTAAAAATAAATACTCACCGACAATTTTGACGTCAGTTGTAGTCTCAGTCTTTTCAGGCTGCTTCTCAATCCTGCAGGTGTATTTGCCAGCGTCTTCCAACTTAGAATTCTTGATGGTCAACCTGCATACACCAGACAAGTCCTTGGAGATTTGGTACTCTTCGCCATCTTCAAGTTTCTGGTCTCCTTTCCACCAGGTGACTATGGCTAAGCTGTTAGAGACTGCGCATTCTAGAACTGTCTCGTGCTTCGTGTAGCCACTTATGCTCTTCTTCAAGTTCTTCGTGAAGGTATACACCGGGTCTGGTTCATCCACTTGCAAGAACGCTGAGCAAGAAGTACCGCCGATTTCGATTGTGATTTTACCCGTGTCCTCGACTTTGGGGTTGAAAATGGTCAGTTTGTACGAGTCTGCCTCGTTCGTCATCTTGTACTTAGAGCCGGGGAAAAGCTCCTATATTGAAAGAAAGAATATTTTAGTATTGAAAAAGAAAAAAAAACATTACCTCAAAATGTCTTTTGTTTCACTAATTCTGAAATCACAAGGAGAAATCTTTTCAAATGACTACTTACATCCTTACGGAATAACCATTTCGGCTTGGCATTAGGCTTGGTAAAGATGGCTTCGAAGATCACCTTCTTATCCTTGCCTTCCTTCGCGAATTGATCTATGAGGGGCTTGAGGAACGATTCTTGTTTCTGAAAAGTTGTGAAAGACATTAATATACCCGCTCATAAAAGTATACCAAACGGTGCAGTCACAGACACAGTGCTGTTCATACAAAAGCTGATAGGTGCTAGAAATCCTAGTCTTCCAATTTCAGATGCAAGAAAACAGTTGAAGTCTATAGTAACCGAGGCGTTAGAATCGTCAGCCATTCGTTCATCACTCGCGTAGTTCAAAATCCATGCTTATTGTACAGAGATTGGAATTTCTATACTGATAATTTCGAAGACAAAGATGTGCTGACACTTAAATAGATTTGCTCTACACGTTATTTGAAACATTTATAGTTGGAACAAAAATGATGAATTTGATGATGAGTACTAATAATATAGAAAAAAACAGCCAAAACAAAATTCATCATTTTTGGAATTCACATAAAATTATCCTAAACACCGATGTGACTGTGCAAGATACTGAATCTGTGCTGTGTTCGAAGATGTGCACAGAAGAACATCAAAAAAGAAGTTGCTGAACAGAAGAATTGTGTTTCGTAGAGGTGCTTTCTATGTTGACTAAGTGATGTCGCTTTCATTCAGAAACTCTGGCAAATGGAGATTTACTTTACACTAACATCTAATGGAGATGAAGTAGATACAGAAGTTAATGTACAGATTGAAGACTCGTGACTTACATAGAAGTCTAAGAAGTGTGTGCATTTTAATAAACATCCATAAGAATATAGAGAGTGACTTTACAAAAACTGTGGGTCTCCAAGAGCGATTAATGTAAATTATTGTCCTCATCATTTGCCACAAGTCCTGCAGGCGTGTAAAACGTTTTAGTGCGACAATTTTGGTGCTAGTGTACCACAGAGACTGTGCTCTTTGTTTTGATGCCTTTTTCAAACCTCGTCTTTTTTGAACGAGTGCAGTACTGGCCAATCCGGGATCAATTCGGCCAGAGACGGTCTTCTGTTATGGATTCTCTATAAAACATCCATTCATCCTTAACATCTATTCTACCAGGAAAATCATCATCGAGTATTTTAAACTTTAGACGGGGGCTCATTTTGTAATCAAAGAGTAAAATTCTAATCTACATTTTGGCAAACACATCCATTACTTTTCCATGAAGCCTTAAAATTAAAATAATCATCATTTGATAAAAGCATAAAAATGCGCTGAATACAATTTCAAAGAATCTATGCTAGAACCAATGCATACATAATGCAAAAAGTACACAATTTTGTTCTCAAAATTCCAACATCTGCAAACACCGATGCATCAGCTGAAATTAATAATGGAAGTAAATATGGAGACGGAAATTTTTATGATAATGACGTGACAGAAGCTCCTCAATCCGACGTCAAAAGACCTGTGAAACATAGGACTGAAAACAATACACGAGACAAGAGTCACCAAGTCACCAAATTCATTCCAATTGCATTCCCTGAAAATCATGGTCAAGTTAAAGATAAGTGAAGTGGTGATACAAAAACCTTGTGCGAGTTATATTAAAATCTCAATTTTATGCAGTTGTTTATTTAAATCGCCCTGCACTAACAACTTCAACTTTATCACAATATAAAAATATACTTAATACCAACAGTACACTTTTTAAAATTTACTCAGTTACATTGTCCATCTCCACAATGACAATATTTTAGTACTTATTGAAGATTATTGAAGTTGCTAGTATCAGAGGATATATTTAGTTTAGTTATTTTATTATGTATTTTTTATCATTCATTTTAAAGTTCATTCTGTCATTCATTTAAAAGATCTCTGCTGTCCTTTTGAAAGTATTATTTTACTAAAATATTGCTTGTCTTATTTCAATAAGTAGCAGCAGTGTAACTTAATCTACTTTTATTTTATCTGTATTAAATGAAATGTTAAATATATCTCGAGAAGGGAAGCATTTTCACCTTTCTCTTTCAAAAGGGCAGGTAGTCTCGTTTGTTTAACTCCTTTTTATTTAGTCGAACCTTAATTTTGACCGCCTCCATCAATTTGGGCCAATCGGGTAATATTTCACAGAGGGACATACGTCTCCTCTTATCGTATATATCCTAGAATTTATAACATAGAGGTTATGTACTTAATACTTCTTCATATGCAGGTGCAAATGATTCCAGCATCAGATTTAAGCTATATTATTTTAAGCTTGTGAGGTTTCATTGGTCGTTCATGCGAATATTTACAACGTGAGTGTGAATTCCAGGAACACGATTATTTATTTCAATCATTTTTACTATGCTTGAATCGTGAATTGTGGTGTGCAAAGATGATTCAACTGTGATTCTTATTACAAAGACTTCACGTTAATTATTATCATAAGTAAGTACTTGTTAAGAATCATTGATTTATAATAATGTTACTTTAGTTAGAATGATCAGATCACTTCCAACTTACGCTAGTAACATGTCAGTGTGCTAATTTCCTCGATCTTTTGCATTTAGTTTCTTCTACTCTTTTCGTTTGTAACTTTAATTAATATAAATTCTTTAAAATAAGAGGGCCTAGTTACAAAAAAATACGAGGTCGAATCGAAAGCAAGTCTCAGATCCCATTTTAAAGTTTATGCTAATTTGCGTCTGCTAAGTGAACGTTACCACCATACAATACTAACATGGAACAATCTATAAATTCTTCTGAAAATCCACGCAGCCATAGTGATTGAAAGCGTAACTGTATTATTCACAAACAAAAACGATTTTGTTTTGTAAACATCCATGATGTTATTGACAAGTTGTCAGAATATGGAAAACGTCAAAATTGTGTGTGCGAAAAGTAAAAACTTTTCCAGTAAACAATAAAAGAGATTTTATTTAATTTAGTATTCAGTTATTTTAGATACGTGCATTGTTATTTACAATATCACAGCCATCAATAGTATTTTTGTGTCAATTAAACTTACTACCAAATCATTATAATAACACATTTTAAACGTATTTTAAAACTGAAACTGAGATCAACAGATTCACTTACTCTGATTTACACTTCGATTAACTTTTACTAAACGGTCTTGATAACTTTACAGAGAGCATAGCTCGACATAAAAAAATCACATAAAAGTATTAAATACTACCCCGTTAACGTTGTGCAAAGTGCAAGGGTGAAAATCGGAATGTACTTGCAAATGCAGTTAAAGGGATGATCGAAATGCAATATGGAATGAACGATGATGTTATCAGAAAAACCGAGGACCTTAACCCAGGACCAATTTGAGGAGTTCCTGCGATTTTCCGCTGGGAATCTGTAAATCTCGACACCTTCCGAAATGACCACTATCCAGCCATCATCTTCGAAATATCCGGTTTCTAAACCCTATGAACCAACGATGCATACGATGTTGTACTGATTCAGAACTTTACACTTTATAGATATAAACTCATGTTTTTCGCCACTTTTGGGATGGCAAAAGCCATAAATTATTGTGCAACTTGTGGCATGGAGCTTATAACAGGTTTTATGATAGTAACATTATTTATAATGCTTCTACCGTTTATAACTGAGACTAGTCAATATTTGTAATTGTTAAGGGAATGCTGTAGATGCTACACGTTTAACATCTAGTGAGAGTGATATTATTCAGTCAACAAAACTGATCAGAAGTGGATCGGTGACAGAGATGATTAGAATAATATAAGTATTTACATTAACTGAAAATTAATGTTCACTGTACCAGATTACTTAAAATTTAAACCCGATGGAGCTGTCCACTTATGTTTAAATTAAATTAGTTTTTATTTTATTTTAAGAAGACAATGTTGAAATTTCAACAGCAAAATCTCTACCTCATTTATTTGAATTTATAAAAGCATTAATGCTCCGATACAAGATCACTGAAAACTTCAACATTGTCTCATTTCATTTTAAGATCTTATTTAAGTTTAAATTCTTTAACATCATTTATATCACCACTTTCTTCTTTATAAAGTATAAATATTTGCATCATATTTACCTTTTCCACTTTCTTTAGTGGCGGGATAGGCTTTTCTGTCTCTTTGAGGTCCCCCCAATCAGGATCCTCTTTCTTTTCGCCCCACTTAGCGTACTTCCTCTTCTTGAGCATAGCACGGAAGTCCATACCACTGGAGTCTAGTAGAGATAGGGGACAATTTTCAGTATAGAATTTTGAAAGTGTCAACATTCTTACACAATATATGAGAAATTCAAATATATTTAAAAAATATAGAGATATACATATAAAAGTATGTACATAATTATGCCAGTTGAGTCCTTTTTTTCTTATTACTGACATATCGACATTATAATACGAGTATATCGAGTTGTAACTGTAATTTCGTTAAGTTTCTATTATCTGTCCTTGAATTGTACATTTCACTCAATATTGAAAAAAAAAGCGTAATTAGACTCACCAGACACATAAAGCTGCATCTCAGCGGAGTCTTCTCCATGGATGTTGCTGACCACAACCTTGTATTTCCCTTCATCATTGGGCTTGACCTTTCTCATGCACAGGGTGATGAGACCAGTCTCGCCATCAGTGACGAACTTAAAGCGACCACCTTCGATGATTTCAGTGACGCCCTTGTAGAACTTGAAGGTTGGAGGCGGGTTGCCTTCAACCTGGACGGTGAGGTAGCCAGTTTGATCTAAAATTGGGAGTTTTTGCCAATTAGAACAAGACTTCCTTGAAGGTAGTAACACATTCTCTTATCGGTGAAGCATTCTCCATGGTACTTTTAGGGAAAAATAGGGCAGTGGCTTCTCTCTTGCCTTCCGCCCAAGGAGGATTGGGTACTTAGTTCATTTTTTGGGATGGACGTACCTCTGACTACCGCAGTTGGGATGAAGTCATGAGCTTGTTATGTAAGAGCAAAGACTCTTTTAGACATTGTGAAATTCCCAGATCGAGTCATAAAGTAAATAATATACAAATATTTTTAAACCAAACGTTCCCAAGGTGAAAACATTAAATCTTAACATAAAAATGCAATTATTTTATTCGAAATATTTATTGTATGTAGCGTCACATGCCGAGGTTTTGAGCCACTTGCTAGAAAGGGACTCGTTCCCTCTCGGTTGACGACGGTCAAAGCCTATTCATAGGGTGGTATTAATAAACGAATTTCAGCTGAGACTGCCCTCAAGATCATCCTCAACGGTAACAACGGTAACAAGAACGGTAACAATGACTAATCTTGAGGACAGTCTCGAAGCTGAGATTAGTTTATTAATACCACCCATAGTGTTGAATTTGGTACTTATCTAATATTAATTATTTTATAGTGGTGTTCCAAGATATGAAACAGCTGTGTAGTGACAGCCAACCATCATCTAATAGAAAGTTCGAGTAAGTTGTGGGTACTTAGTACATCTTGCGATGGATGTACTGACTACCCCAATTGTGATATAGTTGTGAGCTTACGTTATGTGTTGTGATGTTGTGTGACCATCACCTTTACTTTATATTTTATCATAATAGAAAGATTAAAAACCGGATCTGTCAAATGTTCAGATTCGGATATCGCTAGAAAGATGGTGAAGGAATATTTGTAAATTCTCACCTTCAACGGCAGAGTAGCTCTCCTGTACGTCGACGATGACAGGAGGACCTTCATTACCAAGAGGCTTCAGCGGTACTGAAGGTTTGTTGATCAGGTCCTCCAAGTCTTGGATGGACGGTCTTCTCGCGTCCGAAGACTTACGGCGCTAAAGCATCGAATACAATCAGTAACTCAAATTTTAAGGCTAGGTCAGGTTAATCACGTTTGAGGTTATCGGCAGTATTGGCGAAACGCACGTTGAAAACGTCAGTGAGAAACTCTGATCTTTCTGTTTGTAATGTGTAAATAATGAAACAACACGTATTCTAAGTCGAATCAGATCAATCAAGAAACATCAGTGGTTGATCAAAGTGTCTCAAAACAGTTTAACCTAAATGATGCGTAAGGCCTTAAAAAAATACAGAGTTATTTACAAGTTATGGACTGTAAAGTTATATACAAAAGAAAATGTCACTATTTTGTGTTTTTCCATTGTAAAGAGTAATAAGTGTGATAATTCATGGAAAATTTCTTATGAAGAACTTAAAGTTGAGGAACATAACTGCTTTAGGTCATTATTTAATACACGTTCTCACACTTACTATCCAAATATCAGTATCAGTCAATAAGTATTGAGTATTCAGTTATAAGTCATCGAAACACTTACCGTTGAAATTATTTTTGACGGAACAAATTTTTGAATCATTCATTATAGTTTCAATACAACATAAATTATTACGTATAATAAAGAAGACACTTAATTCAAATAGCAACATTTTATAAGTGCTTTTGGCTAATTTATCAAAGCCATCAAACTTTAGGCAAAACGAAGTACTTAACTCACATAATTTTGTTCTTGCAAAGTTTTAATCTCGTTTTCACCTGCTAAGTGCTATTAGAATAAATGTAGTCAAACTACATTCAACAAGGAAAACCTCATAACAGCGACATTGAAAAACTTCTTTTCGTATCTCCATAAGCCAACATGACAAATGTATCATTATATTGTTCATTAATTACTAAGTATATCATCCTGATAAATGCTGCGTAAGTGTACAAAATATGACAATGCTAAATCAGGTCGTATTAACATTACAGTAGTAATAAACGTCAATTATAATGCTGCTGATAAATTTATTGGATGAAGCATAAAAGGTCAAAAGAACAACAATATACGTTATTCTTTTCGAGGACTATAGAAAAAATCATGAGTTAAGCACTTTATTTCACGTCATGGTCACTTTCTTAAGCTTTGTGATGTGACTTCAAAGAACTTATTATATTCCTTTTCAGCATTATTAATTGTCGCTAACACGAAAAGTGTGTTTGTATTTTTTTTTATTTTACTTATTGTAGATTTGCCGCAGGTGGCATTAACTACTTGGCCGGACAAATGGGGAGCGCTGAAGGCTCTCGGTACAACGTTTTAAGACAACCTGAGGCCTGAGGGTGTTCAGCTGGGCGCGAACCTCGGCTCAGGGCATCGTCTGAGAGGAAAAATATTTGAAAGAATTAATCGACCCTAGTGGGTAGATAGCGATAAGCGCTGATTGAGGGAAGTCGTCGACCACGCTGGCGGGGTCGGTATCGGGGTCCTGAAGTGTTTGGTGTCGCGAGTTGATTGGCTGCCTCTATGTGTTTGTATTGATTTATTGCAAAAAGTATTTAAAGGCAAGAGTATTAGCAACTTTATTGATGAACTGTTCAGATGCATATTGACTATTGATTGAGGTTGAACAAATTTAATTTATTCCTTCATAGCATTGGGATCACAGAGGCGATGCTTCATTTATTTTAAGCATTCTCATAATTGCTACTTCCTTGCCAAGTGTGTCAACTTTGTCTTTAGCGTGTCCACTCACTTGTCCTTTGAAGTATTTGAGTCTAACTTCCTTTTTAACTTCGTCCGTATTATATAAACCAACTTGTACAGTACTTCGGGTGCAAAAAAGGAAAAAATAGGTATTAGGTACCTATATTGAAAATAATTGATTTACTAAGTAGATGCTCAGATAAGCATTATGAATACAGCAATGATAAAATTGGAAGATAATCCTTTAGATTTAAGTACTGATCTTTTTTCAATTAGTACAGCTACAAATGCTTAAGCTATTGTGCATAACAAGCGGCATTTCATTCTAATACGGCCTTAATATGTCTTTAATCTTTACCAAGATTGTGTTCATCTTGAATTTCTTCGAGTATGAACTAAATTTTCACTGTCTCTTAAATTATAAAGACTAAAATGAGTTGTTCACACGCCATCCGTTACGTTGGCGTCGACAAATTCGTGCAATTGATAAAGATATGGACGATGAGAGCGGCCATTTTGCAAATAAACAACTGGTTACAGATAGTTAATGTGTGTGTCAGCGTGAAATATATTTGTCCAAAGATGCAAGATAATTATGTTCTACTTATTCAGCTACTACACCACTACAGAGCAAATGTCACAGATCTAGAGCTAATACTTCATTTTGTTTTATGATTTTTTGATGAAAATACTTTTTATCTATGTAAAATGTAACTGTAATTTTAGATCGCTCAATAATATCCCTGAGACCAGGGTTGCTGAAGTTTGTTATCATCCACCTCACAACCCACACAATAAATTCCTTCAATTTTAAAAAATGTTGTAATTAAAGATTCAACTAAGAAACTATAGAATTTCTTTATATTTAACATTTTGCAAAGTTTTAAAAATGTGGTATTTAAAACTACTTACACAAAAAGTTGTTATTGAATGATTTCCAAAACCAGTTGCAAATATTTCGATGACTTATAGATACAGGTAAAGCAAGAATTCTTATTTCTAGAATTGAAGGAAGAAAATTCTTTTACTTACCGCATCATCTTTCGTTTTTTTTACTTTTGACGCGAGTGGTTTCTTAGCCACTGCAGCCATTGTGTTAATATACAATTAAGATGCCACAAAATAACTAAAATACTGCACAATTAAATTATAAACTTATCTAGTACATCATATAATCACAGCTCATATCACAGTAACATCACAATCTCACGCAGAAACGGGTACACAATATGATAATCTTAAAAATTTAAGTCTATCAAAGTTTCTTTCATTATCTGCTCCAACAGTCATTTTTATTGAACATTTAAATGCTTCTATAATTAATTCCTCAAATATAATTTATTTACAATTTTTTTAAGTGCAACACCCTCTTTAAAAATTGATATTTTTGTTAGTATTTTAATGTTTTTTATGTCGTTAGTTTCGATTTAAGGTTTCGTTGTCGTTCCATCTAAAAATGGGCGCGTATGTCAAAAGACTGAGGAAGGAGGCGTCGAACATAGTCAGCTCTCCCCGTTTGCAGGGGGTAGGGGGGAGTATTTCTATTTTTGCACTACACAAATCAGTAGACCAATTCAATTAATTATCAGATTAAGGTGAGCTAGCCGTGCAACGCGTTAGTGGTCGTCGTTTGCGACGGATGGCCAGAAGACAGACTGCGCGAGTTTTCCGCGATCAATCGGGTATAGCTACCTATACTGTCGCTATGTAGACTGATCAAAATCGCTATTTTAATTTTCTTCTTTTGCTTCCATTTTTGTAGTTGGATCATAGTGAATGAAGTACTTTTACAGCAGGCAAACTAACTGATAATATTTGAATCCTGACTAGTTAGCTAGTTTTAGACGCGCAATCTCTAATCAAACTAGCAAGCAGCCAAGATTTCAACGTCTCTGAATATTTTACTTCCTTTGAAATGTTCATTCACTATTAGCATCCTACTTACTCCTTGTCACAAATTATCTTACGTTCTTTGATCTACAATCTGAATTAAGTTGATCTTATCATTACCGACCTTACTTTCGTCTTTAAGATTAATAAGCTCATCATCAGGCCAAGGAGCTTCGCCAAAATAGACAATGATGTCAATTTTCATTTCATCCCACGAATCAATTGATTAATCAGTTCAAACTGTACCTTGGCTTGAATAAACATTCATGCCTCATAGAGATTTTTATTGACATGAAGAAGGATTGCCTTAAATCGTAGCCAAATATCACATGGCTAAGAGATGGATTTGGTACGGCTGCTAGCTGCACGCTATTGAAGCCAAATCGTCCCAATGGATGCTATAAAAACTGGTTACTCAGGATTTTATCTATTTTCGTAGTCATTGCCTTTCTTCCGAGTGAGCTACTGTAATGTTTTCTATCTTAGTACGAAATAACCATATATCAAAGTAATCCTTCTAAGTTTGGATATTTTGTTTTGTGCTTTTTATACATGTAGTAATATAGTTTTAACTAAATGCAATGACTGTGTTTCTTAATTTTTTTATGTCATATATTTCTGTTTTAATTAATTTCCTTGCGGATGTAATAGCTTTTTCTGTTTCACTTAAAAGTGACTGGCAGTGTAGCATTTTCCATATTTTTTATCCATAGCTCCGTATATTTTTACATGTTTAGCGTTTTGTAAAAAATGCTCTATGAGTCATACCAACGGACGCACTTGAAACCATACTTTAGTTCCCATCTGTGATTGGATTGATCTTTTGCGCAAGAACAAAAGATTGATCGGATCTATGAACGCTATAATCTGATGCGACTGTCATCTGGCAGCAACGCGAGCGTCTCGAGGCGACAAATTCTGAGTGGTGATCGATGACAGGTCAGTTATTTCGTCTAGTTCACACACTTGGACATGCTTGCCTTTGCTAGTCGTTTTACATTGCTAGGTTGTCCAAAGATCATCGTATACATTGGCAGTATAAATCTGTCTTCGGAAGTCTTGAAAAAGTATTGCTCTACACCCGATGATATTTGCTTCGATTATTTTGTTGGTTGTTTTCTTGAAAATGTTCAAGTTGTTTTTGCAAAGTTGGTTTTTAAAATAGAAAATTCGATTTTATTTCAAACTCATGGTCGACTCAGGGCTATAAAAATCGAGTCACGTCTATAAATGGAATTCTTTTTTTTGATCGATACCAAAATAGCGGTTGTCAAATGTAAATAAATGGGTACTAATAGCCAATAGCGCAAGCAGTAGCTTTGCCAATACTTTTGATTGCTATTTGGTGGCCAGACGCAAACACATCGCGATTCTGCCCACGCGTGTACAGGTAATCTTTGTTCTTTTACTCCTACCCGTCAATCTTCGTCATCTATTGATTATTGGGCTATTTAGAGACTGTCCTTTTTATTGCTATTATTTACGAGTTAATTTGATGGTCGCACCTCGATGAATTTGCGTTATTTAATGGGGTTTGTGTTATTGGTGCGTTAATTGTGATGATTCCTTTGTATTTTCTGATCTTATGATAAAATACTGTTAGAAATTTTCAACTCTTGGCCTTTAAAGTTTCTTTGTTCTTTTCGATTGTAAACTTATATTTTATTGAAGATTTTTTTTTACTTTTTCGGTAACAAATACGACAGGGAATTAGAAATACAGTGTTTTCTTTGCCTATTGTGTTGTCTTACAGTTTCACGCTTATTTCAAAACCGTTTAAAGCCTCACTATTTATTTAGCAATCTCTCATTCTGCCTGTCACGCCTGATTTCTTCTAAGACGTATATCTTTTTAACAATACAATGTACACATAATTCATTGCATCTGGCAACCCAGAGTTGTTAGGGGTGCGAACATTTCAAGAACAACCCGTGGTCTGATCTTGGCCTAATTCCTGAAGTCATATTTATAAGAGAAGTGATCAATCATAAGACTAGCCGGGTCATTTGCTTCATTAAACTCGCGAACGTCATCTTTATTTCTGTTAGCAGTTTCAACAGGTGTCTGGGTTATAACTTTTGTTTATTGATTGCTTTTGATACCATTTATATCTTTTGGTTTATCTTTGATATTCTATATCCTAGTGTTGTATCTGTATTAGCTGTAAGCTGCATCACAGGCTGCGTTCTACGTTTTGTACTCGCTCGTGCAGATTTTAGACTTGCTTTGTTTGTTTTTGTTTTTAATCTAAAACCATACGGTTTTAGATACCTTACCCTATTCTTAAACTTTATAATGCTGAGCTACATAATCAGGAAAGTTTTGAGCTTATGTTCTTAGAAATATTTCAGGAAAGTTTATGTCTATTGCATTTTCTAAGTTCTTGTACTGTTGCAATTTTTTGAATTTAGAAGGCTGAGTTTGTATATTAGTTATTTTGTTTACTTATTAATTTAGACTCTTTAAATATGTTTCAAATGAGTCATACGTAATGTATTAAGTATTATTAACTTTGGCGTTACTTGTTACATGTCTTCGTGTTACTTGCGTCATAGATACCAATCTTTGGCTCCAAACTGAAATCATTGGTTGGTAATTATAGAATCTTTGTTTAGCTTCCGTATCTAAATTCATAGAGCTTGATTTATAATGATTGAATGCGACATAATTAGCACTCCGACTGCATGTTCTATTTATATTTAGGTTTTCAGATGTTTTGTGGCATCTTTGCAAAGTCTGTCTGTGATCTTTACTTTATACTTAATTAATGTACAGTTTGCAAACATTGTATTATTTCTGCCGTTGCCATTATTAAGTGTACTACTATACTTTCTGAATCACAAACAGATTTGTACATCAAAATAAACATAGATCGATGTTATGTTGGTGCACTGTTAGTTTTAGGTTTCCTTGGGATTTGTTATTACTTACGTTTCTAAAAAGCTACTCATGCAAGCAGGTTGTTCTAATCATTAGTGTTAACTTGGTTGGCATGTCTTAGAAATCATTTATATCATGCATCTTTATTTACTCTGGACTTTAATACATGCATTGCATTTTCTAAATTTGATTTTCATTTTTATTTTCAAGTAATTTATACATTAGCAAAGGTAAATCGGGTTAGCATGACAGGGGTTACGCACTATTACCATTTTTTAAAAATAAATGATAATAACATTGGTTTGAATACGACATGGAATTGAAAGACGACCTATATCCGTGAACATAGTTCGAACGGCTTCAGAATCGCTAGAAAAAAAAGAAAATACTGGGGTGTGATTCTCTAACGCACTGACGTATGGCAACGTTGCGGTTGACGTTGACAAACGTCAGGTCAGTACTTTGGTCTTTGACTTTTATTTATAGTGAAGATTCCGTCGACGAGACGTCGATGCGCCTTGTGAACGGAGCTGTAGACGTCACAGCCCAAGTAGGCCACGAAGATAATGTTGAAGTTGCCTTTAGAGAATCACCGTGTTCATTAATCACTTGGGAAAATCTATGTTAGCCACGATCTAGACATATTTCTATGACATGTATATCTATATTATCTAAACATATATGTCTCCACACATGATATACCTCGTCCGCTAGTTCACCGGGCCTTGCTCCGCGTTTCTTTTTTGGAAAATAAAATATGATTTAGTAAAAACATTCTCTGTTATGTGCTTTGTGTCTCATTTTAATTTTCAAACATAATGTCGGTGTTCTAGTCTGTGAATCGTTATAGGTTACGTGTCCGATGAATTTATTATAATTACAGTTAGATTCATCTATTGTTTTTGTATGATTTGTAAGTGTTACTTATTAGTTTTGTTTCTGTAGTGTTCTTGCAATACTGCGTTTATCATTAATAGTTTCATTAGTTTTGTTGAATTTACAGTTTAATAAATGTAAAGACTTATTGACAACAATAATTCTTTTCCATTTACGATCAATCCAATCAAACATTGTGTTTTTTTTTGCAAATCAGTGATAAGTGTTAATATATAAAGTGTATCTTTCTATTAGGTCTCTTTAAAAAGTGCTCATAAATAAACTCGTTGATTAACGTGTAGAGTTAGATGTATTATTGTGCTGTTGTAAAATAAAACTAAAACTAAAATGATAAAGTAAGTTATTGGATAATTGAAATTGGAAAATAAGCCATTCTAAAATCAACTACAAAGCTTTGAAGGTAGCTAGATCACATACTACAGATACAGTAGAAGTAGAATAGGCGATATTGGCATTGATAAAATACTGTTATTATAGATAGTTATATAACTGCAAATGTAAACAACACTGTTCAATTGCAAATGTAAACAAGTGTCATATATAAACTAGCCAAATATTTTAAAAATAGCTTTTATTCAATACTATTTATTTGAAAAAAGGAAAAGAATTTGTTGAGAAAGAACGTGATAAATTTTCACATGTAACTGATATAGAAGGTAAAAAAGAAAGAAAAAGAATCTACTTATCATCAGTAGTGATCTTGCTATCAACAAAAAAAGTCAAACAGTTCCAGCGATCCAGTCCTGTACCCCGCTGGTCGGCAAAGCAGTAGCTATTTCTAATAACTACTTGGTGGGGGAACATCTAGAGAAAAAAACATGAGTTCCTTGGGCGTAAAATCTGTTTGGTAGAAGACGGGAAATAAATAGAGAAAGGGAGTAAATCTATTACTATTTGGTAATGGGGTAATAAAGGTGAAAGAATATGATGATATTGCATCGTACACATTGTATCAATCTGTAATAGTGATTGACATCGAATACTATGCTTAAACTTTAAAGAAGAACATCAAAATCTTCTGTAAAAAATTGATAAAGGGTTTTTGAAGGAAGAGTACACTAATGATGTATCTAGAAGAAAACTACTTAAGTAGCAACTATAAAGAAGACTGAATGGAATTTAATTTTGAACTCAAGTGGTCTTTACAAATTGGGACTGATTTTAGTGTAGTAATAATCCAAGTGTTTGATAACTTCTATGTGCAATCTGTGCAACTGTAGGCTGTAGTCAGTGTGATAATAATAAGAGAAAAAAGATCTAAATAAGACAAAATGCTTTGCAAAAGCGAGCAGCTTCCTAAACGTGCCAGACCCAGCCAACCTCACCTTTTTCTCGTCTAACACTTCTCCCGGACGTAATTTGGTGACCTGTTTATAAAAAACATTGATAATATCCCCTCAAATACAACCTGCGCCTATATTCTCTGCCGCCGAACCAGGATCACCTACATCCCTAACTTTAGTTTTAATTGGTGCAGACCTACCGAGCGGTGCAGAAGTTATTACGTTATCGCGTTCCGTGTTATTCGTGTTAGTGTCCGTTGCAAAGTCTCGGAATCTAGTGTCGTTATGTTCAAATGTAGTCTTATACAGCTTGAGATTTAGGTTACTACTACTTTTAATTGTTGACTTACCACACCTATCTACAAAATATAATACTTACGT
Organism: Pectinophora gossypiella; assembly: GCF_024362695.1. NCBI lineage: Eukaryota > Metazoa > Arthropoda > Insecta > Lepidoptera > Gelechiidae > Pectinophora > Pectinophora gossypiella. The sequence goes on along the minus strand of NC_065427.1, from coordinate 6,777,006 downwards.
CAATATCATCTTTGGTGAGATTTCAACTTCAATAAATTCGACCATGAAGCTCAAACTGTACACTTCTGATATCTGAACATAACAAGAGTGTCTCCAAGACGTTGCTAATTGAAACTGCGTAAAAATCCCGTCGAATCCTTTAGAACCGTTATGTGGTGCGACGTGCTTTAAGCTGTGCAATACAGATGTGTGCGTCCACAATTATGTGCAATATAGCTTCTGTGCCTTAGACGAGAAAACGATTTTTTAAGTCTGGGTGATCACATTTCGACATCCCTTGTTTCTTAAATTAAATAATTCTTATGGCACCGTAAACAAAATAATTCAAAATTCAATCAAGAATTTTAAATTATTTGTAATTTCACTCTATATTTTAAATCTTTTTGTAGTTTATAGAATAACCATGTGATTACCCAAAACTTGTAAGAGTGTTCGAAATCGCGATGCTATTAATATACCGTTTATAATAAACAGTTAAATCGAACGCAATTTTACGGACAGCATTCACGAATAATTCTCTTTTGTCGTTTACCTTTTTTTCTTCAATCACCTCACCCGGTCTTAGTTTTCTATTCTCCTGTGGATTACGGGTTTCACTATCTTTAATATACACAAGGCTATCATCGTGTGGCTTCCTACTAAGTGTACTAAGTGACTATAAGCGGGGAGTAAAGGATTTTAAGCTATAAATCCAACTAGTTCGTTCGGTACTACTAAAGCATTCGAGGTTCTAATATCATCCTTGTATAGACGATTGCTGGTTCTTACAAAGGGCTTAAAGGGCATTGTTATGGGTTCGGCTCGAGAGAATAGGGTATCTAAACTACTAAGGGCTAAAAATATGTGTAGGTATCAGGTAGTACGTGCAAACATTGAAACATATAACTATGACAATGAATTTGGAACAAAAAATCATCACAATAAAAAAAAACATACCTAAATTCTAAATTGAAACAAAACAGATTCAACGTTTACACTTACTAAAAAACAATCTATTCCACTACATAAAGGCACAATAGGTCTAAAATTCATACCTTTGTTGGTTTTATGAACTTTTTAATATTCCATATCTTTGAAATTTATTTTTTTCTCAGTGTACTTGGATTGGTATACATACCTCGTCGCTGATGATAAGCGAAGGACGTCTTCCCATTTCCTCTGGAGGAGGAATAAGAGAACCACGTCTGCCGACGGGTCCTGGTCCCAGAGATGGTTTTCTTGGTGCCTCTGGTTTTGGAGACTTTTCTCGAATGACCTCGATTTTAGGTGCAGCGGGCTTTTCTTCTGGTGCCTTGATTTCGGGCACCTTGATCTGTTTGGGAACAAAAAATAAACATTAACAACTCAGTTCATCATATCCATCTAAAAACTAATTAGCTATTCTGTATGGTGATGTAGAGAGTTCATCTTAATGACTGGAAATACATGTTCATCCTCCTTTGATAAAATAACTTTGTAATCAAGGATTAACTCATCTATATTGTGTAGATGACAAGGGAGGGTATAATACCTTGGGTGCGTCTTTTTCTGGCTTGTCCCTGGTGCTCGGTGTAGGTGAAATCTTTTCATATTTCTCAAGGTCAGGTCTGTCGTAATCTGGAATCTCTGGCAGTTCTTCAGCCTTCTTCTTGACTGAAGTCACCTTGGCCTTCTTGACTTCCTCTTCAACCTTCTCTTCTTTGATAGCCACTTTCTGTAATTCAAAGTCTTGTTTAATTTCTTGCCTTATATTATTTTTGTTGCCACTGCTTTATTTTCTGCTTCGTTCTATACCCATATAGTTTTGTTTAACCAAACATTTCGTTTATAACAGTAAATACTATATTTTTTCAAAAGAACTTTTTTTAAAACATAGGTTTTACTATTTTTATTATATATTTTCATAGCTTTACAAAATTTACTCATTGAAATATGGAAAAAGTTTAAACTTACCTTATACTTACCATTTCCTTTGCACTGAAAATTCTAATGACACATACGTATGTATAATAATAAAAAAGGTAAAGAAACATAGATCTTACATTTAGATATTAAAAGGTGTATTAATAAGCAGAAGCGCATGCAGGAAAACAGAAATGTGAATAATATACAAAATATAGTAAAAAGAAAGATAACAAAATTGTGTTCCAATAGTCTACGGCTATATCTACGTGCTGTGCTGATCCTACTTTACTTTTGTGCATATAAACGAATCTACTAATAAATTATTCAACCTAAGTGCGTGTTTGGTGCATTCAAACAGATTCCATCAATAACCATTACTTCTGTAGCCATAAAAGGGCTCTCTTCATACGACTTTAAAAGCTTTTAGTTAAGCTTCTGCCGTCTCTATATTTGTAGGTGTTGAGGTATAAAAGTTACTGATGGATTCAAAAAATGCAAGTGTGTGTGTGTGTAAAAAAAAACCAGTGTGCTTGTGCGACGTGCTGTGCTAACAAGACCGTGGTGGTACAAAATATTGTGCGATGCATGTGCTAATTTTGGTGCCTTTTAATTTATTTTTTGTTGGTGCCAATTTGTATACCTCATCAGGTGTGCTGCTATAAGCTGGAATTTCGAGTGTTGGTCTATCTTCTTCAGCCTACAGATTAAATTCCATTATTGGCGACCGTACGAAGTGTTTACGTATTAGTACCAACATTGAAAGCTGCTACAGATTTGTAATTTACAATTAGCAATCTATGGCAGTTTTCAAAAGAAGTAAGGTGAATTTTGTGACCAAAGTTGTTGAGTGTAGCAATGTATGATTGTGTTTAAAACAAGACGTCAATGTGCATCATGATAATAATACGTTTTATATATTTGAATGAGCTTGTAACTTATATAGTTGGTGCAATTTTAGAGTTGAAAATTCAAACTGATGCAAATACCAATTTTTATACCCATTGACCTCGTATATACACAAATATACTAGCAATCTCTGTAAAAAGTGTTCGAGTCGCATCTTGTCACTAAGCAACTTGTCAAGATCGATTTTAGTCGCAGTATCTGTTATACAATGTATTGACGACACTGTAAAACCGATATTGCTCTTTATTTTAACAACCATAATATCTTAATTTAAGGGAACGATCTTATAGTACGTATTTACAACACGGTTCGGACACTTTTTAGAAAATCCTTAGCGATCATGAGTCGATTGTACTCTTAGAGCGAGGTGATTTTATGGAAATATAATTGGTAATAGGACTGCTATGCATGAGTAGTGTAGAATGTAGGTGTTGTGTGTACCTGAGGTGACCTAGGTCTTCTCCAAGGCGCTGTTACATTTGTGTTTGTATCAAGTAGTGTTGGTTTATATGTGTCTTCTAGTTCAGGTGTTTGTTCCGCCTAAGAAACATTTATATTGAGATTACCTTTTGAAATACCTTATACAACTTGTATGTGTAAATAATTACTAATATCATTTATACCTGTGGTATTTCTGGTATTACATTCCACGAAAATGGAGCTGGTTTAGTGTCTGGCTCTTGTGTCTTGATTGTCGGTACCTAATATTACATTCACAATTAGGTACTAGGTACTTTTTCAAAAAACGGTGTTAACACTTAGACATTGTTTAAGAAAAATGACAGTACATAGAAATGAAATTCGAGTGCTTAGTTCTTTTTTTTGTGTTGTGTACAGTAAATTGCTCTGTGTTATTTGTATTTCTGTTACTACTGTTATTGGTGATAGGATGATCCCTAGTCACTACAAGGTTCATCATAACCATCTTTGGAGTTTGCTTCAACAGTAGCTGTAAGTTGTCTTTGATTGCTTGTGGCTTTGCCCTTTTTGGCAGGTGTAAGTTTATGTATGACATAAATAAAACCAGTGAAATAATTAATGCTTTTGAACTTTGCTTGGCTATCATTCTTCTTAAATAGTATGTCGTTGCTAAAAACCGTTTTTATGGTAAAGATATTATGTGATCTATGACAAAACCAGTGAACTATTGTAAATTGAGTATTGAAGTAAGTGAAGTATTGGGTACAGTATGGTCATGTAATTCAGTAAAATTAATGTCTTCGAAATAAGTTGCTTTACCTCAGGTTGTGACAACCTCTTCAAAGGAACGTACGGGGGTGGTAGATCGTCATCCTATGAAAACATACCAATATTATTTGCCTGTACTCTATTATAAAGATTCAAATATATTTTTATTGCACTGTAACAAACAATACTAACTACTGCTTCTGTGGAGGACTGTGGAGTGAGTAAAAACATAGAACGCAATTTTCCACTCTTGTCACGAAAACCCACGAAAAAAGAAAGTAATCACTTTTTTCCTTCATCAACATGATGGAATATAGCGTCGCATTATAATGAAAACCTTGAAAAGCACATTTATGAAAATGGATGTGAATTTTGTCAACAAAACCTCGCAATAGAGAAGCTAGTTTCGATCCAGGTATAAGTTGAGGTTTTGCGGAAATAAATCACATGAGAATGTGATTTATCAAAAGGCACGTTTCACTGTAAGGTGACGATATGGGTGATTGGCTGATCACCTATCATCATACGGTCATATCAATTTTATAACTTCGTATCAAGAGTGGCGGCAAGTTCTCTTCTAATTACTTGTGGCTCTGCGTCCCAATTGGAGTCACAGGCGTGAGTTTTTGTATGTATATGACTAACTACAAAGCTAACTAACTACGGGGGACGTGGTTACCTCAAACATTGGGCGTTTTTTCCACGGACAGAATGCTGATTGTTTAGGTTTATCTAAAGGTTGATTTGATGTTGGTAACTCATCAAGATCACGATCCTATTGAAATAATTCGATTTATAAATTTATACTAAGAATACTTTGCTCAGAATAAAATTTGTAAGCAAAATTCAAATATACCTTGAATATATCGTCAACTTCCATCGGTTCTGGTTCGTCCTTCTTAACCTCTGTATCATATTTAGGTTCCTAGAGGAATATCATAATAAGTTAGTTAGGTATTTCTTATTTAAATATTGTAAAGAAATTACGAAATATTGATATTAGAATATTCTACCTCATCTGTTTTACTTGGTCGACGCCAAGGACGAGAGTCTGGCTTATCTAGAGACTCCTTTCGTTTAACATCAACAGTCTCTTTTGTTTTTGTTTCGTCCAATTTATTAGTTGTTTTCTCCTGTTTAAAATTAGAATTATATTTTGTAATTCATTGTCACGCATTGTATAGTTTAATATGATCTATTACGAGTAGTTAACTTTTTCTACTGCTATTCCAATTATAAATACAAAAAAAATCTACCTCTGGCTTGCTTGGTCGTCGTCTAGGTTCCGGTTCAGATGGTTTATCTTTAGTCACAGTCTTTTTAACCTCAGTTGTATCTGTGGTTTCTGTGACTACCGTCTCTGTTTCCTGTTTAACACCCTGAATATTAGCAAGGGTATGACAATTTACATAATTTATATAATAATTTCTGACTTCAGTATCTTTTTATATATAGTTTATTTACCTCCGTTTTGCTAGGTCGCCTCCTAGTAGGTTCTTTAGGACGATCAAGACTGGCTTTACGTTCTGGTTCAACTGCAGTTGTTGATTCCTAACAAGTTTTGTAAATTAGAACATTGTTATCTTTTGTAATTAAATGTGTAAAAAATATGTGTGATTGTGTGTGTATGATTGTGTATACCTGTGTGTCAGTTTTCGTAGGTCGCCGTGGAAACGTTTTATCTGAAGGCTTATCGATAGATTCTGTTGTAACCGTCTCTTGTACTCTCTCATCCTATTTACAAAACACAAACTATGAAATCATCGTGTCGATGGGAAAAAAATGTCCCTGTGCTTATCTAGGTGTGATAAAATTTACAAGTCCTTTGTTACCATTGTCATTTACAAAAAAAGAATAAGTATAATACAAAAAGTGTAAAATTGGATTATTGACAGAGAAGAGTTATTTACTAGACTCTCACGCAAATTCAAACAAATCGTCGAATTGTTGTTTGAACCTGAAGATTTATTATAAAGTCAAGTTGTATATGTACAGAAAAATAGATTGAAGATAAAAAATTAAAGAGATTGAAACTTTGATTTTTGTTTTTAAGTTAAATATTTGCATGCTTGAAGACTTTCCCGAACTTACCTTGAGCTTGATTTGATCAAGTTCAGCTTTCTCTGGTTCCTTAATGCTGGGCTAAAAATGGACAGGTTTTTAAGCAAGGTGTGGCCAACTCACGCTGCAGGGACAAAATTATTGCGGCAGTTTCGTGGCAATGTTCTTTCTATAAACATTTTGTCTTTTGGGAGCATTATGTAGGTGAATTTTGTATGTGACGATTCTGTGCGGAGTTTCAATAGAGAGCATATTCTTTGTATTTAAATGAACAGAAGTATTATAGAAATGTGTCTCGTGACCACACGAAGTCGTGTGTAGTTCATAGAAAGAATATTGCAACATCTACATCACACTGTGAGACTTTATTCTCTAAATAGTTTATTTCTAAAACTATTTCTAAATAAGCATATACAAATATTATAGATCCTAAATTGAAAGGCATATTTATATTTGCAGGTAAAAAGTGGATCGGATTTTTTTCGATATCATCACCATTCAAATGGGGACAGATTAATCAGTATTATTGGTTGAAGGGAGTATTGAAATGATTGATATATTTATAGATACTAATTTATAAATTCTTTTCTTTTCTAAAAAATCAAAGGTTAATTTGATTTACTTACCCTCTGGGCCGTTTTCTTCAATGACGTCACCTGTTGTTCTTCAGCCACTGAAGACACGGATGCCTTTCTGCTTTCAGCAGTTTCCTTTGTTAGCTGAATTAAAGTAAAATAACAATTAATTTTTAGCTGTATATTTTAGACATTTTAAAACATCACTAAAGTTGTGTTTTAATAATTTATAATCTTTTCCTTCTGTTCTAGTGCTTTTTTTGTATCTATATTTTCCAAAGCCATTGTAAGGGGCAAAGCTGGGTTCAACGCTTCTCGTTCAGTTGTAGTTTTAGGTAACGTAGTTGTTAACTTAAAAAATCATTGAATTAGGTTATATAAGATTTAGTAGGTAGCGCTCGTGGCTACTACGTGTCGTTTACATTGAGTGACCGTTTCACACTGATTCACTATAATAATTTAGTGTGTTAACAGAATGTCCGATTGAAGACCTTACATCCATAGCTTCCCGGTTTTAGTCTCTTTTTATTCCCTTCTTCTTGTCCTTATTTTCCCTTCTTCTTGTACTTATTTGCGATTTTTACAATATCCCTTCTTTTTAAATTTATTTCTATCAACTGTTACTACCATTGTCACGTAATAATCACAAAAGTAAAATGATCCGTGCTCGGAAGGCACGTTAAACCTAGCAACTAGGATATAGGTTCTGGTTACTACTTACTGATGTCAGCAGTAGTTACATGAGCCAGATCAAGAGACTTTGGCGGCTCAATAATAACGCTGACACCAGGGTTGCTGAAGTTGGTTATCCACCTCACAACCCATATACTTAATAAAATTCTTATTTTAATGTGTGGGTCACAATCACTTCTGTATTACTGATTTATGGTATCATGAACATTAATAAAAGAAAAATTACCTTAAGAGCCTTATTTTCAGCAATGGAACTCTTACGGCTCTCAACCTTAGTTTCTTCTTTGGTCTGCAAATAAGAAATAAATATAAATATTTGTTCTTCATCACTATCTGTAACAGCTGTTTTAATTAGCTATTGAAAACAATAGTCTAGTTCGTCGATAAGACATAATAAAGGAAAAGCTAAAGCGATCACTTTTCCGAATAAGACAAACCTCGCTTTGAATCGACGTCCTTCGGCTTTCAGTCTAAGTAATCAGAAAATAAAACATACAATTAGCACAACAATAAACATGACTTAAACTGACCAAATAGTACGAGAGCGGACCGTGATAGATCGATATCGACTACCACGATGGGACCAGGATTAGGTGAGGCAACCCTATTATTTTCGAAAGCCTATTCAAATAGTGACAACTACAAACTGGTGCTATCGTGGCAGTCGATGACGTAGAGTTTGCTACGGTCCACTCTCCTACTAAAAGTGGAACGGAAAATGATAACAAACAAGAATATTATAGACAACTGGATAGAAATACATAACTTGTTCTATGAAGAAAACATGTAAAAAGGGAAGATACAATTAATATAAGTGGAAATTTAAACTTTGAACACATTAATTATTTACATCGTTTCGGGAGTGATAGAGTTTTTTGTTTAACTTGCAATGATTGATTCTAAGTAGAATCACAAATCAATAGTAAGAGAAGTTACCACAACAACATAATCATCGTGATTTTTAAATAAAAGGTTGATAATGCAACACTTATATTCAAAACACGAGATGTTATTTGCGGAAAGTTCTTTTACTATCTTTTAAAACAATAGGAACAAATAAAAAGTGTTTATAATATGTACAACATCTGTGCTAGGAACATAACAGGGGTCATGCTTGACATAGGTTTTCACTTCTTCTACCTTGATTTCTAGCCTTTGCTGTTGAGCTACGATTGTCACCTGTTTTATTGAAACATTTCCATTCACTCTTTGTTACGTTAATCAGTATAATTATTTATTTATAACTAGAGATGCATTTGCATGAAAATATATTAGACAAACATTTCTGCTTGCCTTCTTTTATACACTTGTCTTAATGTTTTGTATTCGTATTTCCTTTTTCTCTTTGATTTGCTTGTTAAAACAGTATTACCAATATTCTAGCAAGTATCTAATACTCAGTCAGTTAGTTGGCCTTTGGCGGCTCAAAAATAACCCTGACACCAGGGTTAATGAGGTTGGTAATTCACCCACACGATAGAAGAAGACTTAGTAAAAATCTTTTAGCCTTAGCTCTTTGAATCCTATAATACCTAATTCTTCATTTACATTTTTGTTAGCATTATCCACGATCTTACCTTTTCTTCCTTTGCCTTCTTCTCCTTGACAGTGGGAGTTGGTGTGATCTTTTCATATTTCTCAAGGACGGGCCTTTCATAGTCATCGACAAAGTCAAGCTCGAGCTGTAAATAAATTTACAAGTTATGTTAGCATTGCAAATATGAATTTCATTAAAACACTCTATTTTTTATTTAGTTTACGGTTACGCTAGTTATGCATATCAAATTCCAACACTGCTGTAAGTTGTTTTTTGTTTACTTAAATGTAAATAGAAGCTTCTTTTACACTAAATAGATGGGATAAGCGAAAAACTGCGTTAACGTAGAAATTAATCTACTTGAAATATTAACTATGATCGGCAGCGATACTAAAAAGGTCTGTAAAGAACAAAAATCTATGCCTATAAGTATAATATGAATTATCAACAGGACTTACCGTATAGGAAACTGTAGAAACAAAAAACATGAATAAGCAAACGAAAAGCACATGCGACTTCGATAAATTCAATACCCAACAACGACGAAAACATATAGGGGGAAGGATACAACGAAGTGACCATTCAAAGTTTCCAGGTTGTATTATTTGTGCTATAGGTTCAAAACAAGTGTGCGAAGATAAGATAGTAAGAGGTCGTGTTTTGACATCACATAGTGTTCAGATCAGAGATAAATAAACAGAGTGCTTGCCCAGACAATAGTTCACCACAAATCAGAAAAGTTACTTATGAATTTTTAAAATTAACATTACCACTGTCAATTGTGTCTTACAACATAATACAATACAAATACACTTTATTGCACCAAAATAAAAAGAAATAATTACAAAAATCGTCTTAGTTGATCATATAAATAAATAGTAAATAAAAAGGTGTTGTGAGGTTCATAGATATACTAAGACGATCGGTCGAGAATTCATCTAGATATTTTTGATATATAGCATAATAGCAGTAAACTGTTCATTAATATAGTTGACACTGCTACGTTATTAACATTTGTGGTGTCCTATTTACGGTCTTACAAGGAGAAATTGACGTCACAAAGTTCCAAACATTTGCATGATTTACCCCATCATCATTTTCCTTAGCGCCTTTGGTATCTTTTTTAGGTTTGTCTGTAGTCTTCTTCGTAGTTTTCTTAAGTTGAGGCTTTTCAAATTTACCGTCTTGTACGGCTAACGGTTCCTAGAGAATCAGTCGAAGCTTTGAGTCTATTTCTAAATTAAGTTTTCTATTCTACGTTTTATTGAGCCGGTGCATTAGTGTGGTTGTGCAATGTTGAAATATAAAACTGTGATGTTAGGAAGGTCATGCAAAAAAGAAGTATTATTAGTCAAAGGATTTTTAACTGTCTCAGCTAGAGTTTTTGTTTGCGGTCTATATATTTCTATAAAGCTGTTGGTTGTATGTAAATATTTGTATGTGATTTCTACCTCCTCCTCGTCGCCTTTCTTGACGACAGCTGGTTTCTTAACCTTAAGTTCAGCTGCCTCGGATCCCTCCTACGAAATGTTAATTTGAGCATTATTTTTGGTACGGCGAGTTTCATATCAGATATTTTTTACTTAATAGAAATATATCTTTTCGAATATGGCATCCAATATGTTTTATCTATTTTCAATAAGTTCAACTTTATATTTGTAAATATTACTTTGACTTGTAATAAATGCCTAGCTGAGATAATTAAAATAGAAAAGAATAGTACCGTTGGCTTTTTCTTAGCAGGTGTCTTTTGGGTGAGGGATGCTTCTTCAGGGGCAGTCGTGCTTGTCTTAGTTTTGGGCTTGGTGAGACTGACAGACTCCTCTGTATCCTCTCCCTGGGCCCACGTTAAGACAAAAGGACAAAAGTGAAATTGTGCTGTACAGTTTTTCATATTTCTATTGAAATAAGTCAAAGTTTGTCTTCTAAATGGGTTTAAATTTATGTTCAGTGTGAATATTTGCGATCGAAATAACTGACAAGTATTAAATTGGTTCCAATGTTTTTTTGAAAGTCCTAATCTTAGTAATTCGACCTTTAGGTAGGTTACCTATATTTCTGCCCATTTAGAAAAGACACGATTTTGACTTATGGAACAAGTAGCTTATAGGTGCAGTGTATTTGAAATCAGTAATAGAAAGTAAATTATAAAAAAAAAACATTCTATTGCGGTTGCTAAAGAAGAGAGTGGAAAAAAGTCTTAAAACTATACATGTTAATATTCATAAATTATAGAAAGAGAAAAAGTGTAGAGTGCTGTTTATAGCAAAAAAAATGTGTAGTGTATTGTATAATTTTGACAAATCTCTGTGGTTGTGTCAAAGTGCTGAAATCAGTGTTCAATACAGTGTTCCTAAAATCTTTGCTTTACAGTTTACCTTTCATAAAGGTAATACCTTTACTAGGACTAAAATTCTTCTTAATTTTGGTGTCGTTTCGACATTAGTGTTTATGGGCGTCATTCCTGTCTGAGAATTTAAAGCTTGAATGAAAAACTCAGTCATAAGTCTAGACTTGCTTCATCACTTGCTAATAAGTGTCCAATAGTTTATCAGCAAGAGTTGAAGCAAGACCTTAATGTTTTGTATTTTCTACTCTATGTTTTTAAGTAAAATATGTGTTCAGTAATTTAATTTGCTTAACGTTAAGTTCAGCATTATAATATTGTAATTTTTCAAAACATACCTTCTGGCCCTTATCTTTAGGTGATGGTCTCTTAAGTGTTTTATCTTCAACAATTTCAGGTTTCTTAACACTGAGTTTTGCTTCTGCCTCACCCTCCTATGTACAGTCATGTTCAATGTAATACCAATGTATATGTATTAAAAATTTTCTAATAATTATTGATAGCAACTTTTAAACTTTAAAAGCTGTTAAAAGATTACAAACCGTAGGTTTGATTTCAGCTGGAGTCTTGTGTGTGAGTGACACGTCTTCAGGCTCTTCACCTGGCTTGGCAGGAGTCTTTGGTTTCGAAAGACTGACACTTTCGTCCACGTCCATTGGCTAAGAAAATGCGAATTTTTGTTATAAATGAACATTTATTGCTTCATTTTGAATCAATTTTTTTTCTAGGCCAATCTAAAATACTTACAATAGAGTCCATAGACCTTTTCAAAAACTTGATCTAAGCATTTATTTATTATAAAAAAAGTGTTGTGTTGTGTATTATTGAAATATGTCATACCTCTGGCTTAGATTTGTCTTTGACAGAGCGACGTCTAGCCGTAGCAGTAGCTGAAGGTACCTCATCTTCAGGCTCTTTGTCGTCCTAATAAACGTATAAGTGTACGTGAATTATAAATTTAAAGTAATTTGCCAAAGCAATGTGTGTCTGCATAAGCGAGGCGTGAGTGTGTACCTTCTTCTTTTTCTCAGTGGGTGTCGGTGTAATTTTCTCGTATTTTTCAAGGACCGGCCTCTCATAATCGTCAACAAATTCTTCTTCGACGACCTTTAAAATTACAGTAGGATGAATACAGTGCTTGAATTAAATAAGAATATATCGTGAAAATGTATACCAATTTAAAAAGAATAAGAACAATAGGATAGTGAAAATATGAATTAAAATAATTAATAAACAATAAAGGTAATTGCAAGTTCGAGTACTAAGAAAATTGGCTTGTTAGAGTGGTTTTGTAATAACATGATTTTTGTAACCCAATATTGCTAGTAATAAATCAAACTAATAATAAAAATATTAAACTTCACTAAGTTTATCACCACCTGTAAATTTTCAATAACTTGATGTCAATGCTGAAAAATTTGCAAAAAGACATAGATAAGCGAAGCTTTATACAGCGTAAGCCATGCTACGTTAAGAGCTTTCTAGTTCTTAGTACTTACTGTCGCGAGGAGTCAATTGCTGAAAATATTTGTGCAGAAACGAGAAAATACCGCCAAGAAGTGTTATGGCCTAAATACGTGTGAAGCGTAAAACTCTGTGAAACTTAGTGTGAATTTAACTAACAATTACTGGATTATGTAGTATTAAACTGTTACGTGTTACAAGAGGTGTATAGTGTAGATTTTATTTAAATCAATTTGTAGTTTGTTGTGTACCTCTTTCTTTTTGAGTGACGGCCGCTTCTTAGCCTCTGGTTCATCTTTTTTAGTTGGTTTTGCCTTTGGTTTTTCCTCAGGCATTTTATCTTCCTCCTAAACAATATGTTTATGTTAATATTGATCACATACTGCCTATCATGTTTGTAAATGTATTTGTATTTATAAATTGTACCTTATCCTTAGTAACAGAACGTTTGCGGAGTGTAGGCATTTCTGGCTCGGGTTCTTTCTCTTTCGGCTTAATTTTACCCTTCATCATTTCAGTTTCATCCTATCAAAAAATAGTACCAATTTAATTCATGTTCTATAGGACGATGGAAGTTTATTTGAGATAATTATTATTTGGTTGTGTAATAGATATTTGGTTTTACCTCTGCCTCACTAGGACGGCGTTTGTCTTTAGGAGTAGGAGTAACCTTCTCATACTTTTCAAGTTCAGGTCGCTCGTAATCGTCAATAAATTCAGTGGTTGCCTATAAGAATTATCACATTTAAATCCGCACGAAAATAAAAGAAAATAGCAAGATTTTTATGAATATTTGACTACCTTCTAGATGGCAATAGGCAACGAAATTTTTCTTAAGTACATAAACGTGTACAGGTAGAACATATTTACAAGTGTGAACCAAAAGAATATCTTAAGCATATTTTTCATTTCAGACAATGAAGACATTAAGTAGAAGACCAACTGCGTTACCTATCCCATCATGTCATCGGTAAGTTTGTATAGATTATCTTTACAAAAATCAAACATAATATATCTTATACCTCGACTCCGTTTTGTTTTTTAGTTTTGTCCGAAGGTGTGGGTGTCATTTTATCGTATTTCTCGAGATCCGGTCTTTCGTAGTCGTCTACGAATTCCTTCTCTTGTGTAGGCTTTAAAAATAACGATAAATTATTAGCTAATGATTCACAGAAATCATTTATATCATAAAAAACTTAACTCTGAATAGCATTCATTACCTTCTTAACATCTTTCTTAGTCTTAGCTACTTGAGGCTCTTCAGCCTTTTCTTCAGTAGGTTTCTGTGGTGTTTTAGAAAGTTTAACTTTAGAGATTTCATCGACCGGCTCTTCTGGTTTAGGAAGACCCTTCTTGATGCTTGGTCGTTTTGGTTTCTCTTCTTCAACCTAAGTTTCAAACGTTTCGGTTTAGATTAGTTTTGGGATAATTTTAAATAATTTGGTATGTTTGATTGCATTATTTGAATTTTACCTGTGTCGTGTCAGGCTTGGCTTTCTTCTCAGGAGCTGGCGCGGCAATAGATGGCTCTTCTTCGCTCTCATCCATTTCACTTTTAACGCTATCTGATACCGATGCGCGTTTGCTCTGTGATTGTATTCATTTATCATCAAAAAACTTAAGTTATTTCAAAGGTACGTTTATAAAGTTTTTTTAAGATTTCAGAGATTTTTCTTTTTGCATATAGAAGACGAAGAAAATTATTGGATTTTTAATAATAGTGTTCTTTTCTTCGAATCGTTGTTATTTCATGAAAAAATTCTATAAGATTCGTAATATTCGTATTTGAAATGTAAAGTGTTTTGTAAGTGTAATGTGATTACCTGTGGAGTGTCGGTCTCCTTCGGTTTTTTGTCGTATGGCGTTGGTGTAATCTTTTCGTATTTCTCCAAAACTGGTCTCTCGTAATCGTCGACAAACTCGAGTTCCTCCTAAGTCCAAATAAAGTTTAGCACGTCTAATGTTAACACAACACACAACAAGAACAGTTACCACTTAAATTTCTATAAAACTAACGTTAAATACGACAATTTAGACGACAGAAGTAAAGTCATCTCTAATAATATTGACTGCAAAATCGTCCATAGAATTTTGGCTTGATATTTTTACACCAATATTTATATACATATTTACTATAAGCAGTTTACAGATGGCGTTACAACAAAAAGTTACACTTACTTCGTCTTTCTTCGAAACAACCTTTTTCTTGACGACCTTTTTCTTTTCTTCGACTTTCTTGGTGGTTTCTTTTTTCTCATCAACTTTAGGTTCTTCTTTTGGCTTGACTGGCTTGAGTTTTGGAATACCTTCGATCTTAGCTTCTTCGACTTCTGTTTTCTTCTTCTCTAATTTCTCCAGCATGGATTTCTTTTCTTCTTCTGTTTTGGCTGTTTTCTTTTCTATGACCTTCTTAGCTTCAGCCTCTTGTTCGATCTTAACTTCTTCTTTTTTCTCAGTTTTCTTGACCTCTTGTTTCTTTTCGGTCTTCTTGGCTTCAATACTAACCTCGTCTTTGGTTTCTTCAACCTTTACTTCTTCTTTCTTTGTTACCTTCTTTGCTGCTGCTTTCTTTTGTTCCTCCTGGTGCATGACCAATATTTAAGAATAAAAAGACAATGTCACAAATTAAGATATCGCGGAACAATATTTTAATTATTTCCTGCATTTCCTTTGACAAATTAAAAACAAGATTTCTTTCAAAAGGAATTTCAAAATAAATCATTGTATTCTATAAAATTTGTTATTCCTTAAGTAATAAATATGTTGCTAGGTATCAATTATTTAATGACTATAATAAATAGTAAGTCTATAATGTTTTCTTTTAAATAAGGGGGCATCAGTATGCCCATATAACGACATTAATAATTTAACACTGGGCTTAAGATTCACCTACCTTCTTCTCTTCAACGTGATTCTCTTCAATCACGGATTTCTCGTCAATGGACATCTCTTCTTCAGACTCCTCGATGACGGTCTTTTCTTCTTCTTCCTCTTCCTTTTCTTCCTTCTTTTTCTGTAAATTATAACATTTTGATTACAAACATACATCTTGTGTCCATTGTGCTCAATAAAGTATTTTATCTATCTATCTACCTACACATATATCGTCAGTAACTACTGATCAAAATGAAGAAAACTGAGTAGGCTCCAAATGTGAAATATGTGACTGATTTGTATGGTTAGTGCTAACGGTTCTCATCCTAAAACCATCCAACCATGAACATAAATCTTTTACGTATCATGTTTGACCTTGATGTTTCACCTTGACCACTCGACACTCGTATCCAGTTGCCACCAGTACCTACTTCATGCAGCCCATTTTGATACTGTAAGTTTATGTATGTACAGTCATGAGCAGTATAATGTACCCACTTTAGGACTCTGTCGCACTAACATATTTGACATTTAGTGAGACTTACAGTTCAATTTGTCAAAAAAGTTAATGTGACATGGTACCAAAGTGTATACATATTAATGCTCGTGACTGTACAGCATTTCCTCGCATTGCTTTGATCAAATTCAATTATAAGTACTTAACTAATCCAGTTCAAATGACACTAAGAATTACCTTCTCCTCAACAAGAGTCAAGTCAGCACTCGACTCGTCTTCACCAAACTCGTTTTTGATGACCACTTTGTAGTTGGCGACGTATTTGGAAGAGACCTTCCTGATGATAAGACGAGCGTTGGTGCCGTCGAAGGAGGTATTGACGTCGGAAGATTCGCGGAGGACGGTGTTGTTCTTATACCAAGTGCAGCGGCAAGACTGATCCGAGGTCTTAAGGACGGCGATGAATTCGGCCTCCTCGTTTTCTTTCTTGGCCTGGAATAGGAAGGTGAACGATCTTTACTAGGATCTATTTGTCTTTATATTCGAGTAAAATCATCTCTAGTGATATCCGCGTAGTCTTGGCTTGGACTTCTGTTAGTTTATTACACAACGAGGATTGATGTGCCATTAATGCTGAAAAAAGTTACTCTACCTTCTGTAGGTCTGGGGGAGTTCACCAAATAGAGATAGAGTAACTTGTATATTTCCCCAGTGGGACTAAAAAGGCCACATTGAAGCATTCATCTAGAAAATAAATATTGCGATTTGATTTTAATTTGCATTGCGCACATACTTTCATACGCGCAAATGTCAAATAGCAATATTGCTTTTTAGATGAATTTGATTTTGAATCTGGATTTTTTGACCACCTGATCTTGTCAACCACGCAATGAATTTCTTTGCAGTTTTTAGCAATAACCTACATTTATTAAGAAAAATAAGAGAAATATAGCACCCAAGTAAAAATGAGTAGATGTCACTTTTTGCTACTAATAAATTGTATTACACTTACCAAGCTCCTGAAGTGTTTGATGATCTGAGGCTTCTCGCCTTTCTCTTCAGGGATGTCGACGATCTCGACCTGTTGTGACGTCGCTTCACCCTTCTCGTTCTTAGCGACCAGTTTGTACGAGCCCTTATCATGTTGCGACACGTTCGAGATTTCCAATTTGACTGTGAATTCGCCCTGAAAGATAAGGTGGCTTTTTGATATTTTGTTATACGAGTAAAATGAAGTGAAGATAGTTTCGGACTGATAATTTCTCACCATACGAAGAGTTTTAAGAGGAAATTATTTTCTTGATGTTGTTTGAATTGGAAAGTCACGTAAAACGTGTTTAATGTTGTTTTTTTCCTCTTGATTAAATTAATTACTTTAAAAATCTATAGAATATGCATTATCAAGCTTGTAGTATACTAGTGATTTTTGATTTTATACTATTAGTTCCAGTGTTTTTCTATTGGTTGTAGACCTTCGACTCCACTTTACACATTGACTTCAGTTCAAGCCACTTTATGTAGAATTTATTAAATACTAAATTCCAGACTCAATAAGTATACAGATATAATCAATAAGTAATAAAGTAAACACATTGTTACCTCTCTCAGAGGCTCAATAAGCACAGTATGCCTAGAGTCCTCTTTGACAGCGTTAGCTTCTTTGAACCAAGTGCATTGAGGTGCAAATTTACTTAATACTTTACATTCAACAATAACAGTCTTCTTCTTAATTATCTTAATGATCTTTGGTTTCTCTTTGATAACTGGAATGACTGTGAACAGAAAGGTTTTATTAAAACATTGTAGCTTATAATCTATTTTTTAAATCATTCCAAAATATTTAAAAAAATCTTATAACTATAAAAAAAATCAACAATAGTCTTCTACTCAGTGTCTTTAACTTTTTAAGTAATAAAACTGTATAAAATGCAAATGCCTTTCCATTGAAAGGCATTTACATATCATTATATGTATTCTGATATTTATGGGACTAAAACTTGAAAAAACTATTTATATGCACTACGATGAAGTAGAGTCCGCGTGGTATGGCTACTTACATGTACATTGAAGGATTAAACAAGAATTAACATCACATAAAAAAGGGACATTAATACACTTACTTTCAATATTGAGCGTAAGATTTGCATTGAGCTCCCCAAGTTCATTCTTAATGTTGCATTTATACAATCCGGAGTCTTCAATACCAGGATCGACAAGTTCCAAGACGATCGTGTACACGTCTTCTTTCACCTCGACCCTAGTCTTGATTTTCGACGAGTCCCTGATTTCTTTACCCTCGTGGTACCATACGATTGTGGGCTTCGGACTAGCTTTGACCTTGCATCCCATGATGACCAATTTCCCGTTGTCCTGGGATTGAATTGTGGGCTTTTCGACGAACGTCGGACCTTCGCCTTCTGGCTCTGGCTCCGCTTCGATGTTAAGATTCAAATTAGCATTGCTTTCTCCGTATTCATTCTTGACGTGACAACGGTAAGCGCCACCGTCCGCTGACGTCGGATTGGATAAGAGAAAGAGTAATTCGTAAACGTCTTCACCCATTTCGTTAGATTTGATTTCGATTTTGCTGCTAGCCTTGATGACTGTCGTGCCCCTGTACCACGTTACTTCAGCCGCCGGCTTGGCCTTGCACACACAACGCATAGTAATGAGTGTGCCATCTTCATTGGGAATGATTCGAGGTTTCTCCACGAACGACGGTGCGAAACCGTTCTCGTCATCCCCACCTAGGAAAAACCGGCTTTGTTAAACATGTGATGTTTAAAGAGAATTTCGCTTTGCTACGTGCAGCTTAGAAGCCTAAAGCTCAACATGCATTAATGCTACTGTATGCGTACTTATAACTAATTTATCATGACATATTACAAATTAAATAGAATATCCTGCTTTACCTTGGAAATTCAGAGCAATATTGGCGTTACTTTCACCATATAAGTTGACAGCGTTACATCTATAGTTTCCACCGTCTTCCCTAGTTGGACCCGAAATTTCTAAGGTCAAATTGAATGTGTCTTTAGCTATTGCCTTTCGAGACATTTTCATTTTATTCCCATCCTTTATTTCTTTATCACCATGGAACCATGTGATGTCCGGGACAGGGTAAGCCTCTAACACACATTCCATTATAAGCACATCCCCTTCTTGTCTAATCGTTGGTTTTTTCGGAAACCTTGGTGCTTTACCATCGGGAATTCTGTTTAAAAGATAAGAGAGTTAATGATTTTCCTACGTTTTGAAAACCTGCATTCATTTGTTATTTAAAAATTTCTTACTTTGGTTTGTCCCCGGATTCGAAGTTGAGGTTAATCTTAGCCACACCTTCGCCGTGCTTGTTTTTTGCCACTGCTCTGTATTCGCCCTTGTCCGAATTCTCTACGCCTAATATTTCTAGCCGCGCCATGTGATATAATGTTTGGTCCTCTTCTAATGTCATTATATATCTACTACTTTCTTTAATTTGTTTTTTACCATGGTACCTGTGTTATTTTCAAAATATTAGTATTGTTGTGCTCTTATGTGTGAGTTTATATAATTTTGATAATTTGATTGGTTGTCTCCTTACCATGTGATGGTTGGTTTCGGTTTGCCAACACATCGACATTCGAATGTGATTTTGGTACCATCATCCGATTGCCTGATGACGGGTCTCTCCGTAAACGTCGGTTTGATATAGTCCTCAGGCACGGGGGCTTCGTCGCCTGTTCCATCATTTCACTCATTAATAACTCCATTGTTAGATAATTTTAGTTTTGCAGCTTCATTCGTGTCATTATTTAAGATGTTTTCTTTTGTGTGTATATTAACGTCAGCCAGATTGGTGGAGTTAAGGATGTAAGAAATAGATATGATATATCGAATAGATACATATAATATTGTAATTTAATTATACGTGTTCATCGTTTATCTACATTTCATATCACAAACAGTACGCATGACAGTTGCTTTACATTATTACACTGTTAATTGTGCTTTGCTGAAGCAAAAATCTAACTACAAAGATATATTGCGGGGTAAATGTTAATAGAAGCTTAGTAGCGATAATAATGAAAATAGCGATGAGGGATTTATGAAGTATAACATAATATACATACTTAAAGTAATGGTAATAAAATAAAGTGTGTAGTAAACATAAATGGATCAGTGTACGTTTGTAATGAAAGTAAGTATATCAGTGTGTTTGTGAAGTGTAGCGTGGAATATGTGATCATTGATGTTGATATATGACGAAATATAACCCAGATATTAAGAAAACATCTTAAATTTAGAGAAATCAACCAAAATTATGTTAACAATACTGATATAAATATAACTCAAGTGTATTATGTAGAGTAACGACGTATTGAGAGAAATTAGTTGATGATTTTAAGCTTTGCTGCAAAATCTACTTTTACAATTATTACAAATTATAACTAGGACAGATACAGGATTAGAATCACACAATAAAACAGCAAAGGTTAAAAATTTAAGCATTTTTAGATTTTGCGTTTAACTATACCATTTTAATACTGCTTTGTTTAACTCAATAGTTATTTTGTTGAATGTCATTGTAAAGTTGTATATATTGACATGGATATCTATTTATTTTTTTTCTAAAAGCAGACATTAATATTCTACGCTATCTATAGATGTACTTATAACATCTAAAGGTTTGCTATTAACCTACATCTCCTATACCGTTCCTTATGGTAGGAGACATAAAAAAAAATATATACCTAACTGTATTAGTAAAACTTACACAATAATTACGACGTATTAGAATACCATTTATAAACAATCTACCTACATACATACTAAGTATAATGTCTATCTGACACGTAATATGTATCTAAATATTAAAGCATTTTTTTATGTCAACTACCTATTTTACAGTTCTAAGCTTAAATACAAATCTGCTATGGGAGAGTTCTCGCAATCTAGTTAGATTCAACAACCAATTAGACTCCGGCTTAACTTTTTAAACAAAAACCATTAATTGTTATTGGACCAAGAATAGTCAACACTACTACGAATGTAATCAATGTAGTCGTAACGAAATCATTCTTACTAAAGACAAATTAGCTCCCAATACTGCTAAATATGCTGATAATGTAGAAGACGGTAACACAACACTTACTGTCGAAGTTTAAGCTGATCGTAGCGTTGCTCTCGCCAAGTTCATTCTTGGCGGTCACCCGGTACTTGCCCGCGTCTTCCACAGTAACGTTGTTGATCTCCAAGGCAGCATAGTATGACTTGCCATCCTTGTTGACTGTGAGCTGAAAGGTGGAAATGGTAATTTAAATAATGAGCAGTAGTAGGAAGAAAATTTAAAAATATGCTGCCTATCATCTGTAGTGTAGTTGTGAAGAGTCTTCTAAACCGGCGAGCATGCATAAGAGTGGAAGAAGTAAAAATAGAGTGTCAGGATCGTAGTAAGAAAGAAGTTTGTTGCTGTGGTGTCCCATTATAATAAACGTTTCTTTCTTTCTTTCTTTCTTTCTAAGAGGAATTCCGTGGTCTCTGTCTACATCAACGGGAAATAGGCGTGATATTAGAATTCGACAGAATCTCCCATTAGTATGAGAACACTACGAAGGACTGCCGCTAATCTTATGAGAAGGTCCTAAATTATTACTTAATAATGCATAAAGTTACTTTCTTAAAAGACAGAACCACTATAATAGATAAATGGAGTACCTAACCAGATAAAACATAAAAAAAAACATTAAAAAAAATACAAAACTAAAAGAGGGCAAAACAACAAGCCCATATAAAGCAAGAGAAAAATTAAAGTAAAAAAGAAAAAGTAATCAAAATTAAATAAGACAGAAAACAATCTAAAATAAGTTGCATATTTAGGTCAGAAGGTCATCGTGCGAGACTCATGACACCTGGCTAGCGTCCCAGCCAACACAATTGGGGTCAAGGCCATCTCTTAGCGCTTCAAAACTAGACCTTTCTTTGCTATTTTCGCGTACACATGTCATTACATCCTCTAATGTCTTGTCGTCATGCTAGGATTTGTTATTGTTGATTGCGTAACCGAGAAAATGTTTCAATGCCACATATTTCAGTGGTAAGGATTTAATTTGTGTAAATATTAAACAAATTATGTTTTTTTAAATGATTCTTCGGATTTAGTGGTTAGAGCGTTAGGTTTACGTTGGGGACATTATGGAAATCACTTCGTGAGACTGTCCTTTGTAAGGACTTTTCAGGCATGAATCACCTGATTGTCTAAGAAGTAAGATAATTCCGTATTTCGGAGGGCACGTTAAGCCGTTGGTCCCAGGTAATAGCCGTAAAATCACTTCCACCTATTGCTCCATACTCATTCTGGTTGATTGAAGGGAGGCCTGTGCCCAGCAGATGTATATAGGCTGTTTATGATTATTTATGAAATGATTTTTAGTTGCATACACTGACCAGGGGGGTTAAAATGGTCACATCGAAGCAATTCATCTAAGAAAGCAATATTGCTATTTGACAGTTGTTTGCATTGCGCATTTATTTTTATATGCGCAAATGTCAAATTACAATATTGCTTTCTTAGATGAATTGCTTCGATGTGGCTTTTTTAACCCCCCCAGTTTTTGAAACATTCTTTCTACTTTAAATAAGCGGTTACTTATTGCGATGGTATAAGGTACTGTCAAATCTTCAGCTTAGGTAAGTGAACCACGTGAACACGGGACAACGCTAGGGAGACAGAATGGCATCAAAGGTCATATTGCATATTCACTTGTCTATTTCGAGTGCGAC
Organism: Pectinophora gossypiella; assembly: GCF_024362695.1. Taxonomy (NCBI): domain Eukaryota; kingdom Metazoa; phylum Arthropoda; class Insecta; order Lepidoptera; family Gelechiidae; genus Pectinophora; species Pectinophora gossypiella. The sequence goes on along the minus strand of NC_065427.1, from coordinate 6,754,258 downwards.
GATCCAATTCACAATGCTGTAATGACTAGCTACTATCAAGAAGACAAGAGCTTCAACAATATTTGCTACTTACAATTCAACCAATGAATACAAGGTTCCAGCTTACCTTATGCCTCGGGCTAGGTTTGACCTCCACGGTGTTATGGAACCAGGTGACACTTGGCACAGGCTCCGCTTCGATACGGCACTCGAAGATCAGCCGTTTGCCGTCGTCCTCTTGACGGATCGCCGGCTTGCGTGCGAACGTAGGCGCTTTCCCGTCCACTTGTCTGTTGATGAAAGTTAAGAACTGTTTATTTAAATAATCTTTACATCATCTTCCTAACATTGTCCCGTTCTTCACAGGGTCCGCTCACCTTACCTGAAGATTTGACAAGATCGGTTTTTTACAGAAGCGACTGTCTGTCTGACCTTCCAAACCGCGAAGGGGAATCCAGCCCCATACATTTCTCGAGAATGTGGGTTTCCTCACGATGTTTTCCTTCACCGCTGAGCACGTGATAATCATTTATGATCCAAACATGGATTCGAAAACAAATTCGACGTACATTGGTTTAGGCCTGTGCTGGATTCGAACCTGCAACCTCAAAGTAATAGGCAAGCGTTTTACCAACTATGCTACCACGGTTCTCTTAGATAGTTTTACATGTACTTAGAAATTAGTACTGCTTAGATCAATTCCCTAATTATCAATATTAGGTAATGGAATTTTGACAGCTATTTGGTTTAGGTCCCCGAGCCCCAAATCTGATCATGACTTCCAACTTTATAGGATTATTTTCTCTTGGTCAATTAGTATCACCAAAACATAATAATATGTTGATGTCATGTATCACATTGTTTTAAGTTTACGCGGTTATTATCATAATTAAAACACATAATAACGGGTTCTTACCGCGTTTAAATGGGGATATGAGACTCCCCACATGGGGATATGGGAGTCTCATATCCCCATTTAAACGCGGTAAGAACCCGTTATTATGTTTTTTAGTCATGTATCACTTTCAAAAAAGTACCAATGTGTTTAGTTCACTCTCATGTTTCTCTTATTCTGTGCTTCTTTCTTAGAATGTCTCACTGGTTTTTTTACAAGTTTTGCAAGTTTCTGTCGCAAAATCTTTATCCAAATTAAGAATTTGATTTAGAAATAGGTTATTCTATGCTAGACAAAAAAACAAATACTCACTTCTGTTTGTCCTCGTCAGCAGCTGCAAAAGACAATGCAATATGAAAAAGTGAAACATCAATAGCATTTTAATTGAATACTCTTCTAATAAGAATCAAATATTGAGAGTTATTGAGGACAGAAGACACGATTAATTTATTAAAAACATCATAGAAGGGAAGCTAAAAGAAAAAATAGGACGAGGAAACCAAGAAGAGCTTCTCTCTCTCTCTCTATTTAAGAGCTGCGCTCTTGTCGGTGGAGTAACCGCCATTCCTCTCTTCTTCCCGCCAAAACCTTCACCTCCCGATACGACACGACCTGCACCTTCTCTTTTATTTGTTTCATAAATGTTATCCTAGGTCTACCCCTTCCTCCCTTCCCTTCAATTTTTCCTTAAGAAGAAACCGGTCTTTTTTAAGAAGAGCTTATATGGAACAAATTAAAGAGAAAAAGAACGTCGGTAAAAATGACAAAGAATTGGCTTTTGATAGACAAGAATGGAGAATGCTACACCGATAAGAATAGATGATGACTCTTCTAATAACTTTGTTAGCTGAGAAATTCCTCTCCGCATATCTCTAACGTTCAACGGATGTAAATACGTCTGTAGCATCAAGAATTGGGAATAATAAACAAGAAAATAGTTCAGTAGACCGAGAACGTAGCCTTCACAGATCATTTGAAGTTGCTTGAAATTTGAATAACACCGTTCAGATGCTAACATTCTTGAAAACTGAATTCCGTAGAATTTCAAGGATATTTTGATCGTTTTACAAAATTCAGTCCTTACTACTGAGGATTGTATACCTACTTATTTTTGAAGAAAGTAATTTTGCGTTTCTATTTGATGTACATTATTTCTATATCTCTCGCCACTTCTAATGTCTTCCTTATTTTTTATAGTGTTTGTCTCATTGACCTTGTTCTTGATGAAATATTCAAGTATTTTTTCACAGTTTATTTTTTCTTACATTCTGTATATTTATTTGCGTTGCCACCATTGTATAAAGCATTTGTGAATATAATTTTAGATTATTATTTCAGGTTAAATCTTAGTGAGCCAATGTTTTTGGATTTTTGCAGCTCTCATGATCTTTCTAGTGAACATATATTGCGATTTTTAATTCAAATTTTGGAGTAGTGTAGACTGTTGTACTTCTTTCGTGGCTCTAAAATATTATTGAATTTGTCCTACCTATTGTTTGTTGCTCGTTGCGTTATTTTTGGGTTTAGCAATGTCAGTTCAGTAGTACGCTCAAATCGCTTTTATTCTTGAAATGCGATATTCATATTGTGAATGCATACACATAAAATCTCTTTATATACATACTTAGATCGATTCCACAAATTGTACTGTATTCATGTGTTATGTCTGATTGTTGAAATTCTAGTTCTGTGCAATAAAGTATATTTGATTTGATTTGATTTGATTTGATTCCCATTTACACAAACAACATCCATTAGAACCTTGAGTTTTCCAGGAATTCATTATTTAAACCGACCTGTTACTTGGCACTTCATTCTTAATGAGTAATAAGAGTTAAATACGTTCGAGTGCTCGTCACGATGTTTACAAAAGTCTGACTTTTCGTTAGATTGTCGTCATGTAGCATTTAGCGAAGCGCCTCTACGGTTGCCAACGCATGTGTGGTGAAAATATACATACTTACTGACGCAAAGGACGAATTTGTAACAATAATAATATGTATCTTCTTATATTTATAAGTGTCTTACTGACACAGTTTTATATTCTATGAAAATTCTTTTTGAATCCGTTATTCCTGTCGTGTGATCGATCACTAAATATGAATTTGGTGCGAATAATGCAAAGTCGGGTTTTCACTGGAGGAAAAGTATGCTATAGCAATAGATCTATTGCATTATTTTTAATTACTCACTTATTGTTTATCACTCTTATTTCCTCAATTAGATCTACTTAGTTTGAAAAATATTTAGTCCGAGCGTCTTTTTGACTGTTTTCATTTTGATTGTCTTAAGATGAAGAAAGACGTCGCTTTCGAGTTGTTAAATATATTTAACAATAGTATACCATGACCGTGATTAAGTATATATATTTCTCATATAATTTCCTTAAAGTTTTCGATCCTACTTTTCTCTTCTTTAATAAAACAATGCAGTAATATTGCTGTGTATCATCGAGTTTCGAATATTGGATGCTCTCTCGTCACTTTTGGCTCACCGACCGTTCGCGTGGGTTACCAGTCAACAGTAAATTTTTTGTCGACATTTTATTCTTGCCAGTGACTAACGCTGTTATTTCTGAAGGCATTTTTATTACTCCAGTATTGGATTACTGGGTAATGTCGGGATAAATATTTGGTTTTATTTTGCAATGTTTTGATTGCTAACCTAGCTGAGGCAGATGTTTCCTGGCGGATAGGTTTTGGTCTCCAACGAGTATACTTTACTCTAAATAAAAGAAAACAATGTACAGGATTGAAAGTAATGTAACTAGAAATGCCACGTTTCTTATCAACTTAGATACGTTGCGTCTAATTTTATAATGTCGCTTGGCAATCATCGCATTTCTGCCAAACGAATGCTAATTTCCATGTAAATCAGTTATTACATTTATCGTATTTTATTTGAATTCAGAAGTTAAGTTCTTACTTTGGTGTGTTGTTCAATAAAGTACTTACTTCTGAATATAAATTTTGATACACGATAAATCTAATAATTGATGAACATGGAAATTAGCATTTGTTTGTAGATATATATTGTGTTGACTCTTTATTAATGTTCTCGATTTTCATGACCTATAGTTGCATAATTGTCAAAGATGATACTAGTGTACCATCAATGTGTTTAGCAATCCTTTTAAATCAGTTTATGAACTCCTTGAATAAATATTTTAAAATGTACGGTAGCATTTAAATTATTAGTTGCTACTGTGTTATTCTACATAATATATATTTCCTTTTGACATGACTTGTTGTAAATTTGTCTCCGTTGACATTTACTACTTGGCTAGACAAACGGAACGCTGAGAGCTTTCAGATTGAATCTTTTTCTTATAAAGATTTTTACACTACTACAGATTTTGTTTTTTTCCTCATTTAATAAGATCAGGGGGATCGAACAGATCGACGGCCTTCGTGGTCCAGTGGTTCGAATCCCGGTGGGGACATATCACAAAAATCACTTTGTGATCCCTAGTTTGGTTAGGACATTATAGGCTGATAACCTGATTGTCTGAAAGTAAGACGATCCGTGCTTCGGAAGACACGTAAAGCCGTTGGTACCGGTTACTATTTACGTGACTAATCGTTACGTAAGCCATGTCACGGAGCTTTGGCGACTCAATAATAACCCTGACACCAGGGTTGATGAGGTTGGTATTCCACCTTACAACCCACACGATAAGAAGAAGGAGGATCGAAAAGGTTGTGTTGTCAATGTTAACAAATTTTAGATCCTCACTGCGAACTGTATAAAAATGTATTCACGTCCTTCATCGAATGATACACAAACGTATTTTGGACAAAACACGTCACTCTCATATACAATTGGGCAATGTCCATCTGCTAGGCTAAATAAAGCATTATGTTCATTCACACTTTCGTCTCTGCTCTTGTAATATTGAGTCATATCACATAAGTAGACTCTAATAATTGCTGCCAATTTTGTACGTGGGATGAGCACTTTGGCAAAGTGTTCTTTAGAATGTGTGACATTGGTTTCAGCATGCTATTTAACACTTAAAGTCACTCATGACGAATAAGGTTAATACGTCTATTATTTGTCACTGAACCTTTAATTATAATTTTAGTTGAATAATCATAGGTAAAATTATATGAGAGCTTATCCCGCTCTGGTTTTCCAAAGGTTCTATAAAAACTTCTTCTTAATAAGTCTTCTGGCTAGTTTTGAGACATTTTAAGAGACATACAAACATAATCAGATTGTTTATAATAATCATCTTCATCATTCACTGTGTTTTCATTATTCCTCTTCATCTGTTTTATTTTCTTCTTTAACTTAAAAAGTACAAAACAGTAGTACAGTAGTAGTTGCTTAAAGAGAAGGTGCAGGTCGTGTTGTATCGGGAGGTGAAGGTTTTGGCGGGATGAAGAGAGGAATGGCAATTACTCCACCGACAAGAGCGCAGCTCTTAAATAGAGAGAGAGAGAGAACTTAAAAAGTGAACAATCCTAAAGACTTGGAGTGGAAGTTGTCTATGTTCTTTTATATACATATAAATGTTATTGTTAATAGTTTTATAGCATTCATTCAATCAAAAGTTCTTCAGGTGTCCTGTTATCTTTATGGAATAAAGTTGTACCTTTCAAGTCTCTAACTTATGTCTATCAAAGCCTCTATTAATTTGTGTTTCAAAATTTTGTTCCGTGTGCAACAGACAAATTGAAACTATATAAAAGTGAACTTACGGCTGAAGTTAAGGTTGATGGAAGCGGCCACCTCGCCCATCTTATTCTTTGCCTTAACTTTGTAGAGGCCTGCATCACTCTCGATCACATCGTCCAGTTCAAGCACCACCAAGAACTTGTTGTTGGCGATGCTCTGGATCCTGAGGAAGTAAATACGTAATATTAGAATTTAAAAAGAAACACTAACACAATTACCTCGACCATTATAGACGACGATACGGGTCACCAACTATTACGTTGGTCTAACAAAAGAAAGCTTGCTGAAGAACCTAATTGGTAAATATTCGTGAGCTTATACCATGTTGATGTTAAAAAGAAACAAAAAAGTTTGACTTTGTGCAAAGTTAAAGAAGCTAATGTCAGGATCGTACTATCGCTGTTAGTGATATTCCGTAGTCTCTGCTTACCCCAATGGGAAATAAACGTAACATCTATGTAATGAATGAGAATTTGTCTGCACTAGATAAAACTGTATCGCGGGAGACCAAAAGTAATATAAAAGGGATAAACAGTCATAGATATTAAACTCCGCCCCGCAACTTCTACTGAGGTTAACAATAAATTGGTGAACAGTAAAAAAGGAAGAAGAATAAAAGTATTGGATATGTTCGTATGTCACTTTAGATAGGACGAGATCCTGAAGTTGATGTCAACGAGAAAATGTGATGATAAGTAGTGTGAAAGTATCGTGGTTTCAAGTCTAACTCAAAGTTTGGTTTGGTGTTTGAAGATTGAAACTCGAAATTTTGTCTCAAACCATAAAGATGTTATAACAGTAACATCAATGTAAAATAAACATCCAAGAGAACAAATGCTTTGCAAAGTTACGAAACACCATCATTAACGATCAACCAAGTCATGTTCAAGGTCATTCTAACGAAAATAGATTTGCATTCTATGTTTGGGGCGATAAAAATATTTTCGGAAAGTATCTTTTCACTGCAAATTTTTAGCTCTACTAATTACTCCATTATAATTTTATGTAATATAACGAATCGTTAGTAAGTACTTACAGGAATTTATCGTAAAACATTTAATAAGTAATTTAAAGAGAAAATAGAATCATTGTCACAACTTAGGGGATATAGTACAAAAAAGATATTAGAAATGAGAAGTTCTTGTATTAGTAACTGACTATTAGATAATAAAAATTTTTCATCAGAATTTATTCCAACCATATCTGGTGATGTTAAGAAAAAGCGTAGTAAGTAGTTAAACAGGAATTAACTTGGAGATGTTCTTAGAAAAGGGTTTAGTACGATCTACTCTGAACCGGCGTGCGTGTACGAAATGATTGATGAATGTGGAGGAAGCTAGAGAAGTGCGTTAGGTACGAAGCAAATTGAATTCCATAGTCTCTGCTTACCCCGGTGGAAAACAGGCGTGAGTTTATGTGTGTATGTATTAAAATAAAAAAGACAATACCCTTAAAAAAAGATTTGAAAAGTCAAAAGAAACACGATACATCCGATGACTAACATCCGACAGCAAAGAAACTGAGACAGAGTATATATCTTAAGAGCAACGTACGGCACATAGGTACCAAACTCGTAAGTAGACTCAATTTTACCAAACGAAAATACTATTACATTTGCCGGTTTGCCAAGTGTGTCAGCTTACCGCCAGCACCCACCATACACATCAAAGGAAGTAATAGAGAAAACAAATCGTAAAGCATGCTCAAGGTGATATAGAACGTTGACCCAAAATGTTGAGACAGATTTCAGCACTCGTTTGTCATTAGAAATGACAACAAAGATGATAGAGACAGTTATGACCCACAAAAAAGACGTCCATGAAAAGGGTTACTAAGTGATTCAATGTTGGCAAAAAGTTAAAAGACAAAGATATAGCAGAAAAGAAAGACAATAGACACATTGAGACAATAGACACTATGAAAGAAGACTGTTGCAAAGACTATCAGGCCTATGTAAAATCATAGAAGGAAAGAAAGAAGAAAAGAGAGGAAAGGGGAGACCAAGAAGAGCTTACACGGAACAGGTTAAAGAGAAGGCGAACGTAGTGTCTTATAAGGAAGTTAAAGAAATGGAGAATGCTTCACCGACAAGAGCGTAGCTCTTAAATTAATGATGATGATGAGCAAAAACAAACTGATAACAGCATTACTATATGTCTGTAATGCATAAGTTCTGTTAAAGTTATTAGACAGTGATATACAATTGATGAAACATGTTTTGTAAGGAACAGTGGGTCCACACCACTAGACAAGGACAGACGATAACTCCGAACAGATGATACCAAGGTGTCTTCAGTGAGATGTCAAAACTCGACGACATGCCATATTGCGCGTGGTGGATAGCATCCAAATGGCTGTTAATGTTACACGGGCCATTGACAGAGCTAATTCTGAATGACAACTGATCGACAGAGACGAAGGGGTCCAAATTCCGATAGAAAGATGCATTGATACAAATAAAAGGAAAGTTGCAAACAAATTAGATTGGTGTTACATGTGGTGTAGGAGGTTTTGCTCTATGAGTTTTAAAAATATTAACAGTCAGACTAAGAATACTTAGCAGAGAGGCCGGAATATGTAATTTACTCCATTTGACAAAGATCTAACAGAAATCTCAACGAGGTGTAGGTATTTAGGTCGTCTTCCTATAGATAGACCTCTGACTATCCTAATTGGGATATAGTCATGAGCTTATGTTATGTTGTTATGTTATACTCATAAAGATTTTTAGATATTGGCTGCAGATAAAACAATAATATTAATAACTCAATAGTTTTTGTATTTATTTGAAGATATAATTCTAAGTAACGTTATTTTAGAAAATTATTGGGCGGGGAGGGCTTTAAGAACATAGATTTCAAAGAAAAACAAGTATTTAATAAGTGTGAAACTAATAATATGTCCATTGCAAAACGATCATTTCCAAACCCTAAAGATGATTTGATGAGAAGTAACGAATGCTACCTATTTAGCGAATTAATGAATATAATGTAAGCAAATGATGTTTATATTCAAATCAACTAAACTCTGACAAGTTGAAATTTCAATTTCTCAGAATTAGATGACTGACCGACTTGTTTATTTGATTTTAGACAGAAACAGGTAGATTAGACAAACATACATAAAAAAACACAAAATGTAAACAGATCTAAGAATAGATATTTAGCAACACCTGACCACCCACAGACGGAAAAGAGGAATAGTTATAGGAACATCAATGAAACGTGATTTATTTTGGGAGATTTGATTCAAAAAACGAATGAGTTCCGCAAAAAAAGTATAAAATTTATATTTAAGATGAGCAGAGACCTTGAAGAAAAAAATGTAAAAAAAATATATCTAAATGCGACACAATTACACATTAATGTATCATAACAATGAATAATTGCTACTCTAAAAATATACGTAATGATGTAGTTGTGAATAACATAGCATGTTTTTTGATTTTAATAATGTCAGCCATCCCTCGATTAGGTATCAATGAATTATTTTCCTTCGCAAATACCTTTGGTTCTACAAATAGCAATTTAATCATAACGAAAAATCCGAAGAATTCAGCTCACAAATACTCTCATAACAAAGCGTCACGCCTGTATCTCTGAAGGGACAGTCGACATACTGAACGAAAAAACTACAACAAAACAATGGTTTTTAATACCATTAAAATGGAACAATAATACGTGCAGAGCAAAACACGCCAAGAGTAGACTATGCTGTTAACATAATGATAATTGACAACAAAGCATATATAATAGATCCTACTGTTGAATTGGAACCAACCCACATCAACCAGAAGGAATAAGGAACATACCACTACCGTTTCTCTATGAGTTGGACTTTCTCTCTAATCGAACCTTCGGCTACCACTTCGAACAGACGCTCCCATCACCGCACCCGATTCATGCCGGAGTCCCACAAGGCTCTATCCTCTACCCTTCACTGTTTTCACTATACACTTAACCACTTCCGTGGTCGACTGGTTGAGCGTTGGAGTCACGATCCGGAGGTCCTGCGTTCGAATCTCGGTGGGGACATAGCACAAAAATTACTTTGTGATGGTTAAGATATTACAGGCATTACATTGATATGAGTACGTAGTCATTACATGAGTCATATCAGGGGTAAATACCCCTGACCCAGGGTTGATATTGTTGTTAATATTGAGGGGCCATTTGGCATTTGGATTAACCCTGGCACCAGGGTTGAAGGCGTTGGTAATTCACCTCACAATAGAAGAAGACTATAATAGTCAACCCTACATAAATACATACATAAGATCACGCCTATTTCCCGTATTCCAAAGAGACCTCTTACCACTTTAAAAAACTACGAGTTGGATATAGCCACCAACAACGTTGGATATAGCAATAGCCCTTTTCACAACAACATAACAACACATCCATCGCAAGATGAACGAATTAACCACGCCTCACCGAACTTTCTGTTAAAGCAACGTGATAGGTGATGATCCGTATCGCTGTATATAGTGGTCGAGGCAACTGTATTGGGGAAACTACATAAATTAATTGATGCAAGCAACTCATTGGTGCAAGTCCAGTGTCGGTATACGAAACGGCGCTCCCCGTTGCAAAAGACAAAACTATATCTAATAAAAAGTACTTACTTAAACTTAGTCCTATTATCCTCTTTGAGCAGCTCATCGCTGCGATACCAGCATATCTCTGGTTTGGGAGAAGCAAGGAGTTGGCACTCGAAGACGAGTTTGTTCCCGTCGTCTTCTTGGCGCAACTGCGGCTTCTGTGTGAAGCTCGGGGCTAAATCGTCTGACACCCCCATCTTGTTAGCTGGTCATCACGACATTTGACACGGTGAATGAGGAATTGGAAGAGACTGGCTCTTCGACCTGTTGGACAAAAGATTATGTTAGATTTGCTAGAGATTTTGAGGCCGGTGACATTTTGGACGTGTTTTAATACGAATTTGCATGGTACGAAAGCATACGATCACTATATCGTTGTTTTACACTGAAAAACCACATTTGGATGCAAGTTTTATTAATTAAGCCTCGTAATAGAGAAGCTTGTTTCAATCCAAGTCATAATTTGTGATCTCAATTTTTACCATGGGTGTTTTTAAAAGGCCACATAGAAGCAATTCATCTAAAAAAGCAATATTGCAATTTGACATTTGCGCATTTAAAAGTAAGTGCGCAATGCACGGTGAAACGCTTAGATGTGGCGTTTTTAACCACCCTTGATTGAAATTAATTTAAAGAAGTTGACGTTTTGTTTAAAAGGCGCCTACGTGGTTTTTAAGGCGACGACAAGATTTATAACTCGAGCGTGTGCGCGCTCCCATAATACATGCACGGTTGTGATTGAATGGATTGAAAACGTGTCCAACGTGCGACCGGTCCTAATAGTAAATAATGCAGTAATTAACAACTTTAAAGAAGCATCGCAAGCCCGTAACGAATATCAGTCGTTGCATGCAGCACAGCGTTGTGTTAGATAAATCAAATCTAGCGTAAACAAAGTTCAAATTAAATTGAATAATGCTAAATTAAAGACGTGTCGTGGACGTTGAATTAATGCGGCTGATTGTAAGATACCTTTTCATGAACTATCGGGTATATATGTACATTGGGACCTTGAAATTGGAATCACTGATCAAAATCATGACCTAGCACACATGACGGGCGATTATAGATGCTTCCATAATGTCAAAATATTTTATCGGACGTATGGCAACGTGTATCACCTTTATTTATCTATAGTAAGTTTCAGTATCATTTGTATGTAATCCATTTATGTTAAGCATAGCTCAGCTGTAAGATTTTAAATACGATTTCCGGGATTGATGTTCTTGAAAACTGTTTCATCATTTCTATGTTAGATCGCTACGGATATGAAACTTTTTGTAAACGACTCTAGATTTATTACATTCTCAATTTTTACTTCAAGGTTAGATTTAAATGAAATCATATTAGTATTTGATATTCTATGTTCTATAGTATTTTGAAGATTATAAAAAGTTTGAGCCTTTGCATACAATCTATATTAGCTGTCCTAGAATCTATATTAGTGTACAGTTGACTTGTGAAGATATACTTTTCACGTAATAAGATTTTGGTTATTTTGAAACTAGGTACTAAAATATTCAATGTAAATTACAAAACCACATGGCTCTTAATCAATGCCAAAGTTTATGCATCCGGTTTTAAATTTTGTGCAAAACTTTAGAAGCGTATTCTGTTAATACAGATCTAAGTACTTACTTATTGAAATAATTACTTTCAATATTGGAAACTAGGATAACGTTTGAATCTTTGTCTGTTTTAGGATATATATTTCCTTATATTACCGTAGAGACTGATGTAAAGTGATTGGATTCAAATCAATTGCAAACAACAGTTCATTTATTAAAATCCTCTGAATATCTGACTTATGTTTCTACAGATTTAACGTGGATTAGTCTCTGATGCGCTTAGGGTTCTCCGCCGGTAAAAAATCATAGCTGCCTCTGTTGAGATGAGTGAAATAAAAAAAAATTAAAGATGATAATCGTTGAAGAAAAACTTGAATAAGTTTTCAAATTGTATTCCATGGTCTACATAAAAATATATGTTTAAATATTGAACTAAACGTTAACCCTATTGAACACATTATCTAGAAAGTTCTAGATTCTGAAGATTTCATATTGAAGTAGCTAAAGATCTAATGCTAAATTCAAAGTATGTATGTTCTAAGAAAAGTAAAGAATAGTTATAATATCTAATCTTCGGTAGACAATATTGCCTTGCATATCAATTCGCATGTTGTCAAAGGTCAAAACTTGAAATATCAAAATGAAATCAACAAAAGTACCCAAAGATAACGTAACATAAGCTCACGACTGTTTCCCAGCAGGGTAGTCAGAGGTACATCCATCGCAAGATGAACTAAGTACTACCTCACCGAGCTTTCTGTTAGACCAACGTAAGAGGTGGTGAGCGGTATTGCCATATATAATGGTCGAGCCAACTGTGTTAGTGAAAACTGCAATATCCAAAGGTGCAACGTGAAAATAATATGCTGTTGACATTGTTTCAACTGTTTCAAGTTTATTTATTGAACGTGCAACAGACAACGTATTGACAGAATTAATGCTAGCCAATGTGACCAATTGGCAACGAACAGCAGAAATAAACGGAAAAATTGAAAATACAGTAACTGAAGTGGGTACATATAGGGTTCTTGACTTTGCATATTTTACCAACAGCATACTTATCTATGTGATATTGACGTAAAACTAAAATAGCAACATATGCAAAGTTTTCAAGGTCGTATAAAACATCAAGAGATTCTTATTTTTTATAAGCTTCATTTTTTTTATTTTTGTCAATCCAAGTCAAATAGACAATAATATTTTAATAATTCTCAAGTAAGTTTTTTAAAGTGCTAAAGTTCTGCAGAAAACAGTGATTATATAAAATTCTATAATCCTCCGTATCAATTTCCAGGAAGCAACCGAACCAAAATCGTGTAAAACAAAATCAGTTCCAATACGAAATAGTTCACCAATCGTAAACACGACGAGTCATCGATCAGAGCTCGTTGAAAGACATACATCAGAAGCATTATATCTGTCGGAGCGATCAGCTCAAGAGCTCTTCAGCAAAGCAAGTGAGTCACACGGTCAGCGCCATCTAGATTCACAAGGTGAAGTGTACCAATGTGGGTGTCTAGTGTTAAAATCTTCAGTGCAAACGAAACGTCTCGGGCTATTTCTGTAGCAACCGAAGGCCTCACAAAACTCGCCGTTTCTGAGCGCAGAACTTTTATAACATGCACCTTACTTCCGACGATTACCTAACATTCGGTCCCGAATTTTATCGGCTCCAGCAGCGATTTCCGCTATTAAAAGATTATGCTATTTCGAATTTTAAGGTTACGTCGTTTCCGCAACCTGGGAATATGGATTTGCGGTGGAATTTGAGTCGGATCGCCCACGTGATTCGAGCGCGACCCAAATCATGCCGTGTAATCCGAATTGATTTTCCAACCGGACACTTCTTAAAATGATTTTCCCACATCATCCAGAATTTTAACAATTTTATCGGAGTTAAGTTTAGTTTAATAACAATAATAACAAAAAACACCTCAGCCAAAACGTTTCAGAGAAACATACCTAAAAAATATCTAACGGTAATCCAATCACTGCACTTGTCACATACACTACAATCGATCGAGAACTTGACGAAGGCTATCCGAAACTGTGTTCGAGTGAGAATTCGTGCCGGCGGCGGGACGCGTCGGTTCGTTTTCGAAATCGTAACTAAACTATGAAAATTTTGGCCGACGGCCGAGGCGGGCGGGCGGAATGCGCGTAGGCGGTGCAGGCGTCGGTTCTCGGTTGGATAACTAACTCGTCACCAAGTGACGTCGATATTGCAGAGGTGTTTTCCGCCGAAGATAGAAGCTGATCTAACCGAGGGTGTTGTTGCGGATTGCGAACTGCTGATTTGGATTTGGGGTCAAGGGGCACATTAAAGCGGCATTTCGAGCTCTTGGCTAGGCAGAGAGAACTGATAATCGCGAGCTGTGGATTCAGCCTACTTCACGTCATCTCCTGTATTATCCTCTTCAAGCACTTTGAGAAATACAAGATCTTTTATACAATATGCCTCTCTTGTCTTTATTTATTTTACTATGTTCATTGTGTTCTCAATATTTTGACAGTTTCCAAACATCTTTCAAAGTTGAGATTTTGTAATTGAAGTAAAGTTAAGTTCAGACATGTAGAAATAACGAATAAGAATTACGTGATGAAACAGATTTATGAGGCAAATCGCCAAATGAATAATGGCAGGTGAACCATGGTCTAATCGATGACATCTCAAAGAAAAGGCAAGTCAGTTAGGGTTTGAGAGTATTATACATGAAGCCAATACCACACAAACCAATAACCAAGGTATTGATACATGAGACGAAATCGACGACGATGATCTTTATGAAGTCAGGATTGGAGTTCATGGAAATTCATGATCTGCCCCTCCAATGACAACCTGAACAAAATTTCCATTGATTGTTGATGTGTGAATTGTGTAGGTACTTTGAATAGTTTCAGTATAAACTGACACAGCTGCTGCAGACGTGATAAGGTCAAGGCAGTCGTAAAATGGCAAGTATACCTATGATAATAAGGTCAAGAATCCAGGTTAATAAGGCTATAACGTCGTATGTCAAATTAGAATGAGAGGTGGATTATAATTATTATTTGGTATTGCTATTCTTCTTGGCTCTGGCAGGAACTTCTTTGATCAAAATGTGGTCACGGTCGGATTTTGATTGAGTTATAAAGGTTTTGCTGTATGGGTTTATCACCTATCATTAACGGCCTCCGTGGTCCAGTGGTTGAGCGTTGGGCTCACGATCCGGAGGTCCCGGGTTCTAGCACCAATAAGTTATTAATTTATCTTACGTGCAGTTTTCACTAACACAGTTGGCTCGACCATTATAGACGGTGATACGGCTCACCACCTATCACGTTGGTCTAACAGAAAGCTCGGTGAAGTGTGAGTACTTAGTTCATTTTTCGATGGATGTGGTTCTGACTATCCCAATTGGGACTTACTCGTGAGCTAATGTTATGTGACATACCGCATTCGGTTGCTAAGGAGAACATACTAACCTCAACCAAAGTAAATTATAAAGACATATAAATTATGAAATCTACACTGATCATTACGACATTAAGGACTTGAGACACAAAATTAATAGTGCGACATATCACACTCTGTGTTAATACAAATTATAATCATGTTTCTAATGAGCCAATTTCTCGAGCCAAAAGCTATAGTAACTATGTACATATTTTATGTTTTAAAACGAAATGTAACTGCACGTGGTATGAGCATTTTGAAACATACCTACATAGTAGGTAGTAAAGATGTAGACATGTAGAGGTGGGCACTTATCACAATTTAGGACATTATAGATTGATCACCTGATTGTTCGAAAGTAAAATGGTCCCTGTTTCGGAAGGCATGTTAAGCCGCTGGTCCCAGTTACTACTTACTGATGTAAGTAAGTAGTCGTTACATGAACCATGTCAGGGGCCTTTGGCGGTTCAATAATAACCTTAACGCTAGGGTTGATGAGGTTGGTAATCCACCTCACATTTACATTTTCTCGCAATTTATTACACCGTTTTTAATGGCACGAAACGATGTAGTCGGTAAGGTACAAAATATATTTGCGGTCGCTTTTAGTTTTTCTTTTGTTTTTAGTTAGTTTAGTTCTAACACGTCTGTCCGTCAGTTCAAGTTCGTCTATATATGTATAACATAAACTTTATACTCACTTACATCATCATAAGAACGTAGATATAGGGTGTAGACAAAAATATTCTATCAATTACACTTTCCGTATCCGCGTTATTAAGGCCTTTATCAAAATTGGCTACATATTCTGCCTCTTTGCTAGACTCATTTCAAAAATCTCAGTCTTCTCCTACAAAGTCTTCAACATTTTAAGAACACTTAGTAATATTTGTACCAAAATATTCACTATACGTGACTGAAACCACGTTTCTAGTTAATGGGTGTTAATGGGGGCAACAGGTGTGTAAATTATGTGGAATATTTCTGTCTAGATAAATCATACGCTTACCATACAACTGCTACAAATCAAAATTATTATGTTGAAAAGGAACATCTTCATTGGGAAGCCATTAATTGAGTTTGAATGCAGACACATTAGAAATAACATACTCTCGTAATGTACAGAGAGACAGATTCACAAGTTACATGACATCCGATTGAGTAGGCCGAGATGTATAGTATACAGTGTGTAGTTCTTCGGACTTGACAAACTTTAAGGGTGGAATCTATGAGTAATTTCATCGTGAAATCTCAATAAGATTTTTGCTATTCTTTTTTTTTTTTAAATGAGATTAGGTGCTTTTAACTATTTTATGTAGTTGTGGATATTTTTATTCGATAAAGACGTTTTTTTGCAGATAAAAGAATTTTATTTCATGTCCGTAAGGCCTTTAAATCTCGAGATATGAATTTTTATGAAGAAGAAGAAAATCTAAAATCTAAAATTTTAAAATGGCCGCCATTTCTAGAATATAAACCCATTCCTTGCCAGTTATGTTTAAGTCCGTCAGTACACCTTATCTGTTCTGTGAAAGATTTTAAGACAGCGCGTATGATTCTTAAGAATCTGTTTGCATTTAAGCCTCGTGATAAAAATTTGCAACATCAACCTTGTTGGTTAATTTTGATAGAGGACGACAACCTATAAGGTTGATAATATGGTTAAATTATGTTCTGGTCGGTCACAATCCTGAATCCTGAATCTTTGGCTATCACCTTCTGTCTGTCTCCTTTTATACTCTTTATTTTGACACCATTTTTTTAATATTAAATTAATTGTGTTATTGTTTACGTCGATTGCGACATACACTAGCGTCAAGAATCTTTCTATCTCAAGATCGTCTCTACCCCTTTCTTTATCGTCCTTGTCTACCGCCCGCGACAAATCTATTTGTCTGAAACGATAACCAGCATAGAAATCGACGACAGCAACTGTCGAACCAGTACGTTAATTTTCACACTTCACTTACCGACATACGTAAATAGGTCAACTTTTATTAACTGTAGTAAAGATTGGGCCATAAATTTGTCTCGCCTTGGCACCTACTGGAGTCAAATAATGTCCTATATATTACAATCTTCAAGTTCAGAAATTGTATGATATAAAATTATGTTTGTTGATTGATGATACACGGCTTGGTGTTAATGAAAGTTTAGAAAGATTTATTATATTAATTATTGTTCGTTGGTTAGAACGGTTTGAGTTATGTTTGTGGCTACTTATGTAAGTATTAAGAATTGGCGCTATATCAAAGGTTGTTTGTTCTTTTTCAGATGTTGGACCCTTATGTGTATGCGCTGTCAGTATTTTAATTTTTGCATGGAATTGTAGATACTTATCATATCACAGATAAGATCGCCCAACTGGGCACCCTCAGGCCTGTTGTCTTATACGTTATACCGGGTGAGAGCCTTCAGCGCTCCCCATTTGTGCGGCCAAGTAGTTAATTCCATCTGCGGCAAATCTACAATAAGTCACGTCAAAAAAAAAAAACAGATAAGATCTTATGACGTCAGAAGAAGTCGGTGACGTAACTAATTCATGAGTATCATCCAAATTTTCAAAATTAACAAAACAAAAATCGAGCTTAAGTTACTAAATAGTGATTATAATTCCATATAAATTGATCAAGGAATTGGCCTTTGATAGACTGGAATGGAAAATGCTACACCGACAAGAGCGTGGCTCTTAAATTGATGATGATGATAAATTGATCAAGTGTGCCACTTAACGCGTAATAGCGAGCACCTTACGGCCATTTTTAAGACTAAATTGGCTTTAGCCAGAGGGGGTGAGGTAGCCGCAAGATACAAATTGGTGCGGGGTGGAGAGTTTTGGTTGTACAGTCATGAGCAATATAATGTACCCACTTTAGGACTCTGTCGCACTAACATATTTGACACTTAGTGAGACTTACAGTTCAATTTGTCAAAAAAGTTAATGTGACATGGTACCAAAGTGTATACATATTAATGCTCGTGACCATACACGCAATCAATACGCAGTATTATTCTAACGGATCTGCGGGCGGTTGCTATGAGTATAGAGTTCACAAAATGATCACTGTCTAACAAAAACATTAGCGATCAACGATTCCATCCATCGCGACGGGATGCGCGTGCGCTGCCAAATCAGCTGTGAGCCACAGATAGTTTATTTGTACCGATGCACATTCGATACTGAAAGTGATTCCGTTCTGATAGAGTGGTTTCATCGTTTTGATCTGTCTGTGACTCGTTGTGTCTTGTGGTTGTGATTTGAAGCGGTCTCAAATGGAGAGGCCTTGACTAAGACCTGAAACATTTGACATTTGCAAGACGACGATCGCTGGAAGTGGAAGGATGATAATAACCCAAGCAGCCCCTTGCGAGACTTACCACCTCTGGCGGGATCGTTCAGCTGTTCCCACAAGCCTGAACCAGTTGTCCGGGTGTGGATCGCTAGACCTTTGTTTTATTTTTTTGATGTGACTTATTGTTATTCGGCCATGGCGACAAGTTTTTAACCTAGGAACACATAATATCAGCGTCGTGGTTCACGCCGCGACTTGTGCTGAGTGAGGCCCTTTTATCTCAGGACGTCCACCACCACCTTATGGTCATTTCGACAAACATCCGTCTTGCTTTTTTGTAATTGTTTTAGTGGAAATTTGATATGATGTTGTTGTCTTTTTTTGTGTGTGGCGTCCTTTTATAATAAACTTTTTCTATTCTATTCTATTCTATTGAACGCCTAAGATGCACTCTTATATGGCTAACGTAGCAGTGACAGTGTTCTGCTATCGTGTGGATTGTGGGTTGGATTACCAACCCGATCAACCCTGATGTCAGAGTTATTAGTGAGCCGCCATAGGCCCCTGAAATGACTCATGTAACGACTACGTACTTATATCAATGTAATGCCTGTAATATCCTAACCAAACTAGGGATCACAAAGTAATATTTGTGTTATGTCACCACCGGGATCAAACCCAGGACCTCCGGATCGTGAGCACAACGTTCAACCAGTGGACCACGGAAGTTGTTAAATGTATAGTGAAAATAGTAAAGGGTAGAGGATAGAGCCTTGTGGGACTCCGGCATGTATCAGGTGCGGTGATAGGAGCGACATTACTCATGTAACGACTCATCATCATCATCATCATCAGCCGTACGACGCCCACTAACGACGACACGAACGACTATGTACTTACATTAGTAAGTAATAACCGGGATCAACGGCTTAACGTGCCTTTCGGACGGATCTTCTTACTTTCGGAGAATTAGGTGACCAGCCTGTAATGTCCCAACCAATCTCTAGTTTGGTTAGTGATTTTTGTGATATGTCCCCACCGGGTCTCAAACCCGGGATCTCCGGGTACACGAGAGAAGAAGAAGATCGCAGGGTTGCACCTGATTGTCTGAAATAGTAAGATTATTCCGTGCTTCGGAGGGCTCTTAAGCAGTTGGTCCCGGCTACTAGCCGTAAAAATACCTCCGGTTGATTGAGGGGAAGCCTGTGCCCAGCACTGTGACGTATATAGGCTGTTTATGTTTTGAATAACCTATAAATAACCTGCTAGTATTGCGATATACCTTGAACGTCTTAACAATAATAAGGCCAAGCAGCGGCATAATGTCGCACTGTAATACTGTACCAAACAATTTTAAGGGTATTGCGCGCACAAGACAGCAGAGCCACCTTATTTTTTTTTGACGTGACTTATTGTAGATTTGCCGCAGATAGCATTAACTATTTGGCCGGACAAATGGGGAGCGCTGAAGGCTCACACCCGGTACAACGTTTAAGACAACAGGCCTGAGGGTGCCCAGTTGGGCGCGAACCTCGGCTCGGCAGAGCCACCGCAGCGGCGCAGTATTATAGTAGAAAAACTCGTAGTGCGCGCCTAGCCTAAGTATTATAAACAATAGTATAACAATACAGTAATAAATCAGATATTTATAGAAAGGAAATGGCTAACATTTGCTACGTACCAAGACACTGTCTGAATCAACGATTTATTGAATGCAGTGCATAATTATTTAAGCGTGGGCTAGGTCAGATTCTAATGAATCGAGTTTTAATTATAGCAACGTGATTTGTCTATGTTTTAATTATAGATAGATAGATAAAATACTTTATAGAGTACAATGGACACAAGATACAGAAATAAGGACAACAGACGGTCTTATTAAAAAAGAAACCACTTGGCATTAACTTAGAATAATGAGCGCAATCATGTCCCTCAGTATTTGTTACGATGTCACCTTACAAGTACTTAATTATATAATATATACTTATAGAACAAGACCTGAGGAGCTCGGTGGCGGCGCAGCGGTAAACGCGCTCGGTCTGCGATTGTTGAAGTTAAGCAACTTTCGCAAAGGCCAGTCATAGGATGGGTGACCACAAATAAAAATGTTTTCATCTCAAGCTCCTCCGTGCTTCGAAAGGCACGTTAAGCCGTTGGTCCCGGTTGCATTAGCAGTCGTTAATAACCATTAATACGCACTGGGCACGCGTGATGGTTTAGGGCCCGATCTCCCTATCCATCCACAGGGAAGGCCCGTGCCCCAGCTCGACGAACATCAACTTTTAATTTGACAGATTAAATCGAGAAAACCTCGCATCAACTTTAGTTCGACTCGCTGCCGTACTCGCAACTGTGTCGCTAGTGTGCATTCAATTTAAGTACATGTCTTACAGAATGCCAAAACAAAAACTCACCGCGGATTCAGATGCGGGTTTCAAAAATTTGCTTACAGAATTGCACTGCAGCAGTGGGGACGTTAATGGGCTGATGATGATGAAGATTAACTTGTATTTATTATAGAGTGAGATCATTCTTTGTTCCTCCATTTCATTAATCAGGCCACATAGTACATTATCCCGGATCTTCTTCTATCGTGTGGGCTATGAGGTGGATTATCAACCCCATCAACCCTGGTGTCGGGGTTACTATTGAGCTGCCAAAGGCCCCTGACATGGCTCACGTAATGACTAACTTACATCAGTAAGTAGTAACCGGGACCAATGGCTTAACGTACCTTTCGAAGCACAGATCATCTTTATTTCGGGCAACCAGGTGACCAGTCTGTAATGTTCTATAACCAAACTAGGAATCACAAAGTGATTTTCGAGTTGTGTCCTCATCGGGATTTGAACCCGGGACCTCCGGATCGTGAGCCCAACGCTCCAACTACTGGACCACGGCGGTCGTTATTATCCCGGATAATCATTGCGGTTTCCAAACAGTTAGAAGAAACTTCGGTTAACGCAAATATCAACTAAATAAAAGCCAATGTTAACGACTCATTAAAATTTACCTGCGCACGTTAAATTTGCGCGAATTCGCGTAAATTCGCGTTTTATTGCACGGCGAATTGCTGGGCGCCTGTGCAAACATGTCTGGGAATGATTACAGCTAGATTGTATATAAGTACATTAAATCTGCTCAAAAAAAAAACTGCTGTTTATCATGTTGGATTTTAAACTATTAGTACGATAACCATCTGTCAGGATATTACGGTTTCTTTTGCCGTTTTCGAGATAATCGGATTTTTCATAGTAGCTCCATACAAATTTTTCGTAAAAAAAATATAATTCATCCGCTTTTGCACAGAATCAACTCGGGTATCATTTTCCTATATAGTAATAGGTAATAGAAGATATATCCAGCAAAAAACCGCCACTTAAAATTTGAAATCCCTATATCTATGAAAGCCATTTTTCGATCCATAGTGCGTTGTAATGGTGTCGTATTTAATAAATCTGCTACGACCTGCTACGGTTTATAGACGTTCAGTTGTTGACTACGACCGTAGTAAACTTACAAAGCGTAGCAAGGTGTTTTTGTAGGCAATTTTTAGTTATTTTGTCATGTAAAACTTATATTAAGATATGCTTTCAATACACGTTAAACCCTGGGTCCCGGTTACTACTTACTGATGTAAGTTAGTAGTCGTTACATAAGCCATGTCAGGGGTCTTTGGCGGCTCAATAGTAACCCTAACATCAGGGTTGATGAGGTTGGTAATCCGCCTATAGAAGAAGAATAGAATACTATTGGAGAACTGTTAAGGTACAGTCATGAGCAATCGTGTACCCACTTTAGAACCCTGTCGCGCTATCATATTTAACATTTTATGAGACCTAAGGTTTATTTTGTCAAAAAAGTTAATGTGACATGGTTCCAAAGTCTGTACGTATTAGTACTCGTGCGTGACCGTACAATGTTTTTTTTTATGCTGAATGCAGTCGCTCAAATGAATAGAATAGGTACTCACATTATATAATTTTTCTACTCCTCTACTTTAATCTGGCATTTAAATAACCAAAAAGTCTAATATAAGTACATACATAATTAAACTCTTTGAAAAAGTGTACGCTCTATGGCCTATAAAAGCATTGTTGTTGTTTTTTTTTTTTGACCTGGAAACTGGCACCTTTACTTTGTTTGGTGCCATAGATATACTATAAAAAAAAAGTATACATTTGCCGCCATTTTCCCGCGCGTTGGAAAATAATTTTTATAAATAAAATTTTTCTGTGTATAATTTTTGTTTCATTTAAAATTACGTCGTCGTAGAAAAAGTATTGTATGCAACGTTGTATAACTAGGTCAAAAAATGCTCGTGGCGTCTCTTATTGCGATGTTCGCCAAGGCTCACATCGCAACTCACGCCACTCGCATTTTTTGACCCTTCTTATACAACTGTTGCATAAAATACTATTCTGTACGTGTTGTTTTGAGAGCTATAGGAGACTTCAGACTACTGATGCACTTTTCAATCGAAGGGTAGTTCCTAACTAGTCAATCACTTACTTTTTACTAAACGTTAAAACACGAAATTACTATGGAGTTTGTATAAAAAAGAAACGTGTGACGTCATAAAAAAAAAATACATATTTCTGTATTTAAATTCATAAATAAGTTACATAGATAAAAGGAAACTTTTTTGTCACTTTTAGGTCTGTCTTTATTTAGTAATTATAATTTCATATTTTATTTTTGACCTAGGAAACTACCCAAATAGCCCGTTAAAAATTCTTGCAAAAAAGTGCGCGCGATGTTATCGGTGCGTCAAATGAACTTTTTTTTAATGTCTGGGGTAGATGGATTTTTGGCCGAGAATCTTAGTTGGTTTCCTTACAAATAAATATCGCAAGACAAACCGAGATGTGGTTAAATGTTTCAAATGGTGTAATTTTGTACGAGATTACTACTTAGAAAGAAGGCCGCCTATCATACTCTTCTATTTTTTTTATTTTTTTTTTAATTACTCTATTGTTTGAAATTTTGTATTTCCTGTGACTGCAATAAAATATATTATTAAGTCTGCTCCATTATAAAGACTTGCATATTTCGTATTTTTATATTTATTAGCGCGACATAGAGTAATTACAAGTCTACATTCACAGTGGTTTAACTGGTTTCTTGAAGACTCTAAGCTTCGCTATTTAATTTTGTCGGATTTTATTGTTTGTGCCAAATTGTTTTTCTTGTTTTTTATAAAACAACATGGCACTGACTAATTTGTAGACATGACGCAACATTTTTGTTGTTTTGTCATTAATTTAGGCTCATATTTTTATAAACACAATTCTTCTTTTATTTGTACACGTGTAATTGTTTTATGTTCTATGGACATTGAGAGCATAATGCAACACGAGCCTTTTCTCTTTGGTTCAGTGGTTTTTTGGCGGGAACGGGAACAGGACGTTTGCTTTCTTCATTGTATAGTCTAAATAATTAATACGAAGTGGTGTTTTGTGGTTAATGATCGCAAGTTAGTCGGAAAACATTCGCGATAGTGTTATTATATCGGAATATTCAATAAATAAATAATAATAATAATACTCATTTATTTCAGCCAATACAGCCATAGTTATAGAAAAAATACTAAAAATATATACAGAATAAATTAAAATATTAACCTACATACATAATTATAAGGTTTAGTCAATGCACTAATATATAAAAATAATAAACAAAGTGTACCTATTTATTTTCGCTACGTGCCAACAAGCCACTTCATAACTCGAGAGTTTATGCGGACTTTTGAGTTAATTCGTTTGGGGTTTGGAGTAGGAGTCTGTTCCGAGGGTGGAGGCTTAAGTTTCATCATTCATCGTGTTAGTAATATCATTCGTGATTTTTGTGATATGTCCCCACCGGGATTTGGACCTCCGGATCATGGGCCAACGCTCAAACCACTGGACCATGGAGGACTTTAGATTTAATAATTATTACTCGGAGTAGATTAATAAACTATTCGAAGAATGTACTGAAGACTAACCTAAACTGTAAAATTGCTTTTTTAGTTGAATTGCTTAATGTGGCCTTTTAAAGCCTGTTTTTCAAAAGTCAAACCTGCTGGCTAGGTTAGACCGCCATTTGCCATTTAATTAGTTAAGAATCTTTTTGTAATTATTTCTTTTTACTTTTGTGCAATAAAGTGTATTTGTATTGTTATCACCCGTTCATTCTGTAGTTTGCTTAACTTAGCTTTTTGAAACTGAAAGGCACCAATCTTTTGCAAACGGAAGTCAGTCATTTTCAAATCCGAAGGGGGAAATCGAAAAGCAACTTTATTATCAAAACTACAAAATGCAACATAGTCATACCACTTCTCATAATTAGACTTCATATTTCGTAACGTGGTGACGACCTGTTGGCTTTCAGCCATCAGGAAAGAGATGGCGATAGTTTAAACTGTTGAGTGTGAGAGGGACAGGTGATTTCTTGTGTGAAAAATATGCTAAGGCCTACCGTTGGTGGTTTAAACTATGAATAGAGAACCGGTGAGTATTTTTGTACCGTTGCCGCTGTGAAGGTTAGCGGACTGTTTGCGAAGCAAGAAGTTTCTGGTTAGCTGCGAAATAGACTAGTTTCAAACTAGTCAATTCAGTTACTTTTTACTAAACGTCAAAACACGAAACTACGACGGAATTTGTATGAAAAAGCACACTGTGACGTCATTAAAACGTGATGAAATGTCGGACTTACTACGTTTTTCTTGATTAAATATGTAGAAAACAGAAAATGTTTTTCATCACTTTAGATCTGTCTTTATTTAGTAATCAGAATTTCAGAATTTATCTTGAACCCAGTACACGATTCAATTAACGGGATTATTGTGGAAAAAACTAGTTTTGGAATTTTCATGGCTTTATAAGCTAAAAAGCCCAGTTTGGCGCGATTGCTTGGGGCGTTGTTTGAGAAGAATTTATTTGAGAAAATTATCGACTCTAGTCGGCCAGTGATGGCCAAAAATCGATGCTATCAGAGGAAATAAAAAATAATTAGACTAATTACATACTATCAAATAAAACATCTACGACTACTTACTACAAGTAATTAAGTAGTTTCCTTGGTCAAAGATAAATTATGAAATTCCTATTACTAAACAAACCACCAAACCGGGCATGTCGTAAAAACCGACAAAGGGATTGTGTCCTCTAACATGATGGACTAATGTTATGGGCGATAGGCTGATCCCTTATCACCATAAGGTTCATCATATCCAGCTTACGACATCGTATCAACAGTGGCTGCAAGTCGTCTTTGATTACTTGTGGCTCTGCCCACCCCATTAGGGATTACGGGCGTGAGTTTATGTATGTATGTATGTATTACTAAACAAAGACAGATCTAAAGTTGTCACAAAAACGTTTTCTATTTTTATTTAATTTATTTATGAATTTCAATAAAGAGAAATGTAACAATAAGTACGACATTTTGTCACGTTTTTCTATGACGTCACAGGTTGCTTTTTCATACAAATTCCATAGTAATTTTGTGTTTTGACGTTTAATAAAAAGTAACTGATTTGACTAGCTGGAAACCACCCTATTGGCTAAGAGGCATCAAATCGCTAATGACCATTTTTTAAAGATTTTAGCACAATTTAGATACTTTTTAAACGACAAAAAAGAAAAGGTCGGTGAGGTAGGTCCTCAGTTCATCTTGCGATGGATGTACCTCTGACTACCCCAATTGGGATATAGTCGTGAGCGTGTGTTGATATTAATTACGAATTTAGTTGTATAATAGTTGCACAATACTCGCCCGCCAATACTGGCTGGTCTGTTTGTATTTTGGTATTTCCATTAGTAAAACGTGAAATTATATTCGGACGAATGTTGGCCACCTAAAAGACGACAGACGTTTCCGGGTTAAAATCTATACTGCTATTATAAATGGGAAAGTGTGTGTGTGTTTGCTTGTTCGCCCGTCTTCGACGGCAAAACGGAGCGACGAATTAACGTGAGTTTTTAAGAGGGGATAGTTGAAGGGTTGGAGAGTGACGTAGGGTATTTTTGTCTCTTTCTGACCCCCCACTTCCCGAAATTATTACTTACCGGGTATTTGACAGCGTCAAAGATATAAGATGATGAAGGCTGTATGGTCCTCAGATCTTTGCCTGGCTTATATAAGGCGAATTTAAACAACAACAACAACATATAAGATGATGAAAAATCAATCTCATTTTATTTTACTTTTCGACTTATTTTCGATTTTTTTTATGAATTAAGTAACAATGAGTACGGCGTTTGACTGCTTTCATTGATGACGTCACAGGACAGTATTTCCATACAAACTCAAAAGAAAACTTTCGTTTTGACGTTTCGTAAAAAGTATCTCATTAGCCTATTAGCCTATTAGACGACCTCCGTGGTCCAGTGGTTGAGCGTTGGGCTCACGATTCGGAGGTCCCGGGTTCGATTCCCGGTGGGGACATATCACAAAAATATTACTTTGTGGTCCCTAGTTTGGTGAGGACATTACTGGCTGATAGAATAAGAAAAAGAAAAAGTAAAAAAAAAAAAAATAGAAAAAGTTTATTATAAAAGGACGCCACACACACAAAAAAAACGACAACAACATAATATTAAATTTCCACTAAAACAATTACAAAAAAGCAAGACGGATGTTTGTCGAAATGATCATAAGGTGGTGGTGGAGGTCCTGAGATAAAAGGGCCTCACTCAGCACAAGTCGCGGCGTGAACCACCTGATTGTCCGAAAGTAAGATGGTTCGTGCTTCGGAAGGCACATCCTATCTCGTTAAAATTGAACAACGCCATCTATCGTGTGTTTGGGGAACGTCGATTGGAAATTCCCTCTTTACCTTGACAGGCCCAAACGGCTAGCCATCTTCCGCCATAAAAAAAAGAATGACTTTTTTTTGACGTGACTTATTGTAGATTTGGCGCAGATGGCATTAACTACTTGGCCGGACAAATGGGGAGCGCTGAAGGCTCTCACCCGGTACATCGTTTAAGACAACAGGCCTGAGGGTGCCCAGTTGGGCGCGAACCTCGGCTCAGGGCGTCGTCTGAGAGGAAAAATATTTGAAAAAAAAAAAGAATGACAAACCCCATACGTTGCATCATAACTACCAACATCTGCCAAATCAGATATCGTCTGGCTATTATAAAATTGCGCCATTAGGTACTTAGACTCTAGTTTTTTTAATAAGCGAACAACGCCAAGAATACGATGTCGCAGTCAAACTAATTAGACAAATTGAGAGCTGCCCACATAAATATCCCGTGAGTGTGTAACGAAATAGAAAAATATTAACCGAGTCACGAGTTCCCTTTGACTAAGACGAACGTAAACAATAATAATTTATGCTTCCTCCTAGTTTGTGACTTTCTTGGACCGTTCCAATAATAGGGGGGTCAACAAAGCCAGATTGAAGCAATTCACCTAAAAAGTGATATTGCAATTTGACATTTACGGATATGACAACAAATGCCAAATAACAACAATGGGCTCTTTTTGATGAATTTTTTCGATGACGCTTGTCAGTTTTCTATCGGGAAAGCCCTCAGCGCTGACCATTTATACAGGTTCTCAGGATTCATGGAATTAAGTCTGAAAGCTAACACTTCGTAACACCTACCTGCTGCACTTCTCTCTTCTATCGTGTGGGTTGCGAGGTAGAGTACCAATCGCATCAACCTTGGTGTCAGTGTTATTATTGAGCCGCCAAAGGCCCCTGACATGACTCATGTAACGACTACGTACTTACATCAGTATAAGTAGTAACCGGGACAAACTACACCCCGGACACTTCGTACAAAACACCTCGTTTTGCACAGACACTACACACTGACGTTATCGTACACGCGCATCTGTGTGTGTGACGTCTGACGTCATACGATTGAAGACTAAAGTAAGATCGAAAGGGGTCAGGTAAACCTAGCTCCCATTAAAATTCCAGCAAATATTCGTGATAAGTAAATTGCTATAAAATGTATAGCAACGTGAAGCGTATCCCGTCTGAAGGATGAGTTAAGTAAAAAAAAACAGCCAGTTGAAAAAAGTCAGTTTTAATTAAAAATAAGTTTTCTTCTTGCCGATCGTTAGGGAATATATATAACACTATGATTTTGCAGTTAAACGCTGCGCAAATGGTTATAGTGTAAAAATATAATCAAAACAATATGTTTGTTTAGTCAAGGAATTGGCCTTTGATAGACTGGAATGGAAAATGCTACACCGACAAGAGCGTGGCTCTTAAATTGATGATGATAAGTCAAATAGCAAGGGGAGCTGGCAGAATTTAAGAACACTCAACAGTAGCGACACCTGATGGGGAGAAATAGGCAGATTTTATCCTCCCGAAGGGTATATAGGTAATTATGAAATATACTTTACCAGTGGAGCACCACTGAGGTTTGAAAACATTTTATATTATTATTGGCCCCGATTCCTGCAGACATCTCTTAATTTTACTTTAAGTTATACCTGTCATTTTCTTATCCGCCGAAAAGGAAAGGGACGGATGATTGACAGCTCTTAATTTTAGGAAGAATGAGTAAATAAATGAATAACCCGGGCGAATTTTTAGACGGTTGTTTTAGATTTGTGCTTAAAATTGACGTGTGTTCCATAAGTTTTATGCTTGTCGATTACCCGTCCCTTTCCTTTTCGGCGGATAAGAAAATGACAGATATAACCTAAAATAAAATTAGATGGTATTTACAGGAATTAGCACCATCATGTACTTATATAAAATCTCTCTCTGTAGTCTTTTATGTGTATATCTGATCTTTGATAGAAAAGAATGGAGAATTTAAATTCAAAAATATCTTTATTCAGTAGGTAACATAGTTACACTTTGAATTGACAATTTGTACATAATTGAACGTCTCATCCGCCTAAAACTACTGCAGCTTCTCACAACCTGTATAGCCGGGGAAAAGAAGCTGCAAGAAAAACCTCGACGTACTTAAAAAAAATATATATAATATCCAATCAATATGTTTGTTTACTCGAATATCATGGGGAGTTGGCAAATTTTAAGAACACTCAACAGTAGCGACACCTGATGGGAGAAATAGGAAGATTTTATCCAACCGAAGGGTATGTAATTATGAAATATACTTCACCACGCTTCTCCACTGAGGTTTTTGAAAACATTTTATATTATTATGTATATAAAATCTAGTCTTTTATGTGTATATCTGATCTTTGATAGAAAAGAATGGAGAATTCAAATTCAAAAATATCTTTATTCAGTAGGTCATCCGCCTAAAACTACTGCAGCTTCTCACAACCTGTATAGCCGGGGAAAAGAAGCTGCAAGAAAAACCTCGGCACAGGGCCCTAGGCGTTCTTTAAAAAAAAATAAACATCAATAATATTGTTATACAATTGAGTAATTTAAACTTACAATGCCCGAATGCTAATGTTAAACCGAATGCTACACCGACAAGAGCGTGGCTCT
This sequence comes from Pectinophora gossypiella, assembly GCF_024362695.1. Taxonomy (NCBI): domain Eukaryota; kingdom Metazoa; phylum Arthropoda; class Insecta; order Lepidoptera; family Gelechiidae; genus Pectinophora; species Pectinophora gossypiella. The sequence goes on along the minus strand of NC_065427.1, from coordinate 6,724,376 downwards.
TAAATACTCTTAATTAGTGATGATGATATAAAATGAAATATATTCTTACAATCTTCACAAACTTCTTATATACATTAAATAAAATTATTACGATCAGTTTATTTAACCTAACCTTACCGTTTGTTTAAAATAAGACAGGAAGCTACTTATATTCTAAATAAACTAAATATATTTCAGTTTTGTTGAGATATAAATGTTTATATAATATATTTTATGTCTAATTAGCCTTGTCAGTATCTGGACCGCCTACTAACTGGAGTAATAAAGCTTAGCATTTTATTGGAACGGTAACATTGGGGTGTCACTAAAACTGCTTAACATGCCTAGAAGTACTGTAACTGTAAAATCGTGTCATATATTCTTTTTTTAACCGACTTAAAAAAAGAAGGAGGTTTGTCTGTATGTATATATTTTTTATATATGCTCAAATCAAATATACTTTATTGCACAGAAATAAATTTCAACAATCATACATAACACATGAATACAGTACAATTTAGGCGGCCTTATTGCTCTGTAGAAATTCAGCGATATTTCCGTCAATTATAGACGGATTTCTTTTTTGTTTTAATAAGGTTCACTTCCGAGGTGGCCCCATTTTCACCAGGTCAGGATTTAATTACGTTATTTATCGTTTTTTTATCTATGTAGATACTGTTTTTGTCGTTTGCTTTTTTTTTGAAGTCGGCTTTTTTATAAAATGTGCTCCCGTTTGGCCACAATCTCACCTGATGGTAAGTAACGATGTGGTCCAGGGTGGATCACGCTTACCTAGCAAATGCCTATTCACTCTAGCCTTGAAGACTCCGAGATTATACGGAAAAACAGATGACAGCAGACAGTTCTAGTCCTTTGCTGTTCGCATCAAAAAGGTAGAGGCATAACGTTTAGTGCTTAAGAGTCAATTCAATTAAATTCAATTCAATTAAATTCAATTCAATAATACTTTATTGCACAACGACATATACAAAGGACATAAACACAAGAATAAAAATAAGCACAATAGGCGGGCTTATTGCTAAACAGTAATTTCTGCCAGGCAACCTTAGGGTGAAAGAAGTGGATGCATTGGAGCACGGGAAGAGTCTTATTAATTTAAATATAATTAGTTTAAAAAATAACTTTTTCTAAGTTTTCTTCTTTCCAATCTTTAGGGAATATATAAGGCCGCCTAAATTGTACTGTATTCATGTGTTATGTATGATTGTTTAAATGTAGTTCTGTGCAATAAAGTATATTTGATTTGATTTGATTTGATTAATATATATAACACTATGATTTTGCAGTTAAACGATGCGCAAAGGGTTATACCGTAGCTCATCATCGCCAGCCCATTAACGTCCCCACTGCTGGGGCACGGGCCTTCCCTGTGGATGGATAGGGAGATCGGGCCTTAAACCACCACGCGGGCCTAGTGCGGATTGGTGGTTATTAACGACTGCTAATGCAGCCGGGACCAACGGCTTAACGTGCCTTCCGAAGCACGGAGGAGTTCGAGATGAAAACTTTTTTTTTTGTGGTCACCCATCCTATGACCGTAGCTAGTAGCTTTTAAATAAAGAGATCATTGTCCTAGTGATTCTAAACCGAAAGCGTATTCTATCTTCGCTGATTTATCTGCCAATCTAATCTTGAGATTTAGATCGAATCAAGCGATATATCGATACTATTCGAGTATATTGCGGATATCTATATTTAACTGGTATAAAACTGTCTGGCACATATTGGTGGGTTCGACGATCGCTGCATTATCGATCAACGTCTGTGCTCTGAAATACGAGTTCATACGACAAACAGGTTACAGTCAATAATATCATTGGGCAGTGCAGTCTCTTCATGATCCGGAGGCCCCGGGTTCGAATCTCTGATCACCGCCAAAGACATACGAGTGTAATTTTATATTAGGAATGTGGTTTCTCAGTTTCCTCTAAGGGGGTATATACTAACAGAGAAATAGACAGACAAAGGAAAAGTTTTTACTGAAAATTTCACAAAGTCTGACCTGATTTTGGCGGATTGAATCGGAATCTGGTCTACCTAAATGTGATCTATTTTGAGTTAACAAACGTTTCTGTGTTTCTACCGAGTGTTTGGAATACCAGAACGTGGATTTTGAATCTTCTCTTATAAACATAAGGATTGGCAACTCACACTGGGTAATAGGAGCATCAAGGCCAAGACACCCATTTCCTGATACTCCTGGATTCTTTAGTAGGACAACGAGGTTAGAGGTTCTCTTTCTTTGAAGAATAATGAGAGTCATTTAAATCTAATGTAGTCTATTATCCGGCCAGTAAGTTAAAGAAGAAACCTTTCCCAATATCTTTTAAGTATATCGTCCGTCTAACAGCCTCCGAGGTCTAGTGGTGAGAGCGTTAGGCTCACGATCTGGAGGTCCAGGTTCGATTCCCGATGGGGACATTGTCGAAATCACTTTGTGAAACTGTCCTTTGTTTGGTAAGCACTTTTCAGGCTTGAATCACCTGATTGTCCGAAAAAATAAGATGATTCCGTGCTTCGGAGGGCACGTTAAGCCGTTGGTCCCGGCTAATAGCCGTAAAAACACCTCCACCAACCTGCAGTGGAGCAGCGTGATGGAGTATTCTCCATACCCCCTCCGGTTGATTGAGGGGAGGCCTGTGCCCAGCAGTGGGGCGTATATAGGCTGTTTATGTATGTATGTATGTATATACGTACTATTTCCGCGGCATATTCTTTTCACCACCTATCACGTTGGTCTAACAGAAATCTCGGTCAGGTAAGTACATAGATCATCTTGCGATGGATGTTCTGACTATCCCAATTAAGATATAGTGCGAAACTACAAAAAGTTACGTCAAAAAATATAATTGTCTGTTTCTATTTTATAAAATTACCAAGTTTCCCTAATTTATTGGATTTTTGATAGCTTATACATGGTTTTTATTTTCAGTAGATATAGATACCGCTAGTGCATATTGGTTATTACCCAATTGAAAAAAGAAATTGAAGAAGATGTGATGTCAATTTTGTAAGAATGTGTGAATTTTGTAATGTTTCTGTATTTCTTTGCTATCTATTCAGGTTTGGTAAGCGGACCTTTTGTCCGGCCATGTAGTTAATGCCATCTGCGGGATATCCTGGTTAACGCCAGGGAGACGATGAGACAATAATTTGTTGGTATGTTTAACACCTTCACCAACCCGCAGTGGAGCAGCGTGGTAGAGTATGCTCCATACCCACTCTGGTTGATTGAGTGGAGGTATGTGTCCAGCAGTGGGAGATATAGGCCGTTTACGTGTTAAAGTCTGTTTATGTGTGAAAAAAGTGATATATGTAAAGTAAGAAGAAGAAGATGACATTTATAATGCGAATGTTTTAAGTATTTAGTATTGATGTGTGTGTAATCATGTCTGATTATGCCAATAATGTATTAAATTATAATTAAAACACATAGTACCGGGTTCTTACCGCGTTTAAATCAGGAATATGAGAAAATTATGGATCTACCTGCTCAACTCCAATTTCATTCATTAGTCATCCCGTGATCATGGCACCTGCAACACTGTTGAAATATTGGGAGTCTCTTATCCCTGATTTTAACGCGGTAAGAACCCGGTATTAAGTGTTTTAATTATTATGATAATAACCGCGTAAACCTTAAACAATATATTAAATTACTTACTTAATACATAACATTGGCAAGTTAAGAACTCTTCCGGGTGAAGAGCAGGAACTTTCCTGAGTGCTATAGGTACTTATATTTTATACTGCCGTCACATCCGGAGTAACCTATACAAATCCCAAAGCAGTCGATATGCTATCGACACGAAGACACTACACAACGTAGTCAAGAAAATTCAGAAATCCATCAATATAGCACATTGCCCAAGCGAGCAAAATGGAGTGAAAAATATAGAGTTAAGCTTCCACCATTTTGTGCTGTAATTCCTGAGAAGAGTAAACAAGAGATAGGCGGTAAAGGTATAGAGAAGACAGAGAGAGAATGTGAGATGATTTGTGAAAAAATGGTTTTAGTATCATCAATTTCACCACAAAATTATGGCAATTTGACATACTTTTTAACACATTCACATTTTTCAGTTCTATATTCCTGTAGAATTATTCTTTTGATACAATTATTATGTCCTTTTTCTAATCCCTTTCTTTCGCAGTTCTCATCCGAGAACGGTCTGAAATATGTCGGTTCAGAAAGCAATGAATCCTATCTTCTCACTTATTAGTATTACCAAGATTCGAACAAACAATTTCAACGTCGCTTTAAATAACTTTTCACTCAACATCTGCGGATTTTATTACATTTTCTATAATCTAACTATGTAGTTTTCTTGAGCAACACCTCACAATATAGGTCATTTAATACCCCAATTTTCGTACAAGAATACTTAACATTAGGTACATTTTGTATTTTTTACGTATGAAATATCATGCGAAGCTCGATATTCCTGTCACTTTCCAATGTCCATCACATCCTGTGCGTTCCTGGAATAACCTATATGAGAGTGTGACGGGCGTGCGGCTCGGCCAGCGGCGCGCACGCAACAGCTAAAATCACAGCGCTCTGGCCGAAAATAGTACGCACCGCCCCAATGCATACAAAAGCGGCTTGCCACTCCAACTGGCCTGCCTTATCAAATTTCCCTACCCACCTACCATCCCACGCACAAACTTGGAAACCATGCATTAGTGATTAATATTAGCACAGCGTGTTAGCGGTTAACTTCACTTGGTCACTGAAGCACTTAAGCACTGAACTTACACTGGAATCGAGATTACTGACAAAACCACCGGACGGTGCGCCTGTTCGCACGCTAGCGATATACTGACGGACCCTGTTCCCCGCGCGGCCAAAAATACCATCATTGTATACAGTACACTTATATCCTAAGCTTGAATACCTCGTATAAATCTTGCGAACTTTATAAATAGGTACAGATTTAAAACTAAACTAGGATTAGTGGGTGCAGGAGCTATTAACCCAAATGGTGGGGCCGTCCTGGTTCTAAACGTGCTACAGGACGCTGCTCCAACTTGGACTGATACAGGGTGTGGGCTGCTGGCATGAATTCGAGGGCTATTGCCAAATGCAACAAGTTATTGTCCCGAAAGTGCAGTCGACGGGTAACTTTTTCTATAACAGTCCTATCAAATGTCTAAGGAGTAGTAATCATTATAAATGTCATCGGAATAATTAGGCCCCAAAAGGTGCAAACCTGCTGTAATGGTCTGACGAATACTATAGTATTTATGCTTTTCAGAAATAGTGAAAGATCTATTAAGCAACTGTGAACTGAAGTCTACTCAAACGAAAGTCTAAGGTTGAGCAGAAGGGAAACGTAACGAAAAGAAAAATCTCACTGAATATCCACAATACCTCCGTCTTTTTCTATCGTGTGGGTTATGGCGGTATACCAACCCTATCAACCCTGTTATCAGGCTGATTATTGAGCCACCAAGGCCCCTGAAATGACTAATGTAACGACTACGTAATTACATCAACCGCTTAAAGTGCCTTCTGAAACACGGACCATCTTACTTTCAGACAATAGGGTGATCACCATGCAATGTCCTAACCAAACCAGGGCTCACAAAGTATTTTTGTGATAATCCCCACCGGAATTCGAACCTGGAACCTCAGGATCGTGAACCCAACGCTCAACCACTCAACCTTAGAGGTAAATAATTCCGTGGTCGTTTAAATACTTTCAACAATGACGACAAGTCATGATTGCAACTAATTTTAAGTGACGTCGTCATAGTAGATGCGAATGAAGAATAAAGAACATCGATATTTTTAACGATTCTCCTCGATGCTACAAAAGTAAAGTGCTAAATCACTTTGGTTGTCGTTATAAGCGTTAAACTGTACTTTCTTTTATATTTTGTTAAAATTGTTCATAAAAAATTAACAAAAAAGCTGCAAACCCACTGACTGACTGACTCACTGACAGAGTTGTTCCCCTAGAAGGAGCGTCGGGGGGTGAAAATTATGTATGGAGGGTAATTTATATAGTTTAGTATGAATATAGTTTGTTTTCGTTTACGGTAAATGCTGTGTACTCATGTATTAGGTAAGCATATATGTATACCTACCAAGTCTTTCTATTTATTATGCTGTCTGTAAAAGTTTCCTATGTATTGCTGTATGTGTTCCTAAATAAATAAACGAAACATCATAGTTTTAATAGTATTCAGTGCTGATGTATCTCATGTTGCACATCCACAATTTATATCGAAGCAGACCGCACTGTTCTCAGAAATGAATATCTATCTATCGGTCTTTAATTAGAAGTACTAAGAACTGTTCGAGGTTTTTTAGTAGAGTAATGACTTAATCTAATATCTGATCGTTAAAAGTTCAGGGAATCGACATATCTTTTATTTTTCGTAATTCTTCCGTTATTGACATATTTTTTTAGCGATCGATTAAACGGAGTTTAGTTAGGACATTACACGCTGATCACCTGATTGACCGAAAGTAAGATGATTCGTGTTTTGGAAGGCACGTTAAGCCGTTGGTTCCGGTTACTACTTACCGATGTAAGTAAGTAGTCGTTACATGAGTCTTGTCAGAGGTCTTTGGCGACTCAATAGTAACCCTGACACCAGGGAAGAAGAAGAGAAGATAAGGATAGAGAAGGAGTTAGGAGATGATGTTGAATTTTCCGTCATGTCAGAAAGTACACAATCCGAATTTTAAGACATGCCTGGAGAGACAAGCAGCTAAACCGCTAAAGCAGCAAAGCCGATATGACGTCACATTTAATTTAGGTATAAGTTTCTGTGTTCGTTCTCCATGTTCTATATAGAAAATATTTCGTGTGTGCGTTATTTGTCTTTTGATGTGATGTCATTGTAATGTATATGTATGTAATCCGTGTCTGTGGTGTCCTAAATAATAAATGTTTCTTTCTTTCTTTCTTTCTTTAAACGCGTTCTATGTATTTTTTATCTGCTCCAGTCCAGCATACAAGGAATTTTATCAGTCTAGAACTTTTGAGATTCTTGTTTGATACGTTTTCAATCAATCAATAATTCTTTATTGCACAAAGACACATGTAAAGCACATGTACAAACGAATAAAATAAGCACAACAGGCGGCCTTATTGCTAAACAGCAATTTGTGCCAGGCAACTTTTCTGCTTATAACAACATTACTATCACCTATAGCCAACGGAATAATAACAAAATGTGTCCTATTCGTTTGATACAAGCGTTAACAACTTCTTCCAACCGTGAAATTAGCAATTTAACAGTAGGTTTTATGCCAAAACCATTCGCGTTTACTCCTCAGATTTATTTGTTGTGAACATGAGCCAAACCACAATTCTCAAGAAGTGCCTATTCTTAACCTTAATTTATACTATCACGCGGTGAAAATCTATCTAATATTGTGCACGAATATACATTATAAAATCATGCGTATATTTTTTACTAGTCGAGGCAGATTGGTAGAAGATTTGCAATGAAAAACACTGAGAAAATTAAATCTTCAAATAGCAGACTCTGACGGCATTTGAACCCGTAATTCTTCTCTTCTTGTTCTCTTGTTTTGAGCTTGACACAGAATTTCATTTGATATAACACAGACACACAACTTTACTAAGTATTATTATATCGTAATTAAATTGTTCCTCTAGTTATTAAGTAACTTGTAACGTACCCTCATTGATTTAAAAAATGTGTTGCTGTTGCAGTTTCTTGTCATTTCTTCTCCTCAGCCATAACACCTAGCGAAATGACGTAATTTCAAAAACGTTATATTGACCTTCAACAAGTTTATCCATGATAATTACGTTGAATAAATGATTCTGATTTCTGAGTATATTTTATATCGCGATTAAATCGTCCATAATTTCATCACGCATACAAATGCCAAAGTATTGATACGAAGAAGTATTTAACATATATATATGTGACTTTATCACTGTTTCTGTGATAAAGTCACATAAACTCTTTATGTTTCACTTTCCTTCCACCGACTGTAATTGGAATACCATTGTATTTAAGTCTATAAATTATGTAATACAAACTGGTTTAAAAGAAAAGAAAGGAAAACATGAAACAGTAGGACTAGGGCCCTGTGCTGGGAGGTTTTCTGGCCACGTCTTTCCCTCAGCGTTACAGATTCCGATGTGGTAGTAGTTTTACAGCTAGTTACATAATATGTAATTTAATTATGTTTGACGTTCAAAAAGCGCTAACTTTGTAAGCCAATTTTGAAAAATAAATATTTTTGAATTTGAATTTTGAATAACATAAGCTCATACTCCCCCTCCGGTTGATTGAGGGGAGACCTGTGCCCAGCAGTGGGACGTATATAGGCAGTTTATGTCGTTTAGGCACAGAATGTCCAATTCGCAAAATGACCAGTTCGCAAAACGTCCAATTCGCAGAATGTCCAGTTCGCAAATGATCCAATTCGAAAAATGTCCAGTTCGCAAATTGTCCAATTCGCAGAATGTCCAATATTCATCGTAACGTGATTAATTTACTAATTAAAAAAGTTGGGTTCTAATGCTAAGTCAAGTTATAAGTATATACATATAAGTGGTCCACTGATTGTAATTTTAAACCTACGGGACTCTCTCCTTTAAATCAACAGGACTTTAAAAGAGTCAAACTTTTTAGGGAACTGTTATATATATCTAAATGTCAATACAATTCAAATTTTCCAAAAGCAAACTGCCTAATTATTTTCCAATTGTCTCGTGGTTTCTTTGTATTTGACGTAACGTTTGTATAACAGTTCCCTAAAAAGTTTGACTCTTTTAAAGTCCTGTTGATTTAAAGGAGAGAGTCCCGTAGGTTTAAAATTACAATCAGTGGACCACTTATATGTATATACTTATAACTTGACTTAGCATTAGAACCCAACTTTTTTAATTAGTAAATTAATCACGTTACGATGAATATTGGACATTCTGCGAATTGGACAATTTGCGAACTGGACATTTTGCGAATTGGACCATTTGCGAACTGGACATTCTGCGAATTGGACGTTTTGCGAACTGGTCATTTTGCGAATTGGACATTCTGCGCCTAAACGGTTTATGTAAGCTCATACTGCGATCACATTCATCGCAAGATGAACTTAGTACCCACACCTCACCGAGCTTTCTGTAAGACCAACGTGGCAGGTGATGAGCCGTATCGCCGTGTATAATAATGTTAGTAAAAATTGCACTTCAGGCTAATAAAAATAAAATATATGAATAATAGCTAAGCTTATTAATAATGCAGGTAAATGGTTTACATGTGGTCATAGTAAACAATATTACATGGATGATTTGGCACGAAGACCTTGCTTTAATAATATATATCATCATCATACGTTTATGATCTTGATGACAAAAATGATATGTTTATAGTGCAATAAGATTTGCCTTCGACTATGCTTGTTTCTTTTCAATTGCACAGTAAGTCTCATTTTCTTTTTATCTGTTTTTAATCTTCTATCGTGTGGGTTGTGAGGTGGAGTACCAACCTCATAAACCCTGGTGTCAGGGTTACTATTGTGTCGCCAAAGGCCCCTGACATGGCTCATGTAACGACCAGGACCAACTGCTTAACGTGCCATCCGAAGCACGGATCATCTTACTTTCGGACAGTCTGCTGATCAGCCTGTAATCCTAACCAAACTAGGGATCACAAAGTGATTTCTGTGATATGTTCCCACAGGGAATAAAAACCCGGGACCTCCGGATCGTGAGCCCAACGCTCAACCACTGGACCGTCTTTATGATCCGAGAGAATAAATGCGCTGCTTTATATTTCAGTTAGAATATAGATAAGACATTTAATACATATCTATTCTCAACAATAATCTGAAAGGCTGAATGCGCTACCCATCATCATCATCATCACCAGCTCATTAACGTCCCCACTGCTGGGGCACGGGCCTTCCCTTAAACCACCACGCGGGCCCAGTGCGGATTGGTGGTTATTAACAACTGCTAATGCAGCCGGGACCAACGGCTTAACGTGCCTTCCGAAGCACGGAGGAACTCGAGATGAAAACTTTTTTTTGTGGTCACCCATCCTATGACCGGCCTTTGCGAAAGTTGCTTAACTTCAACAATCGCAGACCGAGCGCGTTTACCGCTGCGCCACCCATATAATGCAATATTTATTGATTTACATTTTCAAATGCTCAACGAATTAACTTGAGCAGAACTTTTTTAGTACCCAATAGCAGAAAATAGATATGTCTTTCTTTTTTATTATGTGTATTAAAGTGTTATGTATTAAGTACGTCCGGTTTACATATTCAATCTACTCATGTTACACCCTCATGTACAGACTTTTCAACATTCGTTCATATATACATAACAAAATCTCATGATTTACGTACAATAATTTATGATCTCGACGACCAACAAGCTATTTATCGTCAATATGACGAGGTTGTGCAAGCGTTACTCATTCGGTTCAATGCCGGTGTTTTCGTCGACCTCTTCGCAAATAATCTGGGTCAAAATTCCATTATGTAGGTACTTACTAACGGCCTCCGTGGTCTAGTGGTTGAGCGTTGAGCTCGCGATCCGGAGGTCCCGGGTTCGAATCCCGGTGGGGACATATCACAAAAATCACTTTGTTATCCCTAGTTTGCTTGGGACATTACAGGCTGATCACCTGATGGTCCAAAAAGTAAGATGATCCGTGCTTCGGAAGGCACGTTAGGGCGTTGGGCCTGGTTACTATTTACTGATGTAAGTAGTCGTTACATGATCCAAGTCAGGGGCCTTTGGCGGCTCAATTATAACCCTGACACCAGTGTTGATGAGGTTGGGAATTCACCTCACAACACACAATAGAAGAAGGTACTTACTCATTCTATTTATTTATTGTATGCTGCATAGATGATATAGTGGCTAAGTTTATGATTTTCCATTACCTATGGTAAGTTGCTTTAGTCACGTAAAACGGATAAAGGCTAATAAGATTACCAAAGCGGTATATAAGGCGAAGGTTGGCAGGACTGGCAGAGGAATACCTAGAAGGACGTACATTGACCAAATTGAAGACGTCCTTAGAAAAAGCTTGCGATCTACTCTGAACCGCAGAGGGTGTATGAAACAATTGATAAATGGGGAGAAAGCAAAAGAAGACAGTACGTCAGGATCGAAGCAAATGGATCCTATAGTATCTGATTACTCCGGTGGGAAGTATGAGTTTACGTATGTAAGTATACAGAGCTAACATCAAATCTCCGTTATTCTAAAAGTCAATAATTAGGTAGGTACCCGTCCAATGTGTTCATCTACTTGAAAAACTTAAGCTGATTTAAAAACGTATAAAATTGTTATATTTATAATGAATATCAGTCAATTAACAATAAGTCATATCAAAAAAGTATAAAAGAAAATAAATAAAAAATAATAACTAAATTAAGTAAGTAATGTACAAGATGAAGTAAAAATATTAATCTCTCACAATACCTGAAGACAGTCTAACATAAAATTCTTAAATAGCCTCAAAGCCAAACAATTATTACTTCAGGAATTTAGCAAATTATAACTTCTTCAAGTTTATCTTTACGCATCACAATAATATATTTCATTTTCTATAATCGAATTTGTCTTCAATATTTCCATAACTATAATTTTTTCTCCGATTCAACCCGTATTCATCTGAATATTTTGTATTTCTCCCATCCTTTTCTTCATCCCCATTTATTTTTGAGTGATTAAAATGGTCACCATCATCTTTGTACTTTTTATAGTCAGATATGTAACCATAGTTTCCGTCGTTATAACCAGAATAGGAATTGTCACCTCCCAAATAACCTTTTTTATAGAATCCCTTATAGCTATCATCATTAAAATCTTTCTTAAAATGTCCATCTTTATCAATACCATCATAAAATGTAACACCTTTGTCAGAGCCCTTTTTGCTCCATTCTTCACCATATCCCCTACTGTATTCTTTTATAAAATAATGATTCTTTTTCTCATTCTGTGTTTTATCTTCCGATAAATCTTCATCCTGTTCAGATCCACTATTTTTATTTTTTTCGGAAGTTTGAATATGTCCATTATGTGATTCTTTTAGTTTTTCATCTTCGAGATAAGTAGATTCATTTGCTTTTTCGTAGTTTTCTTCTGCGAAATCTTTCACAGTTTCTTCTAATTTCACTTTATCTTGAACAGCAGATTCACCTAGATTCTCTTTGCTTTCTTTAATATGACCTGTGTCCTTGACGTCATCATTTATTTTACCATTTATCTTCTCATTGTGAATGTTGTCTTTGACAGTATATAAAACTTCTTTAATTACTTCGGCTAGGGGTTCTGCAATGTACGCAATATTATGTCTGATTTTTTCGTCGACATTGTCAGTTTGTATTGATTTTTCAGCTATCTTCACAGGCACTGTTTGTACTTGCTGTTGGTTGTTAGGTTTCTTAATAATATCTTCTTCTGATTTAACTTCATCATTGTCTGTTTCTTTTTCATTTTTATTTAAAATATTATTACCGTTGTCGCTGCTATATTTTGTTACAACCAAGTCTTTTGTTTCTTTATATTGTGATATCGTTTCTCCATCATCGTCGTTTCTTTCAGGGTCTTCAGCGTTTAACTCTTCGTTTATGTTATTGTTTACAAAAATATCGAATACCTCCACTTCTTTATCTGGATGTATCTCTTTTTGTTTTTCCGGATGAATTGATAACCCTGTGGTTCTTTTCCGAATAATATGCGCTGTTGTTGTTAGAGTGTGTAATGTTAAAAAGCCTAATATTAAAACAGGAATAAACTTCATGGTCAACTTGTACTCTACGAGGTCTTGAGTGAATCTAATTGAATTATCAAGCCGCAGTCCTACTTATAGATACAAATCTAGGTCCAAATAACTAGGGCTAAACTCTTAAGTAATATTTATAACTTTCCCACAGACATAACTATGGAATAAGTTGGCGGAGGTCTTTTTGTTGTTGTTGTAATTGTACGCTTTTTACTTGGGTGTCATTGATCTGTTGTGTAGCGACAGGCGTGTCCAGTGCTTCTGAAAATAGCATTCTTTCGATAATATTATGTTTGCTTTACTTTAAAAATTGCCTTTTTTAACAAAACTAAGGTAGTGCGATTACTTCCAAGACTTAAAGTTCTGTCTCTCCTAATATTTTAAAGGGAAATAATATAACATATTCTCATGACTATATCCCAAAAGCGGTCGTCAAATGTACATATATTTTTTTACTTGGCCGGACAAATGGGGAGCGCTGAAGGCTCTCACCCGGTACAACGTTTAAGACAACAAGCCTGAAGGTGCCCAGTTGGGCACGGAAGGAAAAATATTTGAAAGAATTAATCGAGCCTAGTGGGTCGATAGCGATAAGCGCTGCTTGAGGGAAAACGTTGACTACGCCGGCGGGGTCATTACAATCCATCACAAGATGAACTAAGTACCAACTCAATAGGTGTACAAGTACAAACACAATAGGTGGTGAGCCGTATCGCCGTCTATAATGGTCGAGCCAACTGTGTTAGTGAAAATTGCACTTACGATAAAAATAAGAGAAATAAGAGAGTTGGAAAATAATTCAAGGCTAACGCTTCCAGACTTAAGAATAACAAGACAAAAAAAAACAAAAGTGGTTATAATAAAATGTTTCTTCGATATAATTTGTTTGGAGGTTGAAGGTTAGACATAAATTGTATTTTTTTCTGTTAAATTCCATTGTCCACTTTTTGTTAACTTGTTAAAGACTTGTTAGATAAAATTGCAAAATCCAATTAGTTGCAACAAAAAATATGTTGTAAAATATTATTCTGTTCTCGAAGCTGCTGGAAGTCTAAGAGTCAAGAACAAGAACAGAATACGTACAGAGTCAACTGAGGGATCCTATTCAACAAGATTAACTATTAAGACATACGGTTCAAATATCCAACTTAGTACAGTCATGAGCAATATAATGTACCCACTTTAGGACTCTGTCGCACTAACATATTTGACATTCAGTGAGATTTACAGTTCCATTTGTCAAAAAAGTTAATGTGAAATGGTACGGTACCAAAGTGTATACATATTAATGCTCGTGACCGTACATACTTCAATACGAAGTTCTTATAGCTGCAAGTTGAGTCTTTTTGTCCAGTCAAGTAGTTAATGCCATTTGCAGCAAATCTACAAAAAATCACGTCAAAAAAAGAGCAAGTTGTGTTCTAGCGAATTGGGATTCCACCCATACTACCAATAGGACGAATATGAGTTGCTAATGATCGTGCAAAAACAATGATGATGCAAAGATTATTATGGGTGGAAGTTCCAGGCAATTGTGTCACAGCGCCGTGGTGGGCACTGCTGGGTCCCGTCCACGGAATAAAAGAGGTTGGAAAGGCCTTAACGCGCATTTTGTGAGAGAACCGCTGTCGCCGGTTCTCTACTGATTCTCAAATTCCATATCCACTTTACCGGTAATTATGTGATACGCTGCAATTTTATACTTTTCGTAAGATATTGCATACAAAAGTATTTTTTTGATAAATAGCCGGACTGTAGGTTTTAAGCGTTCCTGTGATAAGGGATCTCGTCTTCTTGAATAATAGTCGTTATTCGTTTATTTCCTTGCAGATTGTAATGTACAAGATGATCTTTTAATATATTATCGCGGAGCTTCGTGTGTCGTAAAGTTTGCGGACGAGTGGAGTGCAAAGTTGAAATATGAACTATTTGTTCATACTTATATGGCGCGCGTTTAGCGCTCACTGAGCCCTTCGAACCTGTTTCTTCTGTTCCGTGGTTCCGTCCCACTACTTTCTTCTTTCCTGTTCACTTTTCTTTAAAAGTAGAGTGAATAGGCATTTACTAGGCGTGTACCACCTTAGGCTGTATCTTCACTTCCCTTCAGACGAGATTGAGGTCGAACGCAAACCTATTTTGAATTTAAAAAAGTAACTAAGTACTAACTAGTTGGTTGTTTCCCATGTTGATTACATTATTATGTTTTTTTTTTGTCTCAAATGTACTTATTCGTTATTGTTATTAAGTGTTTACATATCACACTGTCATTGTTGATCTTTTTTTTCTTGAACACCTTTTGTTAAAAGTATGGCAACAGTTTTTGACAAACAGCCTTGTTCTTTTTCTTTTTTCATTTTCTTGTTTGACTGTAGGTTATTTCTGTCGGTTTGTGGCTGTCTGTTGATAGACAAACAGAAAACAGATAGCTAAATCAGAGCTAGATAAAATAGTGTTTTTTATTTATTTATTAGTAAAAATACATTCTTCTTTGCCCTTTCTAAGGAGAACTCGCCACCCCCACACCCTCTATGCCACCTTCTGACACTGATAGAAAAAACAAATCCGACGTCAATCACTCAAGTCATTCATCAAACTTAAAAACAAGCTCGAAAAAAATATAAAAAAAATTGTCGAAAAACCCGAAAAAAGTCAAACCATGTGACGATAAGGCTCAATGTTATTATGCTAGTAGCCAGAGGGCTACTCCTGGTAATGTTAAGCAGCTCGTTAATAGTTGCTTTTCTCAATAGCCCGGTGGTCGCCTTCACTGGACTTAAGAACTGGTCCAGAAAAGCACTCTACAACAAAATTGATCTCTGCACCCAATCTTGCTACAGCGAGATCATCCCAGGACTCTACCTCAGCAATGCCAGAGCAGCAGCCGACAAAAATGTCCTTAGACACCTTAACATCACCCATGTCCTCACAATTGAAGCACATCGCCTACCGAAGTCCACTTTCGAGGATTCCAACATTAGCACCCTCTTCATTAGGGCCTACGACACTCCTCAAACCAATCTGTTGCCCTACTTCCCAATGGCCAACGCCTTTATCAACGAAGGATTGCAGAAAGGAAATGTGCTCGTCCATTGCCATTTCGGAGTATCCCGCTCAGCCACCCTGGTCATCGCATTTATCATGGAGAAGTACCAGCTAGGATACGACCAAGCGTATAATTACGTGAGGCAACGGCGGAGGTTCATCAACCCGAATCCAGGCTTCGTCAACCAGCTCCGCGAGTATGAGCGGCTCAGCTATGACGTCAACGGACTCCAGAGACTCGAAGCCTACATGAATGTCAATGCAAGGAAGCACAAGTACAAAATCGCATCACTCGCCGCCATAGTGGTCGGAATTCTTGTACCAGTCGCTGTTTTGGTGGGTTGACACAAAAAATATAACTAATGTGTACAAATAAAAGTTTTCAAAATCAATGTTCCTTTTATTTTCTCTTTTCAGATTGTGACGAATTTGCCGAGTTGAACAAGGACAACGACAGATCAGTTAAATTTTAGTTTTATACGGTTTATAAGAGTTATAAGAATTAAGTAATTAAAGTCATCAAACAGTTCCTTGTACATCTAAAACTATTTTCCAAGACAGATTTAATTTAAATTCTTAATTTCATTGGCAATATTATTCATAATTTGTTAAGTACTTGAGAGCATTACCGACGTTCAAGCATAAAACTAATTATTGCTTGATATTTGGATCAGATATGTATAGAAACATGTTGCCACCTATATTGCTTCTCTTTATTTAGATCGGAATAATAATGGATAGACTCCGTGGTTTAGTGGTTAGAGCGAAAAAGTAAGATGGTTCCGTGCTTCGGAAGGCACGCTACTAGCCAAATCACCTCCACCAATCCGCAGTGGAGCAGCGTGGTGGAGTATGCTTCATACCCCCTCCGGTTGATTGAGGGGAGGCCTGTGCCCAGCAGTGGGACGTGTATAGGCTGTTTATGTTATGTCATCATGCTCAGTAACGTCCCCACTGCTGGGGCACGGGCCTTCCCTATGGATGGATAGGGAGAACGGGCCTTAAACCACCACGCGGGCCCAGTGCGGTGGTTATTAACGACTGCTAATGCAGCCGAAACCAACGGCTTAACGTGCCTTCCGAAGCACGGAGGAGCTCGAGATGAAAACTTTTTTTTGTGGTCACCCATCCTATGACCGGCCTTTGCGAAAGTTGCTTAACTTCAACAATCGCAGACCGAGCGCGTTTACCGCTGCGCCACCGAGCTCCTCAACGGATTTATGGTTTATGTTATGTATTACTTACTCAATAAAGCATAAAATGTCAAGTGTCATAATTAAATTAATGGCAAAAACGGTAGACTTATTGCTAAAAAAAGGTGTCGATGTTTTTGAGGACCGTCGTGATAATGTTCCCGTCGACTGTTTCGTAATAAAGGAACATATGTTTGCAATCTCGTCATGTAATATTAAACTTTCCCCAAATATTTTTGGATTGTCTAAAATAGATGTTGATGACGCGTGGGAAATAGAATAGATTATCCCTCTCTTTCTAATCTGTCTGAGAAATATTCGAGGTAGATAATCTCGGTTTAAACATAAGTACGTATTTATTTTGATCAGAATAATAGGTATAGTGGTAGAATAATGTAATAAAAAGTTGTTTGTAGTAAGCTGAGCTGTAGGCCATCAACGGGGTCCACAGGTGGCGGATAGTGGAACGGCCATCAGATATGATGGTTAGCTGCGAATATAAAAATAAGCAGTCCCCGACCAAACAGCGACAGGATTAGCAGAACGTAGTGGGTAGCTCACTGGGACGGGGTAACCTATAAAATGCTACTTAGGTTCTATGACGATCTTGTGACGTAGCAAGTAGGCGCCGCTACTTCAAAACCGCACCCCTGATGTCGGGCAGCAGCGGTATAAGTACTGGTTGGAGGCCGAGGAAATGGATTCTGGTAGGGCTCTAGCTAGAACATCACCGATTGAGAAATTGGTCGGTGTACTGCGGAACGGAAGGCGATTGGGGCAACCACCGTTCTACACGCCCTATCTATGGACTAATGGCGATTACTCCACCGACAAGAGCGCAGGGAGTAATAAAAAGGGTCATCATTTATTTATACCTAAAAGCAAAGAAAAAAGATGTATATGATCTATTATCCATGAAATCAGAAGGTTAAACGAAGGAAAATCTGTACAGCGCCATCTATATAAGTTTTAAGGAACGTAGCCTGGAAATTCTAATTGAAGAACTAAGTGCCCACACCTTACCAAGCTTTCTGTTCTTCTATCGAGTAGGTTGTGAGGTGGAGTACCAACCTCATCAACCCTGGTGTCGGGGTTATTATTGAGCCGCCATAGCCTCCTGACATGGCTCATGTAACGACTACTTACTTACATCAGTTAGTAGTAACCGGGATCAACGGCTTAACGTGCCTTCCGAAGCACGGAGCATCTTACTTTTGGAAAATCAGTTGATCAGCCTATAATGTCCTAACCAATCTAGGGATCACAAAGTATTTTTTGTGATATGTCCCCACCGGGATTCGAACCCGGGACCTCCAGATCGTGAGTCCGACTCCAGCCAAGTTATTAATGCCGTCTGCGGCAAATTCACAATAAGCCACGTCAAATAAGGTGAACACATTAAATAATACGAAAATTGAAGTACTTACAAGATTTCTTCCATAATTTGTTGTCGTCTGATCCCAGAATACTCCAAAAACTACCAATGCACTATTCACTGAGTCTTATTTATTAAACGATATTGGCCCCGATTCCTGGAGACACCGTCTAATTTTATTTTAAGTTATATCTGTCATTTTCATATCCGTCGAAAAGGAAAGAGACGGATGATTCACAGCTCTTAATTTTAGGAAGAATGAGTAAATTAATGTGTCTGGTTATTGACTGATGTAAAATTTTTAGACGGTTGGTTTAGATTTGTGCTTAAAATTGACGTGTGTTCCATAAATTTTATGCTTGTCGATTACCCGTCCCTTTCCTTTTCGGCGGATAAGAAAATGACAGATATAACTTAAAATAAAATTAGATGGTATTTACAGGAATTAGCACCATTATTAGGTTTAACACACTTTTAAATAAAGTTTTTAAGTTTTTGCTATGTGACGTGCACGAGATGTGGGTAGACTAATATTTTTTTCTTTTTAAAGGCTTACGGTAGAGGGAGTTTTTGGCCGGGACTCTTAGTCGGTTTCCTAACGGCTTAATATTTTTCTTCTGTCGTGTGGGTTGTGAGGTGGATTACCGACCTCATCAACCCTGGTGTCAGGCTCGTGGCTCATGTAACGACTACATACTTACATCAGTAAATAGTAATCGGGACCAACGACTTAACGTGCCTTCCGAAGCACGGATCATCTTACTTACGTGATCAGGCTGTAATGTCCTAACCCAACCCAACCTAATCGCCCACCCACTAATCCCAACCTATCTAAACCAGGGATCACAAAGTGGTTTTTGTGATTTCAACGGCCTCTGTGGTCCAGTGGTTGAGCGGTGGCCTCACGATCCGGAGGTCTCGGGTTCGAATCCCGGTGGGGCATATCACAATATAGTTTACTATCGCATCGATATTCGCTAAATGTGATTTGAAATATTAGGAGATACTTAATTGATGACAACAGAGAAAAACTTTGGCTGTAGTAAGTTAAATGAGGACATATTAAATATAAAATGCAATAAGAAAAATACAAATGTAATCAACCTGGTACACCAAAACATACAAGGAATATTGGGCAAGGAACTTGAAATTGAACTTTTTTTAAACAGTAATTGTGTTGATATTATGTGCGTAACTGAACATTGGCTAAAAAAACATGAGTTCGTTTGCTTCAATAATCACCAGGTTGCCAGCTCGTACAGCAGGGAGACGGCTATCCGTGGCGGTTCATTAATATTAGTACGTAATTGTTTAAAATATAAGGAACGAACGGATATTGTAAGTCTCTCAGTTGAGCGAACTGTTGAGCTAGCCTGTATTGAACTCAGCCGGCTTATTGTATTGAGCGTATACAGACCCCCCGCTTCATCTTATGATCTATTTGAGAAAGTTATTGATGAAGCTTTATGCAAATTATGTAATAAAAGCAAACATGTTATCGTCTGCGGTGATTTTAATATTGATATTCTGGAAAATTGCTCATTAAGTACTACATTCAAATCTTTATTTCTGTGTTATAATCTTGTAAATCTTTTTTCAGAACCAACCCGAATCACGTCACAGTCCGCGAAATGTATCGATAATATTTTTAGTAACTTAGAACCTTGTGATAAATTAATAATTAATAAATTAAAGTCAGATCACTGTGGTCAACAAATATCTTTCAACTTATTTGTTGACCGCTCACTGAAAAAGGATGTTACATGCAATCCCATATCAAGTAGTCGTTTAGAACAATTCAAAGATAATATGTCAAACAAATTACCAGAACTTCCTTACTGTGATGACCCAAATTTGTTATATAACTCCCTATTTAATCTAACAAAATCGGAATTTAATAAAGTATTTAAGGCAAAAACAATTAAGAAAGCAGACACACCAATTTTTAGTGACTGGGCGACGGTAGGAATTTATAAGAGTAGAAACAGGTTGTATGAACTTTACGAAGAAAGAACATACAATCATAGCGTAGCTTTTCACGACTATGTAAAACAGTATTCAAAAGTTTTCAAACGTGTTTGCGTTACCGCGAAGGCAATGTTTGTTAGCAGTAAAATTAAAGGTAGCTCAGATATTATTAAAATGACTTGGAAAGTTATTAATAGCGAAACTGGGAAAGTCAAAGCACGCGATCTCGAGTATCAATTACAAATTGACGGTAAACTACTCACAAATGATAAGCAAGTTGCTGAAGCTTTTGAAAAATTCTTTACTGACATTCCATTTTCGACTACCAAGGACTTGAAGTCATCTCCTGCACTCGCTCAATCACTTGTAAGGGAGCACATAGATACGTCCAAAGTAGATAAACTAACATTTACACACGTGAGTCCTAGGGACGTCTTAAGAGCTTTTAAATCTTTAGAAATCAAAAAGACTGCAGATCTTCATGGTCTCTCTGTTAAAGTCATTAACTCCGTGATTGATTGCATAGCTCCCTATCTATCATGTATATTTAATAAATGTGTAGACAATGGTGTGTTTCCAGATTTAATGAAGCACAGTAAAGTCATTCCATTGTTTAAAGCTGGTAGTACTTCTGACCCTACTAATTTTAGACCAATATCTATACTACCCACGCTTAGTAAAATATTTGAAAAAATTTTATTACTGCAATTACTTCAACATTTCAATTTAAACAATTTAATGTCTAATAAACAATTTGGTTTCACAAAGGGTCGCTCAACAACCGATGCTGGTGTTGAGTTAATAAATCATGTTTTTCAGGCTTGGGAGGAGTCCAAAGATGCTATTGGTGTCTTTTGCGACCTTTCCAAAGCCTTCGATTGCGTTTGTCATGATATCTTGATCGCGAAACTTCGTCACTATGGAATAACTGATAATGCCATCGCTCTTTTGGAGTCATACCTTAGTGGCCGCGTTCAGAGGGTTGATGTGCATGGCTCCAGATCGTGTGGATCTAACGTCACTATAGGCGTCCCGCAGGGCTCAATTCTAGGTCCATTTCTATTCCTAGTTTACATAAACGACCTACCTAGTCTTGTAAAACATGAGGTGGTGCTGTTTGCAGATGATACCTCCTTACTTTTTAAAGTAAAGAGACGACAAGATTCCTTTGACGATGTAAACAACGCCATTTCAGAGGTAGTGGATTGGTTTACTGTAAACAACCTGCTACTTAATGAAAATAAAACAAAATATGTTTATTTTACGTTATCGAATGTTAGTAGGCCCCTCGATTCTATTATTGTAAAAAATAAGGAATTGGACCTCACGGATACTGCTGTATTTTTGGGAATTACTTTGGACGCTAAGTTGCAATGGAGTCCTCATATTGATAAGTTGTCCAAAAGGCTCAGCTCAGCAGCATTCGCGGTCAAAAAAATTCGTTTAATAACCGATGTAGAAACCGCGCGATTAGTTTATTTTGCCTACTTCCACAGTCTAATGTCGTACGGCATCTTGCTGTGGGGTCATGCTGCAGATATGAACAGCATTTTTGTTCTGCAAAAGCGAGCCATTCGGGCGATTTACAAATTGGGACCCAAGATGTCACTTAGAAATAAATTTAAAGAAATTAATATTTTAACTTTGGCATCACAATATATCTTTGAAAACTTAATATATGTAAAAAAACATATAGGATTATTTGCAAAAAATAGCGATCGGCACATTGTTAATACCAGGAACAAAAATAAACTTGCTTTACAAGTCAGTCGATTACATAAGATTACTAAATCTTTTAAGGGGCAATGTATACGTTTTTACAATAAGATTCCCATTGACATTCAGAATTTGCCTTTCAACTGTTTTAAGACAGTAGTTAAACAAAAACTTTACAAAAAAGGTTATTATAAAGTTAGTGATTATTTAGAAGATATGAATGCATGGGATTAACTGTCTGAGAACTGATATTAGGCAGCTAAATTACTCAATTGTATACCAATATTTTATGTTTTATGTTTATTTTTTTAAAGAACGTCTAGGGCCCTGTGCCGAGGTTTTTCTTGCAGCTTCTTTTCCCCGGCTATACAGGTTGTGAGAAGCTGCAGTAGTTTTAGGCGGATGAGACGTTCGTTATGTAAAATTGACGATTCAAAGTGTAACTATGTTACCTACTGAATAAAGATATTTTTGAATTTGAATTTGAATTTGACGTCTAGAATACAAATTAACAAGATAAATTGTGTTTTAACCTTTTTAGATGTTTCAAACCCAAAGATGAATATTATAGAAGATATGGACTTAATGGTCACAGTGGACCAGCCCCCATATTTAATGATTTAACATATTATTGAGAATTTATGGACCCTCGTAGGCCAATAGCGATAAGCGCTGAAAGACGGAGAGATATATAATGATAACCCGCCTATCAACAATGGAAACTAATTTCAAAGTTAACACGAGTCGTTTAATAACAAAAAGACAGTCTGGAAATGGTCTTGGCACCAACTCGTTACCACTGACACTTAAATAATTAATTGCTTCTGAAAAGTCTAAATCTAATTGAGCGTCAAATTATAAATACCATCTATAAATAGATAGATCGCTTTGTAATGATACGATTGGATCTGGTTATGAAGGCAAGAGTTTGATACTTGTTCGTAAGTATTTAGAAGACAAATTGCAGTCACTTCTGATACGAAGTCCTAAGACGAATGTGATGAAACTGATGAACCGCATGGTGAAGGGTGGTCAATATTATCAATCAATCAATCAATAATACTTTATTGCACAACGACATATACAAAGGACATAAACATACGAATAAAAACATAAGTACAATAGGTGTATATTATATACCAATTGAAGAGTTATTTATTAAGGTTCCGATAAACGGAACCCTTATATTCGTCATGTCCGTCTGTCTATAAGACCTATACTGTTGAAACTTGGTAAGTAGATGTATTCTGTAAACCGCATTAATATCTTCACACAAAAATAGAAAAAAAAATGTTCTAAGTATGGGTTGCCCATACTTAGAACTGAAATTCAAAGTGTTTTTTCGTCAAACCTATACGTGTGGGTTGCACAACGCCATCTATATAGTTTTTGGATAAAGTAGCCTGGAATGTCCCTCATTAGGATCGTGGTATAAGAAAATCAGGTATGCTCAGTGACAGCTAACATTTCAAGGTTAGCCCAGCTGACGTCATCCCACCTTGCGGTGTCATTTTGGAAAAAATAAATTACCCACGACCAATGTTTTTTTACTTTGCAAGGAAATTCTGAACTTTTAGTAAAAGATTTAGTTACATATGTGACAAGGTTAGTACATAATAGTAATGAAATATATTAGTCAGTAATTCACTTATTTTTTAATACTTAAGTAATAAAATTTACGTCCTTGGAATGTTGGAGATATAGATTTAATGGTAAATCTTACGTCATCAAAGGGCTAGCAATGGCGGCTTGTCATAGGTTTGGGCATACCTGCGGGCTTAGCACCGAAAGCACGCGACTCTTTCTCGCCGCGACAGAGATCATCTGTCTCTTTCTGTGCAGTACTGTGAGAGAGTGACGGGTGACGTATATCGAGGCGAGAAAGACTCGCGCGCTTACGGTGCTAAGCCCGCTGGTTTACTTATACCATGATTAGGATATAGTTGTGAGCTTATGTTAATGCTCTTATGATTACATATGAACACAGACAAAATTCAAATCACATTCGAAATGCGAAAAGTCCAGTTGAAATCGAGCGCGAAATCATAATACTGTCTGTCTATAAATAAATAACCTAAAAATACGAACAGCTCCGAGTAGGTCGGAAATAGTATTGGTCATATATTTCCCTCAGCAACGTTTCCTGTGAACGTGGATAGTCCATTCAGAAGTCTTCTTTATTCACTTTTTTCTTTTTATTTATTCATTTAGGAATAACGGACTTTCGAATCAAATATAGGTACTTTATTGCCCACAAACAAATCACACATACATTTACAAAACATTTAGCAGCAGTATAAATACCATCGAAACGACAAAAAGAAGAATGGGTGGCCTTTTAACCTAACCTGTATTGGGCTGGTTTTCCCTTCGCGGGTTGGAAGGTCAGACAGGCAGTCGCTTCTGTAAAAAACCGGACCTGTCAAATCGTCAGGTTAGGTAAGCGGACCCTGTGAAAAACGGGGTAATACTAGGGAGATGATGACAAACGAGCGGCTTTATTGCTCTGAAGCAATTTCTACCAGGCAACTACTACCAGGAATCAGCCATAAAAAAACTTGGATGCGGGACGGTGCAACAGTAACAATACGTTAATATAATAACCATAGGTAATATTTATACAAATGCACTTTACGTTGCCAATTTAAAATATATTATGTGCAATCGGGTCAATTTTAAAGAAATTAAAAAAAAAAATAGCTACTAACCAAACTAGGGATCACAGTGATTTTTGTGATATGTCCCCACGTCGAATCCCGGTGGGGACAAATCACAAAAATCCCTTTGTGATCCCTAGTTTGGTTAGAACATTACAGGCTGATCACCTGATTGTCCAAAAAGTAAGATGATCCGTGCTTCGGAAGGCACGTTAAGCCGTTGGTCCCGATTACTACTTACTAATGTAAGTCGTTATACGAGTCGTGTCAGGGGCCTTTGGCGGCTCAATAATAACCCTGACACGAGGGTTGATGGGGTTGGTAATCCACTTCACAACCCACACGATAGAAGAAGAAGACTGTAGCTAGAGTTGTATAATAGTACTAAGTGACAAGTGTGACCTATTCAAAGATTAATCATTACAGAACCGATAAACAAAACAAACCTATAAAAGAGAAGACAAATGAGACTTGCTGTGACTGGATTGCTACTTTGTACTGCATCACTCAGGAATGAGGTAGTTCAAAAAGTTTCGTGCCTGTTCTTTTTAGATAGGTAACGTTTGATTTAGCTGTTGAAATTGAATCAATCACCTGACGAGTGCAAAGAGGTGACGAAGACTAATCTATCAACGATTCTAAATGGCAAACACATACATGTTAGACTGGGAACAAACCAAACGAAAATAAAACATGGGATGTTTTAATTAAAACACATAATAACGGGTTCTTACCGCGTATAAAGTAAGGAGGGGTAAGGATTTAATATCGGGAGTCTCTTATCCCTACTTTAAACGCGGTAAGAACCCGTTATTATGTGTTTTAATTATGATAATAACTGCGTAAACTTAAAACAACGTAAGGGATGTTTTACCTGCCTATTTACCCGGGCATGCCATAAAAATCGACATACATTGTATCTCTTATACATTGCAACATTATACCGGAAATTTGCTGATCACCAAAAATTTAAAACAAAATGAATTGATTTTTTGAAATTGGAAATGTCCTTAGATAAGGTTTAGTACGATCTACTCTGAACCGGTGTGCGTGTATGGAGCGATTGATGAATGTGGAGGAAGCAAGAGAAGTGTGTCAGGATCGAAACAAATGGAATTCTATAGTCTCTGCTTACCCCGGTGGGAAATAGGCGTGAGTTTATGTATGTGTGTATATTTGCTGATGACCTATTACTACTGCTCTTCATTTATTTAGCGATCTCTCAACAGTATAATTATCTTACCTCAATGATTCCGACCAAGTACTTAATGCCATCTGCGGCAAATCTACAATGGGTAAGTCACGTCAAAAAAAACCACAATGACATAACTTATATACGGCTGCGTACTTACTTTAGTAAGTAATAGACGGGGACGACTCCTTAACGTGCCCTCCGACGCACGGATCATCTTACTTTCGAACAATCGAATCGGGTGATCACGCTATAGAAGACGTCCAAAAATAGGGACCACAATATGATTTTTGTGATTAGTTCCCTACCAAGAATCGAACCCGGGACCTCCGGATCGAGAGCCTAACGCTAACTGAGCCAAGGGAGCTGTTAAATCAGAAGGTGGACGAATGACACTGAATTTCCGAATGATTTTATTACCATACATAAACAGCCTATAATGTCCCACTGTTGGCCACAGGGCTCCCCTCAATCAACCCTCCGGGGTATGGAGCATACTCCACTACGCTGCTCCAATGCGGGTTGGAGGTGTTTTTACGGCTAATAGTCGGGACCAACGGCTTAACGTGCCTATATGTATCTTACTTTTTCGGACAATCACGTGATTCAAGCCTGAAAAGTCCTTACCAAACAAAGGACAGTCTCACAAAGTGATTTCGACAATGTCCCCATCGGGAATCGAACCCGGACCTCCAGATCGTGAGCCTAACGCTCTAACCACTAGACCACGGAGGCTGTATCAACACAAATATAGTACATCGCTTCGCACAATCCTCTCGAATGATATTTCACCAGGGCGATATAACAGAGTCGCACCTGTACTGTAGGTAACCTCCATTATATTTAGCTCGCCAGAAATATCACGCCAAATTAATGACATAGTCAAATAATAACAGTTGATACACTCCTAAGCTACGTTCATCTATATCATTTAATGTCATACAGTTGTAAGATAATTTAAGGGAGTTTGATTCTGCCAACAAACTATTTTATAGTTTAGTGGAGCGTTTTTGTAATCATCATCATCAGCCCATTAACGTACCCACTGCTGGGGCCCGGGCCTTCCCTATGGATGAATAGGGAGAACGGGCCTTAAACCATCACGCGGGCCCAGTGCGGATTGATGGTTATTAACGACTGCTAATGCAGCCGGGACCAACGGCTTAACGTGCCTTCCGAAGAACGGAGGAGATCGAGATGAAAACTTTTTTTTGTGGTCACTCATCCTATGAACTGATTTTGTAAAATAGAATATAAATAATTCATTTTAGATATAAGTAGGTATAAGTACATAGTAGGAGTGAACATAATAATTAAACCTTATTTCTAATGAACTCATCAAACACAAACCCGTTATTGAAAACCGCATCAAAATCGGATCATTAGTTTAGAAGAAAGGTGGGAACATTACTTTGCACAAACGCACCCACAAACATCTCTCACCCTAAACGCATATACCTGCTCCGTTCCGTCGTGGGTAAAAAGGGACGTCAGAAGACTAGGTAGGACTTCGGAGGGCTAGGTAGAACGCTTGCCTCTCACTTTGATGTCGCAGGTTCGAATCCAGAACAAGCCTAAACCAATGATTGTCGAATTTATTTTCGAATTCATGTTTAGATCATTAAATTATTATGAAAAAAAAACATCGTGAGGAAATCCACATTCCCGAGAAATACATTTTCGGTAAGTGACTTAATCTATATTGGGCTGGTTTTCTCTTCGCGGGTTAGAAGGTCAGACAGGCAGTCGCTTCTGTAAAAAACCGGACCTGTCAAATCTTCAGGTTAGGTAAGCGGTGCTTGTTAAAAACGGTTATAATGCTAGGAAGATATTATTACTGTCGTAGAACAGATACGGTCGATTTTGACTTGTTACTTTGAAAAATTCGGATGCCCTCCAGCGCCATGACGTGCTGAATTTATTTTTATGATTACGTTACTTAAAAACATTTTTCAAATTAACAAGCCAACAATCGACCTTGCCTTTTCGAATGTGATTTTTATAAACAAACCTCGCATACAAGTTAGTTCGAATCCAGGACAAAATTTGTGGTCTCAATTTTAACCGAAATGAAATTAATTCATGGAAAATGATTTGTTTAAATCACATCAGAATGTATTTTTTTAAAAAAAGCGCTTACTTGGTCGGCTGTAAGTGACTTATTTACTGCTACTACTGTTTTATTTATACTATGTCGATAACGAGGAACAACAAAGAAGAACTTGGCACTGTCAATCCGATATTTCGCTAGTTTACGCTTGAAAACTCGAGAAACCATTAAAGCTTCGTGCTTGTGATTTTATTACTACTTACTTGTATCTCGCCTCCGTGGTGTAGTGGTTGGAGCAATACCGATCCGGAGGTCCAGGTTCGATTCCCGATGGCGACACTGTTGAAAATCACTTAGTGAGACATTTGTTTGGCTAGGACATTGCAGGATGAGTCGCCTGGTTGTCCGAAAAGTAAGATGATTCCTTGCTCCGGAAGACACGTTAAGCCGTTGGTATCGGGTTACTAGCCCAAATGCCTCCACCAACCCGCAGTGGAGTATGCTCCAGACCCCCTCCGGTTGATTCAGGGGAGGCCTGTGCCTAATAGTGGGACGTATACAGAATGTTAGTGACATCGTAACGAATACTAAGGGGGATGATTCAGACCATGATCCTGAGTTAATATCAAGTGGAATTTTCCATCGCATAATTCGTGTTTTTTTTTTGTAACTTTTTTAACCACTTGATATCAACTCAGAATAATAATTATGGGCCGAATCATCCCTCAAAGTTATCTATTAAAGTTATCTATTTATTTACATAAATTTCGCTGGTTGACTACAATGTGGATAGGACATTTTGTGTTGAAAATATCTCCCGTAATTAGGAGGGTTCTTTATAGTCCAGTGGTTGAGCGTTGGGCTCACGCTTCGGAGTTCCCGGACTCGAATCCCGGTGGGGACATATCACAAAAATCACTTAGTGAACTGCAGTTTGGTTAAAATATTGCGGGCTGATCACCTGATTGTCCGAAAGTGTGATGATTCGTACTTCGGAAGACACGCTAAGCCACTGGTTACTTGAGTCATGTCAGGGGCCTTTTGGCGGCTCAGTAATAACCCTGACACCAATATTTTATTGGTGACTATTATAATTCTACCCACACCAATATAAATTAAACGTCTCACTAGAAAAACTTCATTGGTGCTAATTCCTGTAGACACCATCTAATTTTATTTTAAGTTACTTATACCTGTCATTTTCTTATCCGCCGAAAAGGAAAGGTCAATTACCCAATCGACAAGCATAAAATTTATGGAACACACGTCAATTTTAAGCACAAATCTAAAACAACCGTCTAAAAAAATTACATTGGCTAATAACCCGACAGTATCACGTCAAACGGTTTGCATACCAGCGAGATACCTTTTTGATTTGCCCGGGTTATTCATTTATTTACTCATTCTTCCTAAAATTTACGGCGGATAAGAAAACGAAAGGTAAGTATAACAAAGTAAAATTAGGAGGTGTCTGAAGGAATCGGGGTCATTATCAACTTAAAAATGACAATCGCCAGTACCCTCGACAGTTTTTCAAGCGAAAATATCAGCTGGAGCTGTAAAATGATGGAATAACAAAAATATCGTGTCGTCCACATACCACAGTGTCGCGTCACGCGGGCAGAAATAGATCAAATTATTTCAACGGTGTTGCCAGACGTTGTCAATAAAATATGGGCTATTTTCAACTGTGGTCAAGTGCGTAAAAAGTTTGTCTATCTCTTAGGCTACGTACTGATAGGTCGGTTGATACTTCGTGGAGTAGAATTGAATAAGGGCATTTTCACGTGTGCACTATTTCGACCCGAGTCCATGGAATGATCGGAAGTGGTCATAAAACTATTTGTATGGTACAAAACACAAATTTAATCTTTATGAGGTTATTTATAATGTGTTATCTTCAAAACAAAACAACGTAACTCATAATAAAAGGATTCATTTAATTAAAATATTGTTCACAGTTGTTCGAGTTTGTAGTTTAAACAGTAAAAAACAATAATTTATTACAAAATACAAAATCCTTGTTCTATTACATTCATTTGTGCGTTGTTATTTACTCGTAATTTAAATAATAAACAAATTAACAAATCGTTAAGTAACTAAATACTAGTAATCTCATAATCAGCACTTAAACTAAGAGATTCGTTGTCTAAATTAAAGAAATCGTTAATATATTGCTGTAAATTATTTTACAAACTACAATTTTAATATAAAAATATACTTACTTATTTAAGTAATTACTCTAAAGTCTAAAATTTTTAACGTTACTGTAAAAATTCTAGAAAAAAATGTATCCATTTGTACAATTCTAAATGTCTAATAATCTCAAATGTCACTTAAAATGTATATTTAATTAATAAAATAGATTAAAAGATTCACAAATTACAATTAAAAATTAAAATTGTATTACAAAATTTTATTTTAAAATTTAAGGCACTGTTTTTCCCTTGTAAAGTTATGTTATGTACAACAATGTATGTACATAGACTTTTAATGCAATTAAAATGTAAAATGTAAATGCATTTTAATTATTGTACTTAAATTTACTTGGAAGACATTACAATATGTACAATGACGTGTCTTTTTCACTCAAAATGATAACAAAAATGTACTTTAAAATTCTTAGCAGACTTAATTTAGAATTTTAGAATTAGTTTTACAATTAATCAGTCTAAGACAAAAGATTGACAACCATTTTGCACCATTAAATAACAACCAACGACTCTTGTGATTCCTAAATTAATCACTTAAATATATTTTCATTTATGTAGTTTAAATTCTTGTGACAGTTATTGAACGGAACATGCGCGCAATTAATTTCTTTGTTAAAAATAAAAAATAGAAAGATGATAAACGCAAATAATGTTTTGATATTTCACAACTACATAAAACAAAATTATGAAAATTTATCTGAATTATAACTATTACAATTTTCAATCATAATAATTCAAATATTTTTGTATTATCGTACAATTTGTCAGAAGATCAATAAAATTGAAATTAACAAAATTAAACGCACAGTCATGTAAAATCGAAACAAAACTTATAATAATGTGAAGAGTATTCTGAATGCAGGACTACTGAATCATTTGGAGGTATTGATTCTCTTCATAAAACGAAGATAGGGATGTTTGGAGATCGTTCACAACCATATTGTCACCACCTTGGATTGGGTGAGTGGTACTAGACACCATTTCAGAACTCTTCCAGTTTTCACAGTTTTCCACGTACTCAAGAGTTCTTTGGTACGTTTCTTGTCGCATTGTATTGTTTGTCTGATTCTTCTTTCTTCCATTACTTGCTTCTATCTGAGATTGAGATATGTCCCACACTTGGACATCGGCTTGGTTGTTACTCCTCAAACTATTCATACTACAATCTGTCTGTTGGTCCTTTATCTGGTTGCAATTAACCCTCACTCCATTAGGTTTCTGGCTACCAGTAGACATGTTCACTGAATTCTGAACCGATTTCTGCATGTTGTGTTTGTTGAACTGGTTGCCTGGATAATCCCACTGGTTGTAAGGTCGTTGATGATTATAATACTGGTTATTATTCATCATTGTTTGGTTGTATTGGTGGTTGTTCTTTGGAGGAGGCGGGCCCATAACGCTTGCATTGTTTACTACAGAACTGTACGGAGGTGGTTGAGGGTACTGCATGTTTTGACTGTACTGATTTTGTTGCATATTTTGCATCGGAGGTTGGTTCTGTTCACAGTAACTGTTCATCGCCCCTCGAGTCATGTTTCCACTGTTATCAACGCTCATCACTGATGATCTAGACATCTGCATTGGATGCATGGGGTTTTGCTGGTAATTTTGAGGGTAGATGACTTGGTTGTTCATCTGATTGAAATTCATGTTCTGATTTGGCATAGGCATTTGATTCTGATTAAACTGTTGCATCATTTGGTATTGTTGCATGTTTTGACTCCTCATCACGTTTTGCTGGTTCATCGGTGGATTCTGGATTGGGTAGTTTGGTGGTTGATTAAAGTTCTGATTCTGGAATTGATTAGGAACGTTATTAAAATTCTTATTAGGCATTTTCGGATTACAATTCTGCCTATTATTCATGTAGTTTGGAGGGACTGTTGCCATTTGTGGCTGATTCATAACAGGCATTTGAGGTTGTTGATTCATATTCATTATCATATTCTGGTTTGGATTTGTCATCTGATTTTGAGGATTCATCGGCGGGTTCATAGCTAGGTTTGGCATGTTTTGCACCATGGGACTTGTCATGCCTTGAGCCATCGGACTCTGAAGACCAGGATGCATGGGACTCGGCATTCCATGGCTCATTGGACTGTTAATATTCTGAGCCATGGGACTCGCCATATTAACCATAGGACTGGCCATGTTTTGAGACATTGGGCTTCCAATGTTGTTGTGTCTAGGACTCATCATAATCTGATTCGGCATCTGTGGACTCATCAGACTTTGCATGCTTTGTGGGCTCATTGCGTTGTGTTGAGGAGACATAACGCTCATCACACTTTGCGGGCTCATAACATTATAAACGCTCGGTGGACTCATAACGCTATGCGGCATGTTATGAGGACTCATTACACTTTGTGGGCTCATAGCACTGTGAGGAAGACTTTGAGGACTTAACATGCTATGGGCCAAGCTTTGAGGACTCATGACCATCGTTTTTGGACTCACCGCAGGAGTCTGTTTTTGAGGTAGAGGATTGTTCACTCTCATTCTATTCGATTGTTCAGTCTGATTAGCTGCCATTGTCTGTAATGACTGCAATGGATTATTCGCTGGGACGTTATTAGCCTGTGGCTTAGAAACCTTTTCACAATTCTCAGTGTTCACTTCAGGGATGACTTGCTCTTGCAGCGGAGGGTTCTTGTCGTCAGGTGACTTAGCAGCTAGAAGCGAGCCACTATTCCCTGACATACTAACGTCTAACGACCTTAAATCGACTGGAATATCACTTATATTGAGATCACTTCCTATGGCACCTAGGTTTTTGAGTAGAGAATCGTCACTGGTCGCTACGTCACTGATTTTATCACTGGAATTGTTAGTTTGTGGTTCATCGGCTTCTTTGGTTGCACTGTCAGTGTCTTTAGATTCAGGTTCGGGGTTAGTGGAGTCGGTGGGAGCTGGTGCTACCGATTCGGTTCCCAATATTGATTGGTTAAGATATTGCATCATTTCATCTGGTATCACCAGCTTGTTCTCCACCATTTCTCCTTCCGCGACCTGTGGAACAAAACAACATAGATAATTTAAATACATTTACTCTGGAATATAAGTACACTTAACTTCTCGGCTTAACTGGGTGTGAAATTAAAAAAGAATGCTTCAAAATACTAAAGTATTATTACTTTTCCAATATACGAGGAACAATAGGTTAATTTTTGACGCGTCTTTTGTTTGGAGCAGCGTGCTGGAGAATGCTCCATATCCCCTCCGATTCATTGCGGGTACACGTGACTCCACCAATGTGACGTATATGGGTTATTTAATGTAGGTTTGCTTCAAATACGTGAGCGACATGCTAGTAACACTTATTGCATCATTGTATGCCAACTCCGCTATTAATTGACTTATCGACGCCTAACCCTAACCTTGGATCAAGAAAGCCAAAGAAGCGTTATCGCAGTGTTTAGTGATGTATGTAAGCAAGATGTAATAAAAGGGAGATTTTTGGAAATTCAACCCTTTATAGATTGGGGATGAAAGAGATTCCAGTCTTTAGAACTCTTTACCTGTTCAAGATTGACTTCTTGGTTGGGGTGGTGGACCTGCGCAGTGGTGATGAGCACAGTGCCAGTGGAGTTGGACCGCGAGTCCTTGTATGTCGTCGAGTCGTGGTCATCTTCTGTCTTGAACGGGAAAGGTGCGTCGCCCTGTATACAATTAAAAAAAAAAAAACATTAAAAAATCGAAAAAATATCGTAACAAGCGAAGTGCTACTGGCATGCTATGTAAGTAGTAAATATTATGCGGTCCATTAACGTAAGCATGTATATTGACCGAATATCGAATGAATTCTCCCCTTTTCTACCTCAAATCTTAGAACGATTTGTTGAAAAGTAAATCAGCTGGCTTTCAAAGACAAGTACTGACCACATCATCAGTGCCACATGGATACGGCTGGTAGCTCTGCGTCTGGTCGCTCAAGTTGGACTGCTCCGACAGTCTCCGGGCTTCCTCCTTTACCTGCACGGTGGGGTCCAGCTCTAACGCCAACTCCTCGGCTCTTACTTCTGAGCAGGTCACTCCTCGAAGTAGAACCGCCTGTATGAAGAAAAAAAACATATTTTTTATTCTTAAATTAAAACGTCTGCTATTTTATTAAGCACATTTGTAAGAATTCGCCCGCTTATCTAACCTGAGGATTTTTATAGAAGCGACTGCCTATCTGATCTTCCAAACCGAAGGGAAAACCAGCCCAATACAGGTTAGGGCACATACATCCGAAACTCATTTCTCGGGAATTTATTGGATAGCTATAAGTTTATTATTATCATCTGTCTGTGCCATTTCTCAATTTCTGGGATTGGCTCTAATCATTCATGTTCTGTGTTTAATTTACCATCTAGTCAAAATCAGCCAAAAACTCATTCACTTTATACAATTAATTATTGATCTACCTACTCCACTCCAATCTCATCAGTCATCCCGTGATCATGGCACTTGCAACAGTGTCGAAATGTCGGGAGTCTCATATTCCTGATTTAAACGCGGTAAGAACCCGTTATTATGTATTTTAATTAATTAATTATTGAGTTGAGGCCATTTCGTTTTCAGGGTATAAAATATCATAGATAGCATATCTTCTAGTCAAATCTAGATGCGCTACTGTCTACTAAAATAAAAAGCGAGTAAACTGGGTCGTCTAGAAAACAACATACCTGATTGCCTTGAGATGTTCTGACAGCTTGCACGGCAGCTAGAGCTGATGATGGAGCTGGAGCGTACCCCACACATGATACTTGACTAGATCTGTGGAGAAATTCAAAAATCTTACAATCTTCATCTTATAGGAGTAGTAAGGTTCATGCATGGCTATCTTCAACAACCCGTAATTATACATTGTTTTAAGTTTACGCACATTAATTAAAACACATAATAACGGGTTCTTAGTGCTTTTAAATCAGGGATGTGAGACTCCCGATATTCCCGTGATCATGGCACTTGCAACAGTGTCGAATCGATATACCAAAACCTTAAACATTTTTAGATTTGGATGAAAATTAAACAAATCTTATGTAAAAAGTCTATCAAATAACGGACTTACCTTCGACTGCTATCGGGTGAGAGCTGATCATAGACGGTGGTATGTTGGGAGACTAGTCTCTGCGGCCCGGCGACACCCGTGGTCGTGGCTACCGCTCCTGACACCACTGATGCCTGACTGCTCTTCCGGGAAATGTCTGATGATCTGGAAGAAGAAAAAAATATGCGTACAAATTTGACACGTGATTCGTGAAATTGTTATCAGAAAACTCCACACTATAAAGAAAAGAACGTTAACGCAAATAAGAGAAGTTAATGAAACGTTATATTATAAAATGCTAGTCAATCATATCTCAACAAAAACCAAAACTTAACAATATTTAAGTTTGGTTGACAATAACTGAGTCAGCGACAGAAAAACAAAATGCTGATTTGAAAAGTTGTTCTAAGATTTTTATCCCAAATTATTGGTGGACGCTACTTTTTATAATTACACTCTGGGCGCCATCATACTCGCGTCAGACAGAGTACAGCGGGGCGGAACGCAAGAGCGAAACCATTGCCCTATTGTTACCTAAAAAAGTAGCATGGAGAATTAATGCTACACCGACAAGAGCGTAACTGTTAAATTAGTGATTCTGTCTATTTCAGTATTTCAGACACAATTCTTGTACTTTTATTGTTTATGCGAATAAATAATATTTCATTCATTTATTCTAATTTCATTATTTTAGCATAAATGAACTTATAACCTACCTAGCACTATATAGACTGCTCCCCGACGATATCCCGGAGTCTCGTCTCGTGTTTGGCAGACCTGTCTTCAGTTCCACCGCCACACTCGTGTTGCCCAGTTCCGTTCTTCCTGGCATTGCACCACCTGAAATGAGGTAACAGTTTTTTTAGACTTCTGTGTTGTATTAACACAAAATTGTGTGTGTTATTCAAAGATTACGATAACGATGCTTCTAGTTAAATTTCTGGAAAATCTCTGACAAGTGCAAGCACACACGTGCCAATGTCGGGCACAGGCATCCCCTTAATCAACTGAAGGGGATGTGGAGCATACTCCACCATCCTGCTCCAGTGAGGGTTGGTGAAGGCGTTTAGGCTGGTAGCCTAGGACCAACGGCTTAACGCGCTCATGAATAAATATATAAATATAATTTTTGTTCCTGTAAAAGAAACTTGCATCCAAGGCTAGTTTCCAACTAGTCAAATCAGTTACTTTTTACTAAACATCAAAACACAAATTTGTATGAAAAAGCACACTGTTGTCATAGAAAAACGTGATAAATGTCGGACTTTTTCTTGATTAAAATTCATACAGTTCTAGATCTGTCTTTGTTCAGTAATCAAAATTTTATATTTTTTCTTGAACCTAGTACACGAACCAATTTGATAATTATAATGAAAACTACAAAAGATTTAATAACCGTCAGAAACTATCCGCAAAAAGGGTTTTCAATCATTTTATTTATAGATGAAGCGATTTCAGCTTGTCTGGTTCAACTGTTATCTACCGTGCTTTCATCACATATACCCAACATTAACTATCTATCACCAAGAATCTCCAACATCTCTCTTTATTTAAGAGCTGCGCTCTTGTCGGTGTAGTAATCGCCTTCAATACTCCATAGATAGGGCGTGTAGAACGATGGTTGCCCCAATCGCCTTCCGTTCCGCAGTACACCGACCAATTTCTCAATCGGTGATGTTCTAGCTGGAGCTCTACCAGAATCCATTTCCTCGGCCTCCAACCAGTACTGATACCGCTGCTGCCCGGCATCAGGGGTGCGCTTTTGAATCTCCAACATACCTCCTCCCAAATCCGCAGCATGAGAAGGCGGCATCAGTCGTCCGACTCCCATCTTGTTTCCGAAGCGCGGCGTGTGGTGATGAGCACGCGGCTCGCCTATCGCCACCATCGCTCGAAGCATCAGAGGCAGCTGACCCACCTCGCCCACTACTTCCTGTTCCACCTGGAAGAAAGAGAAATATGATTGTTAGTCCACCTTTGATCATGCTAGAGAGAACAGCCTCCGTGGTCTAGTGGTTAGAGCGTTAGGCTCACGATCTGGAGGTCCGGGTTCGATTCCCGATGGGGACATTGTCGAAATCACTTTGTGAGACTGTCCTTTGTTTGGTAAGGACTTTTCAGGCTTGAATCACCTGATTGTCCGAAAAAGTAAGATGATTCCGTGTTTCGGAGGGCACGTTAAGCCGTTGGTCCCGGCTATTAGCCGTAAAAAACACCTCCACCAACCCGCAATGGAGCAGCGTGGTGGAGTATGCTCCATACCCCCTCCGGTTGATTGAGGGGAGGCCTGTGCCCAGCAGTGGGACGTATATAGGCAGTTTATGATCATGCTAGATAACAATCATCAAAATTATGGAAATAAATTGAAAAAGCCACACCACCACCACGTTGGTCTAACAGAAAGCTCAGTGAGGTGTGGGTACTCAGTTCATCTTGCGATGGATGTACCTCTGACTACCCCAATTGGGATATAGTTGTGAGCTTATGTTATGTTGAAATTGAAGAAGCGAAGAAAAATAAAATGAGGTTTTAACCTCTCAGTATTTACGAAGAAGAAATGCTTATTTCTTATAACAATGGACCGAGATTAGTTAAAAAAGAGTTAAATGCTAATGACGATGAAAAGTAGGCTAAAGTTAGGGTTATTGTTCGAAAACTAGATGCACATCTGATATGTGAAAGCTGTATATGTTTTTGCGCGTTTGACCACAATCTCACCTGATGGTAAATGACATTGTGGTCTAGGGTGGTTCACGCTCGCCTAGCAAATGTCTCTTCACTCTAGCCTTGAAGACTTCCAGATTATAACGAGTTGGAAAAACAGACGACGGCAGACGGTTCCAATCCGTCGCTGATCGCATCAAAAAGGAAGAGGCGAAACGTTCAGTGATCATTACCATTCATTTTTTCTTCTTTTGAAAATTGACTGTCGACTGTCATAATCGTCTGTAACATGGCCAAGGACCCAGAAAAGAAATAGTTACTTACATCTCCATCTAGCCTAAAGTAAGGAGCGCCATTTTCGTCACTAAACCCTCCAAGATCTGAACCACCGAAGTTGAGTTCGCCACCACACTGCGCCAACTGAAATAAAAAATCCAATTAGTTTTCACTTCACGTAAAACGTTCTTCTACAAGTCTTCAAGGTTCCATCCATTGATATCCAGTATTAAATTTTTCGGAAGTGTATGAGACTACTTTAGAAATCTTTCCTTGTTTCTGTAACCTTTTTTAATTCATTCGACTGGATTTAGCAAATGGGCTTTGTCTCTAACTGCATTCAAAACTATATTTAGTAAAACGCCTAGATATATATCATTTCACCTACATCTTATATTGACCTCGTCGTAACACAGCAAGCAACAAAGCTTGATTGACCACATCATAATAATGACAATACAGTTAAGTGTAAAAAGGTACAATACATAAGGTAGGTTACACAAGTCAACTATCAATTGCGTCTGATAGGTATTCGTTCCAAGATGAACGAAGAAAGAAGAGAGAAGAAAGAAGACAAAAGAAAGAAGAAAAAAAAACATATAATTTAGAAATATGTAGGTAGGTAGATGGATTATGATGACCTGCATAGTCACGTGTTATCAGCCCGTTATCCAAATTCCATTATTACAGTTTTAAGATGGACACAAACACACAAATACCTCTAGAGTATTACCAAACACATACCTGATGAGCCGGAGTATGCAGCCCATGTGGTATTGGCGAGGCTGGACTCTCGCTCTTGACGGAGGCAGATGACGTATGACCTCTGACTCCAGTCGGCACTCCACCTTCCTCCGAGCGAGGTGACGATCCAGCGCCACCTCCACCGGATTCTGCTGAATCGTCGCCTCTACTGCAACCTGTTGGAATAAATGGTTGAGATTGAGGACTTGAAGTTGTTGTCAAGAATGGGATCTTAAAAGTTCATCATCTAAGACCCTATTTCACGTATAACGTAAGCTCAAGATATATCCGAATTGACCCCAATTGGGACATATCCAGAGGTACATCCATTGCTAGATGAACTAAGAACCCACACCTCACCGAGCTTTCTATTAGACCAATGAGGTGGCGAGTCGCAATTAGCAAAATAATATCTGACATATAGTT
Organism: Pectinophora gossypiella; assembly: GCF_024362695.1. Classification (NCBI taxonomy): domain Eukaryota; kingdom Metazoa; phylum Arthropoda; class Insecta; order Lepidoptera; family Gelechiidae; genus Pectinophora; species Pectinophora gossypiella. The sequence goes on along the minus strand of NC_065427.1, from coordinate 6,685,081 downwards.
AACTCAAAATCTAATGGTGTCAATTATTCCTAAGATAGAAATAAGTTTGAAGGAGCAAAGTATGGACATACAAATGAGGAAGATAAAATTGCCTAAACTATTGATACAACAATCTTTCTGCCTGGGCAGGAAACAGTAAAAACGAATACTTAGGCCTTTCAGCAGTGGAATTATATCGGCTACCGAAAAATATATTATCTACAAACTTACCCTTATGTTTCTTGCTAGCGTAAAATTCAGCGCCATGAACAGTCTTAACGTGTTTCCTTAGAGACGACGGGTCTGTGTACCTCTTCGTGCAACCAGGAGCCTTACACACGTACGGTTTCTGGAAGTGAATAATTAATAAAATAATAATTATCAATTATTATTATTTTTTAATGACACACACAATTTAGCTTTTTGATTCCCGTTTTACTACACTGCGTCAGCTAAAACTCCGAAGATACTTACCTCATTACTATGTGTCCGATTCTGATGTTTAGCGCGATCACTGGCGTTGGAGAAAGCCTTAGCACAACCAGGGTATTCGCAGGTGTACGGTTTCTCCCCTGTGTGACTGCGGAGATGAGTCTTCAAGTTTTCCAGGCGGGAGTAGGCTTTGCAGCAACCTTCAAACTGGAAACAAAATTGATGATGTTTAATGTCATTAAATTATTTTTAAGGGTAAGTGATGATCATAATGATGATACTGATAAAGTAAGATTAAAAAACACAGCAAAAGAAATATAGTAATATAATGTGAAGTCACTTAAATTTAAAAAGGGACATTGAGTATAGTGACAAATGACGATGTTACCAAATGTTTGTTAGTAAGTAATAAAGATCTGAACGTAAGTAGGATTGGGAATTAACAGAAAATAAATAATTAGCTTTCAAAACTGAATAATGGAGGCACGCATATATCAGGTTCGAGGTAACAATCGAAACGAAATAAACTATCATGGAAAGAATTTCATTTTCGTAGCACGGCACCCTGGAAATATACTCACAGTACACTTATGAGGTTTCTCGCCAGTATGTCTTCTCATATGGACGACGAGCATGTACTGGGCTTTGAAAGGCTTTTCATCCCTGGAACATCCGACCCAGCGGCAGACGAAGGCTTTCTTACTGGCATGGATGTGGTCTGTGTTGATGTGCTTCACTAGGTCGTCTTGGGTTGGGAATTCTAGTTTGCAGTCAACCTGGAACGGAGAAAGGATAATATAATTATACAAGGTTCTTTAGAGGATTAAAGGAATATGATAATCAGGATTGGTACTTATTTATTATACCTAATGCAAATTCAATTTTGTTCATAAAAGGAACACAGTTTTTTGTCGTTTAGAAACTTTTATCATCAAATTAGTATAAGTGAATAATGCTTAACTAGTACAGTCATGAGCAATATAATGTACCCACTTTAGGACTCTGTCGCACTAACATATTTGACATTTAGTGAGACTTACAGTTCAATTTGTCAAAAAAGTTAATGTAACATGGTACCAAAGTGTATACATATTAATGCTCGTGACCGTACATAATGACTCTGACAACACTGTGAGAATAATCCTTTTGATTGGTGATGTTGGTCTTGGATCTTAGGTGTCACACAAGGTTAGAATGAATAGCAATGTTTTTTATCCTTCTCAAGGTTTAGCAACGAACTCTGTTTCATAATTGGACACTCTTAGCAAAGATTTCGATAATATTCTAGCTTTTGGTCTCTTGTTTGTACAATCTATATTTCTTATCTCTGATCGGCTGGAAGAAATTGCTGTAGAGCAATAAATCCGCCAATTATGCTGTTATCTTTCTTATGTATGTTTTAGAATGTTTTGCGTGTGTGTGTGCAATAAAGAATATTTGATTAATTGATCGTCTTCTTTTGGTTTTGTCTCCTGGAACGTAGAAAAACGGCAGCTTCAAACTTACCCAATGACAATTGGTCTCAATGAAGTCTCCTGGTTCATCCTTGGAGTCCAGCCCGTCATGGACGGTGCTCTCAGCTGCTGCAGATAGCGGTTTGTTGCTGTGCATGTTGTCTCGAGACATCAAGCTCTGTGGGGACTTGCGTTGGGTCATCGCTGTTGATGCGCTGTGGAAAACGAGAGAATGGTTTTGTTTTAATAACGGTTCGGTTTATGTTAATGTTGTTTACTGTTATGTTATTTACTGTTTCCTGGGTGGTTTCTTTTAAGAGTGACTTACCCACGCTGAAGCATTTTAAGCAGGTGTTGGTGAGGCAGTTCTAACTACTGTAGTGTAACTTTTTTGTGACTAACTAACAAGTGAGCCTGAGCTGCCCGAATAAACGCATATATCTTATCTTATAATAGGATCGTGTTTAACGACAATTTCAGCTGTTTGCAAGTGACGATGTGACCTGAGCTTACCCAGCAAATTGACATTCAATAGCCCTGAAAACAATAATTTCTTGGTTCTCAAACTAGGATTCTCTAAAATATAGCAAATTGATACCCGTCACTTTCCGGTTCATCATATCCGATTGATTTTACATCAAAAGTGGCTGCAAGTCGACTTCTGATTACTTGTAATTTGGTAAATTAGCGAGAAACGACCATTATTTATTAAATCGTCATCATCAGTCAGATATAGACATAGGCCTCCGCATCCAACGGTTTTTCGCAAACTTCAGGAGGTCATCGGTTCACCTTGTAGGGGCTTACCTACACTGCGCTTTACGGTCTGTGGTCACCATTCTAGATTTTACCTTATTTCTTTATCGTGTTAAGTATGGCTATTTATTTTGCCAGTTATTTACCTATCAGCTTCCATGATGCTCGTAACTTCAGGCTGTTGGGGTGGCGGCTGCAGGTGAGATGGTGGAGTGCCATCAAGACCAAGACCAGGTCTAACATCTACCGGAGCACCCATCAGGAGTTGGGTAGGTGAGGATATGTGAGATCTGAAAGTTTTGTAAGTTTTGATTAATCATTTGCTTTAGATAATGTATCTAAAGGTTTAAATGCCTAGGTATACTATTACTGAAAACGATATGTGGGGGTTAACCAAGTTAGTTATTAACATGTCACTTGTATGGTAATCCCGCACAATTTTATCGTTGTCACTTTTCGAAATCATTTGCAACTTGGCTGAAGCCCCAGGTAACGAAATGGCCGTAAACTGAGTTTTTATCTATTTGTCTGCAATTTTTGTAACTCAAGAAGGCAATCAATTCCACTTTACTTTTTAAAAATTTATGGCTGCATCGTTTAGAAACAATGATTCTGCCAACGTCAAAAGCAATCAACAACTATGACTGTGCGACTGTGTGCGTGTCTGGCAGACTCGTCACAAAGTCATAGTGCAGTTCTAAACACAACCAAAAACTGACTACCTTCGCGAGTGGTAAGAACTATACTCACCTATGAATACCAGCAACCAGATGCGCATGTGCGGCGTGATGCGCGGCCGCGGCCGCAGCCTGTTGATGCGCGGGGTCTAACAGCATCCCCCCCGTCAACACGCCGCTTCCCCCTACTACGCCCCCCCGCGCTAACAGCTGCTGTGCGAGAGACGCATGCGAGAGGGACAGCGCTGGGGATATTGCTCCTGAAAGAAAGAAGGAGATTATAATATTAAGGATATTCTGTGCTTAATGTTGTAACTTGGTTTTGAAGGATTTATATCTTAAAGGAAAACAAGAGCCTTAGAAGATCACTCTCACGACACGAGGTCGCGTAAACTCGCGTACCATACGTACTTTTCTTATAAAGTTCTAAGAAATCATAATTTATTATAAAGTTAAAATTAATTATAAAGAAAGTTTCTTACCCACGAAAAATTAATGTAATATTAGAAAAATTTTTGTGACTATGTAGGTACTCGTAATTAATTAGATACATTTTTTTTTAATAACGTATAAAACTTAATTTCGGTCATTTAATGTATCTATTAACTATACTGAATGTTCTAGTATCAAAGGTTATTGAAAATCGGACATTAAAAAACTTACCAGCACTAAGATGGCCATAGCTCCCAGTGGATGCAGCCGAGGGTGCTCTCACAGCCAAACTAGCAGGAGACGCCCTGATGACGGCAGCGAGGTCCAAGGATTCAGCAGAATAAGGAC